>NW_023270433.1:23296824-23613968 GCF_011800145.1 Mirounga leonina | reverse complement strand
CCCCGCCCCCCAGACCGCAACCCCGCCCCGGCGTGGCCCCGCCCCCAGACCGCAACCCCGCCCCCGGCGTGGCCCCGCCTCCAGGCCGCGGCCCCGCCCCCCAGAGTCCCTGGAGCTTTGCTCGTGAATTCTCTTGCACCGTTATTACTGACCGTTGGCTGGGTGTGACACACCAGGCCAGCCGTGAGGGAGATAGACAGGGCCCCTCAGGGAAGCTCAGGGAAGCCGGACAGTCGTCCAAAGTTACAAGACAGTGTAGCAAGAGTTGTGATGGTCCAAGTGAGAGCATCGGTCCCTCCTCGGGAGGGTCAAGAAAGGCCTTCCAGAAGGACCCCTCCTTCACACAAAAGGTGGGATGCAACGGTTTTGAAGATTTGATGATGAAAAGTTCCCATCCAAAGGCTTGCAGGCCACACAGCAAATCTCTCGAGGAGGTGGGCGGGGCAGAAGCTTGAGAATGAAGGAGGTTTGATGGTTTTGTGTAGTTTGAGAGGAAGCCGCCGCGGACTCAAGGACCAAAGACGTAAACTCGACAAGGGCAGTCAGTTTTGTTTTTCTCACTGATGTGCCCCAAATGCTTGGAACGATACTGTGATACTTTACCCACACTCCTCTGGTTTCAACTGGATGTGGACGATGCACAGGGGATGGAGGTTTTTTGCAAGCGACCTTCTTGCCCTTAGCTGTGTCCTGGGACAAAGCCACTGAACCAAGCATCTCATCCTTTGTTCCTAAGTGACTGTTTGTAGAAGTCTATTCCAGCTGGGCAAAAACCACGGGTCTTGTTCATTAGGGTGTCAGCCTAAGTCCCTGGGCTGGGAAGGCGACTCTTTGGCTTGGTATGTCCCTAATCCCACCTCCCTTCTTTGATGCATTTATGCTGTGGATCTCCTAAGGTCCTCTCATCCTTTGGGGCTACATTATTTTTCTGGCTTTTCCTTAGGGCCTGAAGCTTATGGACACAGGGCTTCTGCTGACCCAGGCTGCTCCAGAGCTGGGGTTGCTTTGGCCTTAACTATTTCCCTCTGTGAGAGAATTCCAATTCATTCCTAAATTCATTTCCATCATCATATTCCTAAAGTGGAAACTCAACTTAGAGAAGATACATCCATCCTTCTTTGGTAAGTTCTTTCTCTCTAGAACTTTTCCCCAAGGGCTGGGGCTAGGCTTTAAGGTGGAGAATTGGTTTTTCTGGGGATTGGTTATCTGCATTATGATTGCAGGAGGAGGGCATTAAAAATTGAATAAGTGAAAGGGAAACTAATGGGGGACAGCTATCAAAGAACAGGAGAGTAGCCAGCCGGGACTCACTGTGCAGAGCGGGGACTTCAGAAGAGCTAACTACATTTCTGCTGCTGAGTCTGTGAGGCTTGGGGATTTGTAAGCTCCTACAGACTATGCAATTTCTCTAGTTTACCTTCATATCTCCAGAAGAGTCAGAGGGCTGTGGAGTAGTGCACAGCAATAAGGGATGCTTACCAACAATAGAGTTGAGTCCTCAGCAGACACCTGCCACCAGAAGGTTGATAGGGGCAAGTGTTTTGAGCAGTCAGTGCCTAAGGTGGTTGTAGCAGAAGAGGCCAGACAAAAGGGCTCTGACGCTGAGCTCTCTGGAACAATGTTCAGTAAGATTGAAATTGAGCCAAACTGAGTCATTGTTAGAGTCTGGCAATGGTGGGGTAGAGACAGTTGGTGGAAGGGGTTGACAGGCAAATGAATCCGAGGGATTCAAGGAGTGAATGGGGTTTTGGTGAGAAATAAGAGGCTGAAGTCCTTACAAAGAGGGTAGCATCACGTGAAGGGGTGGGATCTGGTTGGGGAAGAGGGTGTATATCTGAGTGTGTTCCAGAGGAGAGGAGAAAGGGTGAATGATGGGAGTAGAAGACAGTCTGTTATGATTGTAGCTCCAGAGGCAAAAAGGGATCCAGTGCCCCGTGATGAGACTGAATAAGGGGACCTGGGGGACGAGTAGAGGCAGAGAGACCTTGCGGAAAAAATGAGGAAGCTGGTAGTGGGGGTGAAGGAAGAATAGTGAAAGATTAGGCGAGACCAAGGCAAGGAGGACTCCCAGGCAGAGGAGATAAAGCCATCATGGGAGTAGAGAAAAAGATGAGTGAGAATGTGGGAAAGCCTCTGCCGGCAATAATAGGGTGAATGGAGGGATGAGGGAGTGGGACCCACTGTGAAGGGCAGGACAGAATGAGAAGAAAACGGCTCTGTGGGAGCAGAATCAGACACAAGCTAGGAAAGTTGCAAGGGTTGACGGGACTCCACAGGGTCCTGGAAAGAGAGGCTGATAAATAGGTCAGAAGTACATGGGCTCAGCCAGAAGGACTGGTAATGGGTTTTCTGGAAGGTCTGGTAAGAGAGTGGCGGTTAGAGTTGAGGAGGGCCCAGGTAGAGAAGCTGCAGGAACCAAAGGGGACACTGACAGAGCAGCATCTCCCACGGGCCTGCTCAACACATAAGGTCAGCCTCCACGGCGAGGCTTTCCCAAGCCTCCCTGCGCAGGTCTTGACCCCACAGTTACTAAAACTAGGAACAGAATAGGAACAAGAGGGTCTAGAGAGAGTAAGGGCACCGAAGGCATGCTCCCCCTGCTCATTCCCCCACATCCTAGACTCATCATACAGGTACCCTCCCCCAACTTTTCCAAAGTTCATGTAACACCACTTTGCTTTTACAAAAGACTTACTAAGCTTTGCACCTGTTTTTGCTAGCTGAAAGAAGAGGATTTTCACCTTCACAACAAAAGATGGAAAGCAAAAAGTGATTTTGTAGTGAGCCCTTTTTTGGATACCAACCTATCTCGCTATCTTACTATATGCAAACACCCTGGGAAGCGTTTCACATGTCTTCATTCATTTCATCTCCCACACAACACTCAGGTAGTTCCAGATTGCCCCTGCTTTTTTTTTTTTTTTAAAGATTTTATTTATTTATTCATGAGAGGCAGAGAGAGAGAGGCAGAGGCAGAGGGAGAAGCAGGCTCCCCGCAGAGCAGGGAGCCCGATGCGGGACTCGATCCCGGGACTCCAGGATCATGACCTGAGCCGAAGGCAGACGCTTAACCGACTGAGCCACCCAGGCGCCCACCCCTGCTTTTTGAAAGTTTGTGTTATGCAGCCTCGCTTTTAGGAAAGACCTCTGCTACTACCTGTTTTCGCTACCCAAAAGACCTCCAAAGAGAATTTTTGCTTTTACAAAAAAAGTGAACAGTGAAAATAGCATTTGGCGTTTGTGTTGCAGAGAGCCTTTATAGAGACAACACGCACCCCAAGCTCCTTCCTCAAAACTATACTCAGCATCTCAGCATCAAGCCACCAACCCTCTGAGGTGTATCTGTGAGCATCTGTGCTTGCTCTTGATTTATTTTGTGCCTCCTTTAGCAAGATGTGTCTTAAGGTATCAGAAAAGCATAAGAAGTTTTTTCAGGGTGGGGGGGATTCTGGGAACATTCAAAAAATTTCCCATATAAATTAATGGTAATGCTCCTTTGCTTTATGCCATTTTTTTGGCTTATGAAAATTTTCATAAGAACACACTACTTTTGGATAGTGGGGAAACCTGTACACCTTTTATACCTCACCCCAAGGCTTGCTTTCTCATTTGTTCCCTATGGGTTCCTCCTTCAGGGACCCCAGGCTGCACTAGGGCCCCAAAATTACACAGCCCATCCTAGGAAGCAGGGAAACAGAAAAGAAGGCAAGAGATTAGTCACTTTCAGAAAAGGTCCCATGCCACCACAGCTTCTTTCTGGCAAGTTCTACCAGCTGGTAAAATAAGAGACCAAGTTACATGTTGAGAAAGTAAAAATTAGTTTGGCCTGAGAAACTGAAAATTCACCATGCTATTCATCAAGCTGGGAAAACAGACACAGAACACAGATAAAGCCAACTGCAAAGTTAGCAGAAAATTCTATTTCTCCCAAGGAAACACTGCAGCTGTAAAGTGTTCTAATTACACTCAGCATGACTATTACTTTGTTAGTGAGAAATCTTGCTTTCTAAAAGTCATAGTTTATCAGAAACTTTACTTTTGAAATAATTTCAGTAATAACAAAATATCCTGCCCTTGCCTACAGGATCCAATTCACCTTGACACAGAGCCGCTGCTTGATGTCCAACCCAGGGAGGTTCAGGATAGGGGTTTGGGCGTATGATATTCCACATCTATCTTAATTCGTAATTTCGAAGAAAAGGAGACCTTGTGTCCATTTCACCATCCAGACCTGATATTGCCCCTTTTCCACACAGTCCTCCTTTAACTTATCAAAATACTGTTTCATATAAATTTCATCTAAATGCCACCCTTCCTCAAAACTGTATTGTAACTTTTCCCTTTCTTGGTGACCCAGCCCATGGTTCCTCTGGTGTGTGACCTTCATCATGGTAATGAAGCAATAAACCTGACTTTGTCAACTACAACTTTACTCCTGTTGTCCTAAATAGGACATTTGGAGGTTCTCTTGATATTTGGTCAAGACCTTCCCTACTAAGCACTGGCCTCCTTGACTCACTAATAATGTGCATATCTGAGACTCCTTGAATCTCAAGATATTGAAGGTCTCTCTGCCTTTGATTGTGTGGTTTTAGACTGAATTTAGATTCTGATATTGAAGGACCAAAGATACAACCAGTTTAATATTTGCTGCAATTTTTGGTTTCTTGATCAGACCTGAGTGTCCCCTGGTAAAATTTGACTTTTAACACCATCTTCTGCCTTATGTTTGTCCACCATCTTCTGTTTGTCTACGAGAACTTTCTCCAGCCTTCTCTAGGTATGAGAAATTGGCTTTGGGAAAGATCTCTCCACATATTTGAGCCAGGTGGCTGCTGATTTCTCAGGTCAGCAAGTAGAAGCCCCCTAACCTTAGGGCTGAAGACTTAAAACACAAGTGATATTTTACCTCTGATCAACAGTCCAAAAATCTCTCATGGGCTTGTCTGCTAATAAGCTTGTGTTAGCACCTGGCATAACTTCACTGAGGATAAATCAGAATTATAGTGGCCACTTGGGAAACTTTGACATGAACAAAGATGTTCATTCGAGAAATGCCTGAGGTAAAAAGGGAACAGAAACTTTCAAGAGGAGATTGTATAACTGGTCTAAAAGAAAGCAAGCACTGTGGGGCGCCTGGGTGGCTCAGTCGTTAAGCGTCTGCCTTCGGTTCAGGTCATGATCCCAGGGTCCTGGGATCGAGCCCCGCATCGGGCTCCCTGCTCCGCGGGAAGCCTGCTTCTCCCTCTCCCACTCACCCTGCTTGTGCTCCCTCTCTCGCTGTGTCTCTCTCTGTCAAATAAATAAATAAAATCTTTAAAAAAAAAAAAAAGAAAGAAAGAAAGAAAGAGAGCACTGTGATTAATGTAGATTACCCTTCTGTTTCCCTTCTATAGGGATTAATAAACACTGGCTTTTAATTGTATGGCTTGATAAAATTGTCAAGGGCTTGAGTTACTGTTTAAACCTGTAATGACTTTCTCTTTTGTGTCTATGTATATATGAAAAAGTTTCTCCTGCATATAAACTTTCTCCCTTCTCCTCACAGAGAGAAGATAACCTTTTACACTGATAATTTCATATTTGTCTAAAATTACGTTTCACTCAACTTCGTTGTTCTATCCCTCTGTTTTTCCCTCACTTGGGAAATTCTAAAGATCAATTTGATGCTCAGGAAAAAAAAATCATTGTCATTACTTTGCACACTAAATAGTCAAAAACATGTAAGAAAAAAGAAAATAAAAATTTGCATTATAAAATATAGACAAATGTATTTAAATAATAACCTCATTACTATAGCTATGAGAGATCTTAGTTTCAATATAAGAGCTTTTAAATATGATTTTAAGATTATTTAAGTTTTGTTTCATGTTTACAAAGTATATTTTTAAAGTATCCTGTAATTTTCTCATAAATAAATTTTGGGCAAATTGGAATGGGTTAATCATATTGATTAAAGACAACTCTATGTCCATATTGCCTTGGTTTTATTATAGAAAGCTTTTGCTCTGGCTTTGCTACATAAAATTAATGCTGAGATAGTATTCTAGTTTATAAGAAACTAGGATTAAAACTTCAAGATTTAGGGGCACCTGAGTGGCTCAGTCGATTAAGCATCTGCCTTTGGCTCAGGTCACGATCCCAGGGTCCTGGGATCGAGCCCCAGGTCAGGATCTCTGCTCAGCGGAGAGCCTGCTTCTCCCTCTCCCTCTGTCTACCACTCTGCCTACTTGTGCACTCTCTCTGTCAAATAAATAAACAAAATCTTAAAAAAAAAAAAAAAAAAAAACTTCAAGATTTAAACCTTCTAAGTTTTGTATACTGGTTTTATGGGATAAGAAAAGAATCATTGTTGAAGCAAACTTTTTAAGATTACAAAATATAAAAGTGTGTTTAAGTGAAATCACAGGACAGATGTCTTTTAAAGGGTTGTGATCTTGTAAAATTCTTACAGTACTACAAATCATAAGGATTTAATGTGTTAGCTAAAATTGTAATTTCTAAATACTTAGTTAAAATGTTAAGACTTTAGGAAATGTTGTGTTACTTGATATATAACATTTGGATACCTGAACAGTTCCTAAGCTTTTAAATATATATGAAATATAACAGTTTTAATTTATCCTTATTCATACATAAGGACTGTAGATTAATAGAATTAACTACTAATTCTATTAATAAAATGTGTAAGTGCCTTTGGACAGTGTGTTTATTCTGCCTCCTGAAAGTGTAAAAGGTAATCTAAAATGTGTACTCCTAAAAATTTAGTCAGTTCTTGGTTTCTTACCTTTTATTTGTCCCTGTGTCTGGAGAAAACAAAATTTGGTTACCTTGATTAAGTAGTTAGAACTAAAAATGACTGACTATATTTAGTATAATAATTACAGAAAATATGAATGTATATGTAAGAATGAATATGGTTTCTCTGTTAAGGAATTTTTATTTTATTAAATGATAACTCAATGTAATATATACATCTGTTTTTATATGCTAAGATAAAGTATACATTAAGACTAAAATTAACTTTATTATATACACATGTTTATGTATGCCTACATATACATATAAAGATACATTAATAAATTTTAATTCTATAAATGACAAAAAGACAGCTTCAAGGATATATTCCACATTAATGGATTTGTTCACAGAAAAAGTCTTCTAAGTCTCTTACTGCAAATTGTAATATAGACAGTACACAAAAAGAATAGAACTAGGGTTTTCTTTCCATAAAATGACCCAGGTTATTTTGTGTCTAGATAATAGTTTTCTTTTGAATCACCAAAATATTCTGTTAACTCTCTGTCCTGACATTCTCTTGAATAACACAAATTCCCTCATTTTTTTGTTACTAGATGAGACAGCAAAGAAGGACTCGGTGAGGACCTTACCAGGTACTGTTAACAACTAAACACAACAGTAAACTCATGCCTCCCAAGTCAAAAGGCATAAGCCACATGAAACTGCTGGGAGGCTGTCCTGAGACCTCAAACAGCGCCATCTGAGGAATCATTCCAAAACAGATGAGGGCAGGAAGTAGCCCCTTCCACCCAAGACCATTGGGACCACGCTGGTAACCGCAGGAACTGTCACCTTCCCTCAAGATCCACCAGACAAGACCACCAGAGCTACCATGGTGGTGCTTTGATCTGCATGTGCTTTTGCTCTCTTTTTTCCCTCCCTGTAAAGTTAAGTTTAAATTGTTGACACTTCTTACCTATTAACCATGATATCTCCAAGGTTTTTATCTTTCATGCTGTTGTGTGTTTGTGTGTGTGTATTTTGCCGTAGTCACTCCTCAGTATGAGTCCAGTGCCACGCTGCAGTTTGCTTACCATTTGGCTACAACATGCAATTACACTGTCTGCTGGCTTTGTACGTACTTGCCTTTGGGCGCCATCCAACTTCCTTTGCTATCAATGTCATGGAATTGATCAAATTATTTCCTAGGTGTTAAGACTCAACCAAGAAGTGATCTGGGGATGAAAAATAGTATAACAGATCAAACAACCAGAATTCTAAAACCTCCTGTCACATCATACATAGAAAGGAAGTCTGGGTTCCTAAACAAAAAATGCTCAGAAA
Organism: Mirounga leonina; assembly: GCF_011800145.1. Taxonomy (NCBI): domain Eukaryota; kingdom Metazoa; phylum Chordata; class Mammalia; order Carnivora; family Phocidae; genus Mirounga; species Mirounga leonina. The sequence goes on along the minus strand of NW_023270433.1, from coordinate 23,605,883 downwards.
CCTTTTGTGAAAAATAGCTTTTCCACCCAAATTTTCACAAAAGGAAAGCGAGTGATGATGGTAAAATGAGTGACAAAGAGGTGTTTTGAGAAAATGGGACACAATGAGAGGAAAAGAGATAGTAAGAGTTCACTGAGGGAAGAGGGGTCCCAAAGGGTACTCAGGCAAAGAAGCAACTGAGGTGACTATGCCTGTGGAGAGTGCACAGAGAATATGGAAGGCAGAGTTATGGAGTCTGCAGATGGTCTGGAACTTGGGCATCTGTAGAATCCAGTGAGAAGGTGGAAACCAGAGGTACAGGGCCTGAGGGGTCCGTTCTAGGCCCTCTGAAGGTCAGTGAGAGGCTGAAGGCAGAGACTGAGCTAAGCCCCTCAGAGGAGTGGTGGGAGCCATGGGCTCTAAGGCAGCAGCATCTTCCACAGGCTCCCCACACAGCAGAACATCAGCTTCCAAGGCCACTAAATTACACAACTCACAGTGGGGATCTTGACAAAACTGTTGCCACAAACTGCCTGTAACGGGGAGTTTGTCCACGTGGCTGCAGAAGATGAGAGGAATAAGCTAAAGTCAGTGAGCTGGGACGGGGGCCTGGCAGAGCCAGAAACACACTATGTTCCCCCACATCCCAGACTTCACAATGTTTCCCTCATTCCTCACACCAAGGCTTTCTTTCACATTCCCTTCCCTACAGGCTTCCGAGCCAACGTCAACCCCAGGCTGCACGGGGCCCTGCCACTACACAGGTCATCCTAGGAAGAGGGACACAGGAGAGGGGAGAGAGAGTCCTTGCCTGTTCCCTGGAAAAGCTTGTCCTGTGCTCCCATTAGATTCTTCCAGTCATCCTCTCCGATCTGAGAATCCAAGAGCTTAGGTTACTTGAAGAGAGGAGCAAAGTGATATTTCAGGAGGTTTTGTGGAATGATCCTTTGGGGCAGGCTCTTGAAAGACTAAGACTCTGAAAGCAACAAAATTAGTACACAAGATAATATAGCCCATGACAAGAATGGGAAGGCCTTTCCCAGACATTCCCTCGTGTGATTCTCACAACAACCCTGTGAGGTACGGAGACCAGGTGACACCTCAGAAGAGGAAACTGAATCTTGGGGAAGTCAGACAGCTTGTCCAAAATCAGGACCTGGGAGTTCTGCCCCCAACACAAACAGTGGTTCCAATAGATCTCACACAGCCCCCCTCTAAGAGCTCTGTTTTCTAAGAGATTGTGGACCTGGGTCCTCATGGATAGGTGAGATTAAGGTTAAACCTTGGGCATACCACAGTTGGCCCGGCAATACCTTGCCTTTTAGTGCTACACCTTTGTTCCTCTTTTTGACTCTGCACTGATCTTAGGAGACTAGAGTGAGTGGCTAAGACCAAATTTTCACTCTCTTCTCTCTAGGCCAGCTGCACATGTTCATTATTCATTATTCATGGATAATCTGATTTTCTATATTGAATTAATAGAGCTCTGGGATCCATCCCTGTTATTCACTTTAAAGTGGGTAAAATATTGCCACTTTTCCTTCTGCAAAAATTTCAAGAAGGATTTTCTGTATGTCATGCTCAATTGATTTTTCAGTCCCTATCCTATCCCGATGAAAGACACAAATTTCCCAGGACGGCAAGCTCAGGTGTACTCCTTCACATAGGACTTGACCTTGATGACAGAACTTGGGCTCCAGCATCTGATTTGAGGCTTCCAAAGGCTAGCGGCATTGTTTTTCATATCAGTCCTAACACAAAGGGAAACCTTGGCCCAGAGATAGACGGGAGTTGGGATCATGACTGATGAATGGAGTTGAGGGACTCCGTCCTCCTACAGGTATCCTGAACTCTTTTAATGATCCAATCTATGGCCAGTAACTCACTGTTGTCAGGGTTCCATCATGGAGCCCTCTACCACACCCAGAAAGAGGGTCTGTGAGCTTCGAATGTAAACCCTAGTTCCCACCCCTACCCCTGTCCTGTGCCCCTCAGTGAATTCTAGTCTTTCCTGAGAGCTTCCATCTCTGGTGGCTCTCTGTAGCAACTTCCTAGTTGATCTAGGAAATTAGGAAGAGGAAAAGGTTCATCTCTGCTGGGGGCTGGGCCTAAGGTTCCTTTGCCAAATTGATGTGTCTGTTTTTCCTAAATGTTGGTAAATTTTGAAGCCTCTGTAAATAGAGGAACAGAAAAAGGAACCCCATACTCACAGAAAATATAAAATGGAACTTGTGCCCCAAAGCTCACTGAGAAGCATCTGAAAGCAGTTTTATCTGAAGTGCACAGAAGTCTCAACTGATACTGAGAATATGCACTGTAGACTAAAGTTCTAGGGCCCCATCATGGGAGTTAGGGGACAGTGACAGTGTTTTTGAGGTGGGAGAGGGCACTTAAAGAGGAAGGTGAACCCACAATCCCTCCCCACAGACTAGTAGATCCCTTCACCCTGTCCAGGGCCTTCTAGATCCTTCTATTCTTCTCGGGCCTTAGTATTTTTCCAATTTCATCCTTTCTTTGTATCCTAGATAACACTTAAGCCTCCTACAACCTAGATATTAGCTGGGTCATCCCCGTTGGTCACCTCAGCTTCGATCCTACCAATTATATAGCCTTTAAAGATCTCAAGTTCTTTCAGGAGTTTTTGCTAATTCCCAGGGATTTAAATTCTCAGGATTTCCTGTTCTCACCTCCAGATTCCCACCCAGCATTAATCCAAACATAGGATACAACCCTGCCTTCCTGTTTAACTATCCACTTTCACATAAAAGCATTAGGGCAATGTAGCCTTTACAAAATGATGATGAAGAGGACTGGGGTAGACCTCACCCCTGGCAAACAACTTTAAAATCCCCACCTGCTGAATTAAGCACTGACTTATTTCCTTCCCTGAAGCAGTCTTAGCCTGGGACACCCAGTCCTTTCTCACCCAAATGTTGAGGCTTTGCCAGAACCAGCAGCAAAAACAAGTATGAAGGATAGATCCTCAGTTAACATGGCTACTGGGATATTGTTGCTTTTAGGTCCTTTCAGTGAACAGAGAAAGTAAACATATCTAAACCTTGAGTTCATATTAATATATCAAATTTAACACAGGGTTTTTACTTTAATTTTTATATGTATCTCCTTTCTCTCACAATGAAAATTTTGGATCTTAACATGAACATTCTCATTTGTCCTTTCAGAATATATAAAATTATATATTTCAAAATTATAACATAAATATTACTCTTAATAAAACTATGAAGTTTGGAATTATTTGCAATTCTTTTTTCCTTAGAATATACTTTACCAAGAATGTATACCAGAAGAATATCTTCCAGAGTCACTAGAAATAATTCTTTTCTCTGTGTGGTTATGTAACCAATTTGATAAAGAGTTAAGGTTAATAATTACAATTTATTTTCAATTTTAGGGTTAGCTCTATTTTCCCTACTGATTTTAGTCTTCAGAAAAAAACCAAAACATTTACATAGTTCAAAAGTCAAAAGTAGGGCGCCTGGGTGGCTCAGTCGTTAAGCATCTGCCTTCTGCTCAGGTCATGATCTCAGACTCCTGGGATCGAGCCCCACATCGGGCTCTCTGCTCGGCGGGAAGCCTGCTTCTCCCTCTCCCACTCCCCGGCTTGTGTTCCCTCTCTCGCTGTGGGTCTCTCTCTGTCAAATAAATAAAATCTTTAAAAAAAAAAAAGTCAAAAGTAAATTATACTTAAGAGAAATCTCACTTCCAACCCTTTCCTTTGATTCATCAACAAAAACAGAGATGATATAGCCTGGCTTTTATTTCTTTCCTCAAGATGTAGAAGGAATGTGAAGAACAGGAAAGAGCAGGAACTAGAAAGACTATGGTTCAAATCCACTACTGTCTGAAGTTGGGCATTTACTAGATCTTTTGAGACTTGATTTCTTCACATGAAAATGGGAATAATACCCATTTCCTAAAAATAATCTACAGACTAAATGAGATGACATGTGAAATGCCTGGTCCATAGTAAGTGCTCGAAATATGAGAGCTATTCAGTAGAAAAAGATTAGCAGGACTTTGAAATTTTAGACCAACTTGTCACCCTATTTTGGTGTCCTTTAAAAATCCATTATGTATAATGTAGAAATAATAATGTAAATAATGTATGCTAATAGTCTGGGACAGAGCTCAGAAGATCTAAACAAAAACCTGTATTTGAAGGGATATAAAAGTAAACATTTTACCTATTTGAACCAAAAAAAAACCCGGACTTGTCTGGATGGCAGTGATGAAGTAGACTACCAAGAAAAGGCATATAAAGGAAACTCAGACTATGTTAGGGACTTAATGTTTGTGTCCCTCTCAAAATTTATGTCAAAACACCCCCCACCACCACCACCATGGATAATATGAGGAAGTAGAGCCTTTAGGAGGTGCATAGGATTAGATGAGGTCATAAGGGTAGAGCCCTCATCCTAACCTTAACCCTTTTCAGAGTCACAAGACTACTTACTTCTGATCTCTCTTTTCCCCCATGTGAGGACACAGCTAGAAAACCACAGTCTATGAAACAGGAAGCAGGCCCTGGCCAGGCACCCAATCTGCTAGAGCCTTGATCTTGGACTTCTCAGCCTCTAGAACGGTGAGAAATAAATGTTGTTTAAGCCACCCAGCCTATGGTATTTGTGTTAGAGCAGCCCAAATAGACGAAGACTTTTTGAAATAAGAATGCAGACGCAGAACAAACCTCTGTGATAGCACTACATGAAAGTGGGATAAAATCCTGAGAAAATGAAAAACTCAGATTGAGTCCAAAAATGAAACCATACTCTATACTGTCTATAAACTACATGACTAAGGTAGAGACTCAGAAAAATTAGAAAAGCCAAGAGAACGGATAAAACAATAAAATAATAAAAGTAGCCAAGTAAAAAGGTAAATTTATAAAATCACGAGTTTCTCAAATTCTACTTAGGAACCTGAGGGAGAGAAAATTTGTTTTAGGCGAGGAAGATACACATTATTTTAGGATGGAAAGATACAACATTATAAAGATGTCAGTTTTCTCTAAATCTATAAATCACTACAATTATAATCAAAACACCAACATGATTTATGGTGATTCGGGTCAAATATTACTAAAATTAATATAAAAAGAAGAAAAAATAGGAGCATGGTCAGAGATATTCTGAAAAATAATAGTAATGAGGGGGGCAAGTGTCCCAAAGGTATTAAAATATTTTAATAAAGTTACTGTAAATAAAAAATGGTATTGGCACAGAAATATACAGGAATCTGGGCATGAATAGTCCATAAATTTTCCCAACTGTGTACAGAAATTTAGCTTCTTGTAAAGATAGCATGTCAAATCAGGGAGAAAAGATGGGTATTCAACAAAGTTGGGGCAATTGCCTAGGTGTTTGGGAGGAAAAACTGGCTATAACTTGCTCCGTAAATAAACATTTGTTAAAAGATTTTATTTATATATTTATTTATTTTAGAGAGTGAGCGAGCAGGGGAGGGGCAGAGGGAGAGAGAGAATCTCAAGCAGACTCTTTTCCTGCCACATCTTAATCCTAGCCCTCTGGTATTCATGATCCTGAATTTATTGCTAACCACAAGCTGTTTCCCAGCTACTTTATTATAACATGACCCATTTTTTTTAAAGATTTTATTTATTTATTTGAGAGAGAGAGAATGAGAGACAGAGAGCATGAGAGGGAGGAGGGTCAGAGGGAGAAGCAGACTCCCCGCCGAGCAGGGAGCCCGATGCGGGACTCGATCCCGGGACTCCAGGATCATGACCTGAGCCGAAGGCAGTCGCTTAACCAACTGAGCCACCCAGGCGCCCATAACATGACCCTTTGAAATAGTTATCCTCATTTACAGGTGTGGAAATAGAGGCCATGAGGGTTACCCTCCACAGTGATTCTCAAGGGTTGTAATCAGTGTTATGGATACTATGAATTGGCTCATTCCACCTCCCTTCCATCTTCCTTCCAGAGCTGCACTAATCAATACCCTAGCTACCAGACACATGTGACCCTTTGAAATTAAATTTAAATAACTAAAATAAAATTTTAAATTTACTTCCACAATTGCCACATTTCAAGTAGTCAATGGCCACATACGGCAACTGTGCCAGGCAGTGCAGATAAAGAACCCTTCTCTCATCACAGAAAGTTCTACTGGACTATGTAGATCTAGCATGCCTTCCCGTACGGGAGGTCAGAAAGCAAGAACTACGCTTTCCACACTCCTTTGCAGGTTCTGGATGCAAATTTTGTTTACCAATTCGATATGCTTATAGGAGTTTGGTGAGGCAAAAATAAGATAAACATGGCGCACCTGGCTGGCTCAGTCAGTAGAGCATGCGACTCTTGATCTCAGGGTTGTGAATTCAAGCCCCACATTGGGCATAGAGCTTACTTTTAAAAGAAACAAAAAGATAAACACAACCATGAGGATGTTCAAGCTCTTCTGCACCAGCACACTAGCGTCTATTGAGCTTTCTATGTGTCAAAGGCAGTGTGGCATTGGCCTTGGCCTTTCCAGCAATGTCAGCAGCTTTGTGATTCCCACTGCCTTATCCCAGCTCAAAGCTACAGTGATAGGTTCTTGAACTCAATAGTTCTTAAGGATTAAGCTTAAGCTTTCCAGGTGCGCCATTTCTGTAGTGTTCTATATACCTCGAGGCCCAGAACCAGAACCAGTTCCCCCAACACTCATCACTAGTCTGGTAAGCAAAATTTGGTAAGATTTAATGTATTAAAATCTCTTCCTGCATAAATATTCAGAAAGGCTACCAAATTTTGATTGATGTGGGACAAAGCAGATTGACAACATAGTTCTTGTGTTTCTAGATCATTCCTTTGCTTTCCAAACGCCATACATGCAACCTAGTCTTCTAGCAATTGGACTGGGTAGCTATGCACTTGATTGCCTTTTGAAATTGTTTCCCCATTTCACTCTCCTTTAAAATATGACTTATGCCTTTCCAGATGAAACCTAATCCATTTGTAAGAATGAAATGTGGTCAACAAGATAACCTAATTCCTTGACCTGACCCAAGCACGCCTGTAGACTACAACAGCACTGTAGTAAAATACACAGAATAGAAAGCAAATTTTTCTAAGTCCACCATACTGAATGGCATAGATTTTCTTAGATAACAAGCATGTTAGTGTAAATTAGTTCAATCAGCTTGCTTTCCTATTTATTCCTTTGTGAAATGAGCCAGAGTGAGGAGTTGGGGAATTTGGTTAAAATGTAGGGGAGGTGGCAATTTGTAGGGAAGGCAGTCCAGAAGCATAGGGCAGAGTGGGCATGAGGCATCTGGTCACTGGAGGATCATCATCTCTATCATGATTCTCTTTCCTTGCTCGCTAGACCCAGAATTCAGACTGAGTTATAAAGGTGTCTGGGAGCTAGCCTGGGTATGTGTCACCATGAATCACATTGATTCTATGGAAAAACATGGTCTCGGTTCCAAACAACAGGAATGTAAGTGAATTGTCAGATCACTATTATAAATTGGGTACAGCCTGTACCAGCTCCTTGCTAGCCCCTACCTGCATGAAACAACCAAGCCCATTCTACTTATGAGCTTAAGACTTTAAAACCGCCAAAGCATTTTCAGAAACACATTCTGGCTTATTGGGAGGGGCAGCATGCCACAGAGCAAAGCTCTTGGGCCCTGGAGTCACAGTGACCCAAGTTAAGTCATATTCCCGTCATATATTAACTGTACGATCTTGGGCGAGTGACCTTTCTGAGTCTGTTTTCTCGGCTATAAAATGGGGGGGGGGGACCCTATTCACAGGATTTTTACGAGTTATATGAGACAGCTGATTTGCTTACTTAGGGAAACTGTCAGAAAAGGAAAAGTGATGGACAATAGCTTTACCGAGAAATTCCATGCCCAGTCCAGTAATTTTCCAAAATGGTGGGACTTCTACCAGCTCTGGCCTAGAGTCCTTCCAGTTTTGCTCAAAATATCACCCATTTCCTATTGTGCTCTCCCCAATAAAGTCAGAGTAAAGGATAAACTTCTACATCCAAAAGATCCCCAAAATATAGTTTAAAGGAGAGGGAGATTTCTGTCACTAAGGGCCCTGAGGTCCAGGTTGGTGAGTGGTTTTTCTCCATGTGGCCGTTCAGGAATCCAGGTTCCCTCCATCCTATTGCTCTGCCATCGCCCATCAAGGGCATCATCCTTGTCTGAATGGACAAGGTTAGGTCACAGGCACATTCACATTCCAGCTCAAGGGAAGAGGAGAGGGAGAGCTGCCCGGCGGGGCACCGGTTTGTAAGTTGAAGATGACCCATGTAACACTTCCATTCACACCTCATGGGCCTGAACTTAGTCACATGGCCACACTTAACTGCGAGAGAGGCTGGAATGCAATCCCCAACTTCAAACCGTGTGCCCGGCTACAAATCCTACCAAAGCAGAGGAATGTCTTGCTTGACAACTATCATTATCTGCCACAGCCTTCCTCCTGCTTTACTCTTCTTCAACAACACTTCGCTTATTCTTGGTCTAGCTGTGGAGCCTTTGCCATTTACTAAATTGGGCCTTGCTTGGGGGAAGCTTCCTCAAGGCCATCAGACCCTCTGGTGAGATATAATTGGCCATTTGGGCTCTCCACCTCTGATGAAAAGCTGAGGCCCAAAAAAGGAGCCCTGGGAGCTCAGTCCAGGGCCAGGGCTCTTCCCAAAGCACCACCCAGCTGTTTTCTGAAGGTATGATTTTGATGTGAGGGGCCTTTTCCCCCAGGAGGGTGAGAGATACTGACTTGGCTGTTACTGGAGATGACTCATTCCTGCTCTTTGTGGAGAGAGCAAAATCACACTGTTTCTGCAAAAAGTATGCTCCTGTGGCACCCACAGACAGGTCTGTTCCTCTTTAAGTGATTCTCAAAGGATTAAAAAGTACACGGTGTGAAGGCTTCGGATGTGCCGAGCTGCACGTAGCTCAAGGAGATGCTCCGATGGCGTGGAGAGAGCGCAGGACCAAACGCCAGGATCTCACAATGGTCTCAGCTCCTGTACTCACCAGCTACGTGTCCTTGGCCAAGTTGCTTCCCAACCCTGGGCCTCTGTTTTCTCATCTAAAAATATTTGACCAGATCATTTCTAGATTCTTTGCTCCAATCCCCAATTGTCCATGACCTTTTCTTGTCTGTTTCTTGTTTGGAACACCTCAGCAGTAACTAAAGGGAAAAGATACCTCTTTCCTTCTCATTAATTTATCCTACATCCATTACCTGAGGTGGAAAAATCCAAGGTCTCCAAAGAGACTCACCCTGTGTACTTCCTAGGTACTAGGACCTACAGTTGGCCTTTTGTTGGGGCCAGTCCCAGCCAGATGTCAAAGGAATGTTAACATAGTGTGGACTATTGTCCCTACAATCCAAGTCTGCAGAGAGACTGAGATAGACAGCAGACGCTGAAAGAAATGAAAAATGTATTCAATGGTTGCAATATGTTCTACCTTTGTAATCAAACACAGGCATTAGGAGGGATTTCATATTCACGAATGGGATGCCACATGTCCTAGTTTGTTCTTACCCCCAGTGGCCTCTGTCTTCTGGCTACCTGCTAGGCAAAAATCATTTGGGAACCAGGTGCTTTCTTATTCTCCACTTCTGTCTCTCCCTCTCACACTTAGATTCATCTATATTGGTAAAATGAAGTCAAGAATCCAGACTGTTAACCAGATAATTCAACCAAAATTGTCCTAGCGGGAATTTTATTTATGTATCTTGTAAGTGAAAGTAGGAGCTTACTTTTTCACCTAAATTATCCTGATAACCACCTCTGTCGGCAAACCCATGACCAGGTGAGTTTTGCTGCAGCAGAGTCTGTTTACACCCCTAACATCAAGAGCATTGTTATTTATCTCTATGAGCCTCAGGCTCCTTCTCTCTGTAAAATCAGAATCACAATTCCTACATTGTCAGGTTGCTGATGAGATTGAATGAGACTATAAGGGCTGCGGCATGCAGCAGATACTCTGTACATATTTAAAAACACACACACATTTGCACATATGTACGACACACTGTACATTGATCGGAACATTTACATCGCTGTTTACAATTTATTAAATACTTACCTGCATTTTCTCTTCAATCTTCAGAAAAGCAATGGGAAGAAAGAACAGGTAGCCACCATGTTACAAATTAAAGAGCCAGAGGTTAAATGAGGTTAAATGGCTTCCCCAAGACCACGCAGTAGGTCTGAGTTGATCTATGTAACCCCTAACCTCTCCACTGCCTCTCCTCTGATACCCCACGCTCCACACAGCTGGCTAAGGTATTGGTTCTCAAACTTGGTTGCACACTGGAACCACCTGGAAAACTTAAAAAATTAATGCTAATACCTGATCTCACCTGCAGAGATTTTGATTTAATTAGTCTAAAGTGTAACCTGGGCATGAGGATATATTTTTTTCTCAACCTATCTCTTCATTTTCAATGAATTTTTTTTATTGTGAGATAATTGTAGATTCATGTGCAGTTGTGAGAAATAATATAGATCGATCCCATGTATCTTTCAGCCAGTTTCCCCCAGTAGTAACACCTTGCAAAACTGCAGTATAATACCCTAACCATAATACGGCAATTCATATAGTCAAGATGCAGAACAGTTTCAACACCGCAAGGATCTCTTGAATTTTCTTTTTATAGCCGCAGCCAACTCCCACTATGCATCCAAACCTAATCCCCGGTAATCACTAATCTGTTTCCATGTCTATCATTTTGTCATTTCAAGAATGTTGTATAAATGAAATCATGCAGTCTGTGACAATTTAGGATTGGCTTTTTTCACTCAGCAAAACTCCCTGGAGACTCATCCAAGTTGTTTCATGTTTTAATAGTTCTTTTTTTTAATTGCTGAGTAGTACTCAATGGTATGGATGTGCCAGGCTACTCAACCATTGAAAGACATCTGAGTTGTCTCCAGTTTCTATTATGAATAGAGCTGTCATGAACATTTGTGTATGGGTTTTTGTATAAAGATGAGTTTTGATATCTCTGAGATCAATGCCAAAGTACAATTGCTGGGCGGTGTGGCAGCTGCATGTTAGTTTTATAAGAACCTGCCCAACTATTTTTTAGAGTGACTGTCCTGTTTTACATTCCCATCAGCAATGCATGAGTGATCAAGTTTTTGACACAATTTTTTCTTAAAAGCCAATGTGATAGATGCTTCTTGTGGTTTTAATTTGCATTTATTTCCCTAATGGCTAGTGATTCACCCTAATGAATATCTTTTCATGTGCTTAACTACCAACTGCGTATCATTTCTAGTGAAATGTCTGTTCATGTCTTATGCCCATTTTTTAATTGGATTGTTTGTTTCTAATTGTTCAGTTTTGAGAATTCTTTATATCGTCTATAGATACTAGTCCTTTGCTAGATATACGGTTTGCAAATATTTTCTCCTGGCTTATAAGTTGTCTTTTGTTTGATTTTTTTAATTAACAGATTATTTTAACTAAATTATTTTTAAACAGGTTTAGATTTACAGAAAAATGAGCAGGTAGCACAGAAAGTTTCCATATACCACCCCCCATCCACTCATACATTTCCCCTATTATTACATTTTGCATTAGTGTGGCAAATTTCTCATAATTAATGAGCCAATACTGACACATTATTATTAACTAAAGTCCATAGTTTTTATCATTGAATAATGTTCCATTACATAGGTGTACCACTATTTATCCATTAATCTATCTAAGGACATCTCCGTTCCCTCCAGTTTTGGGCAATTATGAATAAAGCTGCTGTAAGTATTTGTATGTAGGTTTTTCTGTGGATGTAAATTTTCAGTTCAATTGGGTAAATATCCAGGAGTGTGATTGCTAGATCATATGATAAGAATACGTTTATCTTGGTTAAAAACAAAAAACCAAAAACCCTGACAGATGGCATTTCAAAGTGGATGCACCATTTTGTATCTTTTATATAAGGTTGCATATCTTTTCATATGCTTATTTGCCATCTGTATATCTTCTTTGGTGAAGTGTTTGTTCAGATCTTTTGCCCATTTTTAATTGTGTTGTTATTGCTGTGTTTTAAGAGTTTTTCCAATACAAGTCCTTTATCGGATATGTGTTTTGCAAATATTTTCTTCCATTCTGAGTCTTGTCTTTTATTCTCTTAACAGTTTCTTTCACAGAGCAGAAGTTTTTCATTGTTATACAGTCTAAGTTATCAATTCAATAGATTCTCTCATGGATTGTGTTGGTGTTGTATCTGAAATTCCATCACCAAGCCAAAGGTCACCTAGCTTTTCTCCTATGTTGTCTTTTAGAAGTTCTATGTTGTTAAGTTTGTGTTCTGCATTTAGGTCTATGATCCATTTTGAATTAAATTTTATGGAAGGTTAAGTCTGTGTCTAGATTTTTTTTTTTTTTGCAAAAAGATTTCCAATTGTTCTACCTCCATTTACTAAAAAGATTATCCTTTCTCTATTGAATTGCTTGTACTCTTTTGCCAACAACTGACTATATATTTGTATGGATCTATTTTGGAGCTCTCTGTATTGTTTTCATTGATCTATTTGTCTATTTTTTCACCAAGACCACACTGTCTTGATTACTGTAGTTTTACAGTAAGTCTTTAAGTCAGGTAGTGTCAGTCTTCAAACTGTCTTTCTTCTTCCTTGCTGTTGTGGTGGCTATTTTGGGTCTTTTGTTTTTCCCTATAAACTTTAGAATCAGTTTGGCAATATCCACAAATCACTTGCCATAAGGGGAGGTGGAAGATTAGCTCCTCACCCGGCCCCACTAATAGCAGAGGAGAAGGGGGTGGGAGGTTAAGTGCCAGAGGTAGCCCTACCTCTCACCACTTCATTCCACCTCACTGCTGCTGGGTGGGGATGAAGTTACAGCTTCACACTGGATCCCCGACACTCCCCCACTGGGGGAATCTGAGCATGGCACTCAACTTCCATGGAGCAGAGGGTGAGGCGAGAGACCAACTCCTTATTCAGCCCCCCTTGAAACCTAGTCTAAGTGTGTTTTCTTAGATTCTGTTGTCTATTTGGCATCCGTTCACCACAGGGCCAATTATATTAACTATATTTTCTTTAAAGATCCTGCAGAGCTCTGGAAAGGAAGAACAACAAAAACTCAAGAAAGATAAAGGAGTCTAGGAACAATAAATGCAGCATACCTTTCACCGGGCACCTGCTCCATGTCAGACACAAGCCTCCACCAGAACTCAAAGATGGAAAAAACTTCCACCAAGACCAAAAGAAAAAAACAAAAAAACAAGGCAGACCTGCAAAGCCACAGCAGTGCAAAGGGGTGCAGGGAGGAAGCACCCTGCTCCAGCATGTCAGGGAATGCCTTCCAGAGGAGCGGACATGGGGCTGTTCCTTGGAGGAAGACCGGGACTTATACAGGTAACAAGAAACGTTATGACCCAGAGGAGCAGCATCTCAGACACCCAGCGTCTTTGGCTTGCCCCACACTATGCCACAGCTTCTGACTGACTTCTGAACATTTACACTGTGCTTAGTATGTGCCCGGCACGCTTCTGAGCAGCTTCTTTACGAGGAGTGTCTATCAGAATCACCTGGGGGAACTTCTCACTTGCAGATTCCGAGGTGCCTCCCAGATCTACGGATTCAATCTAAGAGGATGGGTCACACCAGTTTTGTTAAATGTTTTTTGGAACTAGCTCCCTAGACAATTCTGCTGCCCACCATTTCTCTCCCACTCTCCTGCTCCCACCTTTAAACAAACTCTCTGTGCTGGTGGGGGCGGGGGACCCAGATTTGTAACACCTGCTGATTTCTGGGGGGGTCAATACGCCCACCAGGCCCAATTCAAGCCACCAACACAAATTAACAATTTAGGGGTGCCTGAGTGGCTCAGTCGTTAAGCGTCTGCCTCCGGCTCAGGTTATGATCCCAGGGTCCTGGGATTGGGCCCCACATCGGGATCCCTGCTCGGCGGGAAGCCTGCTTCCCCTCTCCCACCCCCCTTGCTTGTGTTCCCTCTCTCGCTGTGTCTCTGTCAAATAAATAAATAAAATCTTAAAAAAAATTAACAATTTAATTTGACTTGCAAAATTCCTGAATAGTTAACAATGGACTCTCACAGGCCATCTTAAGAGCCAGCTCCACCATAACCAATGGCCCACACTTCCTCTCCCCACTGGTTAAGAAACACTACATTCCAGGAAAATAGAGCAGTTCATGACCTGCTCTAACGTCAAGTAGAACACCATTAATAGTTTGTATTGTAATAAAGTTAATTGCTGGGGCACCTGGGTGGCTCAGTGGGTTAAGCCTCTGCCTTCGGCTCAGATCATGATCCCAGGGTCCTGGGATTGAGTCCCGCATCGGGCTCCCTGCTCAGGGGAGAGTCAGCTTCTCCCTCTCCCTCTGCTGCTCCCCCTGCCTGTGTTCTGTCTGTCAAATAAATAAATAAAATCTTTAAAAAAAAAAAAAATCCTATGCAGAAAACTCTTACAGCAAACTTAGTAATAACCACTAGGGGAAAAGAGATCAGGTTGCCCAGACAGGCGGTGAGGATGACAGGCCGCTCACTGTGTCTAAAGAGTAGAATTTCACCACGTGATGTCACCCTGGTACTTGCTTATTTATGTCTCTGGCACTCTCAGGCAACAGAAGTCTCTCGCTCACTAAAAGATGGGCATTCTTAACTTTTGTACCTCAAGTTGATTATGAAATTACATCGTATTTGTTGTTCATTACTTGAAGGCAGTTTTTATGTCATTTTTTTTTCCCTGGTTAAAGAAATCGATAATTTGCAGGAAGGTTAGGAGACAAAGGCAAGGAGGCATTTTGGAATCACAATACCTTGATTTAGCACAAGATTGATTTACCAGGCAGGCGAACTTGGACAAGATTTTGTAACCTCTCCAGGCCCTATGGGGGGAAATACTTGTAACTTCTACCTTGCAGGCTGGGAGTAAGTTATCTCGGTCGGCAGTCATGTCCTGCACTGGGCTTGCAGAAAGCTAAGATAAGGAAGTCGGCAGTTCCTGCCCTTAAGGAGCTCCACCTTTAACCTCGGGGACAAATATCTACACCAGAGAATATAGGACTCTGGCCAGTAGACACTCTCAGGTTTCTGCATTTCAACATTGCGTGTTAGGACTTAAAATCTCTAAAATCTTGAGAGAAAGTCTTCACGTCTAGTAGCCGATTTGTTGGAAAATAAATGAAGTGTTGGTCTTAAAATTTCACTTGCAAGAGCCCTCTCCAACCCCAGCCCCTCCTCTCCGCAAACTGCCCTGGAGGAATCCACTAGCGAGAAGGACACGGACGCCAAATGTTCGGTCCCAAGGGCCAGACGCGCAGGCTGAGTGCGTCGACTCTCGGAAACAGAGGCCGCCGGTAGAGGGCGCTCCGGGCCCGGTCGCATTCTGAGCTCACTACGCCACGGGGCACCGGGTGTCTGAGTTCGCTGCTCCCCGCTGGCTCAGCTTCAGGTTGGCCTCCTTCCCGGTAACAAACGTCGCCGCGGCGGTTCCAGGCCACACCAATCCCACGTCAAGCTCCCCAGCGAACGGCCTGTGACTCGGCTCGGGCCCACCGAGTCACATGCTCACTCTAGCTAGGCAGATAGACGGCGGCTCTGATGGGCTTCGCCCCTGGGCTCTGCAGAGGGAGATAGCCCTGGGCCACATGTGATGCCCACGCAGAAGATGGAAGTTGTAGGGAAGGGTTCAGGGGGAATTGGAGGCATCAGCCATCGGCTCCGCCTGGGGCATATTAGACCCGGGTGTGGCCTCGCTTTCCGGGAGGAACGAGGGGAGGCAGGTGGAGTTCGTGACCTGCTCTTCATATACACTCCTCTTCCCTGTACTAGCATCACTTTCACAGAGAGCGGGCTCTTCAGTTTCTTGCCTGAGAAATTCCCACCTGGAGGCTGACCATTCTGCTCACCCCCTACCTGCAGCGCATGGGAGGGGGACTGTGCTCTTAGGGACCAGTCGTTACCCTCCCCTCCCCTGTCCCATTTTGTCTCACACGCTTCACTCGTAGATCCTCCCCTACTTGGCACTCCCAAGTCCCCAAACTCCTGCAGGACAGGAAGCCAGCTTCACCCACCACGAGCACCTTGCAAGCCTCAGGCAGCAAACTTCCTGCCCTGCATCCACTTTCCTTCTTCCAGAATCAGGCAGAAATCTCGGGCCTCCTGCAATCCCTCTACCATCCTTATTTGCAGTGGGATGAAACATTGGTATCTTCTACCATCACTTTAACGTAGTCCTAGGAGGGAGAGGAGACAAGCGCACGTTTGGTTGGTCATTTTAAGAGGGAGATCACTGACCTGTAGTTCTCTGCCAAAATTAAATCTTCTGTTGTGTCTGTGATGAGCTTGGATAAATTCATGTCAAGGATGAAGTGTTTCTACAGCCTCTATCATTAGCGAGGAGAGGACCAGGAGAGGAGGCAGTGAGGCGGTTGACTGTGGAGAGGAAAGTTGCTGAGGATGTGGGGAGCAAGGAAGAGATGGGGAGCAAGGAAGAGATGGGGAGCGAGGAAGAGATGGGGAGCGAGGAAGAGATGGGGAGCAAGGAAGAGATGGAGAGCGAGGAAGAGGCATGGTTTTTGGAGATCTCCAAGACCAACATGTGGAAGAGGGTTTCTGTGTAGCCCTAGCTTACTGCCTGTGATTTGGGGCACGGCACTTTCCTCTGTTTCCCTGTCTGTAGCTCATCAGGATGTTAGGATTAGTATTTATCAAAGGTTCTTGGAGCACGAGCAATAGAGAAGAATGCCGGCTAATTAAGCAAAAGATGCTGCAGCAGCAGGTACGCGTGAAGAGATCAGGGTGGGAGAAACGGGAGCAACCTGAGCCTGCGAGCCCCACTGAAAGAATCCGCATTCCGGAAAACACGCATACACTGTGCCGGCCAAACGGTAATGTGCCTCCTGGCACCATCGACCTGCAGCCCCCAGTCTGCAACCCTCCCCCAGGAAAGAGCGCGGGTCCCTGCCTAGCCCCACGGGGACTCCAACCCTGGGCTAGAAACCCAGTTCTGGGCGATGGGGAAGGACTTAATGGCCAGGCATTGGGCAATGAAAGACCGCGGCTGGTTCTTTCGCAAGCCCGCGGCCTCCAGCACGGGCCCGGGACAGACGCAGCCTCGCCCGGTGCCCCGAATCAGGACTCCTGTCTAAGGTAAGAGGCAGCTCAGGACCATTCGGGAGCCCATCAGCTCCCACAGCTCACCAGTGTCTGACCCCGCAGACGCTTGGCCATGGGCTCCATCAGCAGGGGGGGCTGGGCAAAGAGGCGGGAGCCACCCTCCTCTAGGCAGACGGTCATCCCTGAGCTGCAATCTCACAGGACTCACCAGCTTCTCCCTTACCCTGAAGCCACCAAGTGGCCACCACGCCCAGCACTTCTCTCTTTACAGCTTTCCAGGACCACCTCCACCTTCCCACCCCCAGAAACACAGCTCCGGACTCGTCTCCTTACCAACATGGGTGACCACCGAATCCCCCACTAGCTGTGTGTGATCCCGAGGGAAGGGTCACATTCTGGTCATGGCTGCTAACCATTCAGAACCACTACAGACTGAATGTCCCACCCCGACCCCTACTGGTCCCCGTGGTCAATTCACATGTTGAGAGCCTAGTGCCCTAGGTAACGGTATGAGGTGGGGCTTTTGAGAAGTGACTGGGTCATAAGGGCAGCCCTCATGAATGGGATTAGTGCCTCTGTTAAAGGCCTCGTTCCCTATCCCTTCCGCCCTGTGAGAACACAGCACGGTGCGTGCAACCAGAACCCAGAAGAGGGCTTTCACCAGAACCCAGCCATGCTAGCAACCTGATCTTGGATTCCCAGCCTCCAGAAATAAATTTCTGTTGTTTAGAAGCCACCTGGTCTGTGGTCTTTTGTTACAGCAGCCCACCCCCTAGAGCAACCATGTCTACGCTTTTGGAAATAATCATGGCCTGGCTCAGAAGACTAGGCCCCTCCCTCCCGGTCCTCCAGTTCCCTGCGTCTCTCCTGCAGGGAGAGAATCACGTGATTTCCAAAGGGCTTTCCGGTTTCCTCTGGCATCCTCTGGCATCCTCTGGACTCGGTGGCTTGGCTTTGCCAGCGCAGCAACAGCTCAGTCTGGCCGGGGTTGGAAGGGGTAGGGCCCAGAAGAGGCAGAAATGGCTGCTCACAATCAGAGGACGCACACGCATGGGCTACACCTTTGAAAAGGGCCGGTTGGGGGGGCGGGGGCGGTTAGTGAGAGCGCCTGGGGAGATCCAGCAAGGAGCAGCAGTGGGAAGATGTGGGACCACCAGGGCAAGAAACAGGAGTCTGGCCCCTGGCTAAGTCGCCCACGCACCACTTAACAGGGGGCTTCGTTTGCCTCTTGGTCCGCGCGAGCAAGCGATCTGCCTGCTGGGCTGGGTTTCGAGCTCGGGGGAGCTAACAGCACTCCGGGTCCTGGGATGTCCCCCTCGCGATGGGGGCTGAGCCACAGCGCACCCTCCCCAGCCCTCCCGGTACTGCGGACCCAGCCGAGCAAAAGGAGCGGAGATGGCTCCGCCCACATCGCCCGCCTCCCCCGGCTGCGGGACGAGAGCAAGAAACCCAGACTGGACCAGACGACTGCACGGGGAGGCTTTATGCGAACTTCTGTGGATGCGTAGAGCGGTCGCAGGCCGCCTGCCCACCAGGCCCCGCCTGTCAGGGCCCCGCCGCTCAGCACTTGCCGTAGACGGCCGCACTGCCCCGCTCCTCGAACTCTTCCTTGCTGACCCAGAGCTGCTGGAAGGCCTGCAGGGAGGCCAGGATGGAGCCGCCGGTCCACACGGAGGTCTTCCGCTCCGCAGCAGCAGACACCGCAGGGCTGGCCCCGGGGCAGAGGAGGCTCAGCTCCCTCTGGAAGCGCTCGGGGAAGCCATCCAGCATGGTGCAGCCACCGCACAGCAGCACGTTGGCCGCCATCTCCTCCTCGAAGCCCGCCGCCTGGCAGCGCTCCAGGCAGGCGGCCGCGAGCGCGGGGAGGCCCGGCTGGTTGCTGCCCACCAGGGTGGGCTTGAAGAGCATCTCGGCGCACTGGAAGCGCTCCCGGCCAATGGTGATGAGCTTGCCGTCGGGGAGCTCGTAGTCCACGCGCATCTCCTCCAGGCACAGGCCGAGCTCCTGCTCGGGCAGGAGTGCCGAGTAGCAGCACTTCTTCTTGATGTGCTCGATGATGTGCAGGTGGTCGTCCGTGAACTTGTGGCCGGCCTCGTTGAGCAGCTGCAGCAGGTAGTTGGTGAGGTCGCTCCCAGCGTAGTCGGCTCGGCCCGTCAGGCCCGGCAGCACGTCGCCCTCCGAGATGGGCACCACATGCGAGACGCCGTGCCCGCTCTCCACCACCAGGCCCGAGGTCTTGCCGTAGGAGTAGATGGACAGCAGCGACTGGGACGTCACATGCATGGCAGGGATGCCAAAGGTCTCGAACATGAGCTCCGCGTACTTCTCCCGGTTGCTGCTGGGGCTGAGGGGGGGGGTCCGAGACCAGCACCGCATGCTCCTCGGGGAGGATCTTCATGGCTGTGTGGAAGACGTACTCCCAGATGCTCTGGACGCAGTCCCAGTCCACCACGATGCCGTACTTGAGCGGGTTCACCAGCTTCAGGGGCGCCTCCGTGTTGAGCAGCTCGTGGCCCACGTAGGTCTCCTTGCGAGTGTCACCAGCATCCGCCGCCTCAGAGCAGTGCTTGCCCACAGTGGAGGAGATGAAGTAGGTGGGCCTCGGCTCGCCCGCGTAGCCACACTTACAGTACTGGGAGCCCAGGTCGATGATGAGGGCCTTGATCTTGCGCACCTTCCTGGGCTTCATCTTCAGCTGAGCTGCCGAACACGTGTCCCGGATGCCAGCATCGGGACCTGGCAGTGTTCCTGCCTCTCCGGGGTCACCCTGAGCCGTGCCCAGAGGCATGGGGCTAGGGCTGCTCCTCGTTGCCATCTTCCTTCTTGGCTCACCTTTCTCACATCCACATCCTAGAGCTCCGTGGGGAGAAATAAGACGGTCCCCCTCCAGCAGTGCCTCGGCAACCCCTCAGGATTGTGATGTCACTGACGGCTGGTCCATTCTGGCAGCCCCGGGGAGGGCTTGGCCGTGGCAGGCCCTTGATCTGCCACCCCCACCGCCATCCACCTCACTCGACTTTGCTCCAAGACAGAGCAGGCGGCCAGCATTTTCAGAAATCCAAGCACACTGGGGTCTCGGGTTTCCAGCTACCCGCCCCTTACACCCCTGCTTCTATTGCCCTGTCCACTGACCGGACAGCTTTTCTTCATCTGCTGCTTGACTGAGAGGGTGAGAAAGATCTGAGCCCCTACAGGAAGCCAGGCACTGTACCGGGAACCTCACATATGTTACTCCCCAGAATCCTGAGACGTATAGGCAGAGCCGAGGAAATGAAGGCTCGGAATTCAGACGATTTGCTCAGGAGCAAACAGTTCCTGAAATGTTTGTCTTTTCACTCAAGTTCATTCAACTCCAGTGCACCAGGTCTTCGAGCGTGAGGGCTCCAACAGTGCCCTCATCCCTTCATTCAACATTTCCTGGGGCTGGTGGCAGTCCAGCCCAGGGCAGCTTGCCAGCGATAGACCAGAAGGCTGGCCACAGCAGTGTCCCGCCTGGGTGGGAAGGAGACCGAATGAATGCAGACGAATTTGTAGGTGGAAGGCTATTGGGAGAACAAAGGTGCATGAGGAAGGAGTGATTACTAGAGGGAAGGAGTCAGCAGGTTCTTCAGAGAGGTGACCCTAAGGCAACTACTAAAGGGTATGTAGGGGGGCGCCTGGGTGGCTCAGTCGTTAAGCGTCTGCCTTCGGCTCAGGTCATGATCTCAGGGTCCTGGGATCGAGCCCCGCATCGGGCTCCCTGCTCGGCGGGAAGCCTGCTTCTCCCTCTCCCACTCCCCCTGCCTGTGTTCCCTCTCTCGCTGTGTCTCTCTCTGTCAAATAAATAAATAAAATCTTTTTAAAAAATAAATTTAAAAAATAAATAAAGGGTATGTGGGTAGTTGTCAAGTGGCGAGGAGGGGAAGGCATCCCAAGCAGAGAGCATAACCTGAGCAAAGCTGGGGAGGCGGGGGGAGAATGGTGGGAACTTCTAGTAGTTAAATGTTTGGGAAAATAGATGAGGCTAGAGAGTTCCTGGAGCCAACAAGGGAGG
The DNA here is from genome assembly GCF_011800145.1 of Mirounga leonina. Taxonomy (NCBI): domain Eukaryota; kingdom Metazoa; phylum Chordata; class Mammalia; order Carnivora; family Phocidae; genus Mirounga; species Mirounga leonina. Next base: position 23,584,761 of record NW_023270433.1, on the reverse strand, counting down.
GCCTCAAACGCTCGGAGGAAGAGCTTGGGTTACATGGAGGACAGCCGGGGAACAAATGAAGACTTTAAGCAGGGGGTGGTCAGATCTGACCGAGGGAAAATTGGGAAAAGATCTGTGTTTAGCTGTGATGTAGAGGGGCAAGGCCACGGAAGACATTCTTGTAAGACGTGCAGGTGACCTAAGCCAGGCTGTGCTGGTGTGAAAGAGGAGCAACACGTTCTTCAGAATTTCAGAAGGTAGAACTTGGTTGGTTTCCCAACTATCCCCCATTCAACCCAAGCTCTTACTCTAGCATTTAAGGCCTTCTCTCATTGCTCCTGTGACATCGCTCACCTCAAACACCGCATTTACATCAGGTGATCAGACTAGCTGTGGAGAGTGAGGGAGAGGGAAGGATGAATCCCTCGCCTCCGCCAAAAAAAAAAAAAAAAGATGGCCTGTCGTCTAGAACAGGCCCATTCATTAGGTTTCCATAGGGCCCTCCACCCCAAACCGTCCTCCCTCAAAAAACGAAACCAAAAAACCCCCAGGTGATTCATAAGAAACCCTGTATTCTGGCATTTTCCTCACTAGATTCTCTTTCTTCCCTCCCATAGCTGCTAAAATTACGGGGGCCTGGTTCACCTTTCTTTCAAAAATCAAGGGTGGGTGGTGTTTGAGCAATAGAGGGCGCCTCTAACCTGGAGGGACCTCACCAGAGACCCCAGGGAGCCCACGAGTACCTTAGATGGCTAGTGACAAGTATGGGGGCTTGTGCATGCCAGGCACTGAAGGTTTGGGGTGCAGTGTGCCAATGGTCTCCATATTCTCCCATCATCGATACCATTAACTGTGTCCTGACCCCCGAGAGGAGAGAAGGAACATAAAGGAGGACACAGAAGCTAAGGGAAAAGGGCTTCACTTAAGAGAGAGCATCCAAGCATGCAAAATCCTGAGGTAAAGTAAAAGGAGTGAAAAGCATCCAGTGACTTTAGCCTGAAGGATGCGGCGTGGACCGAGCGTCCCTGTGCTCTTCGGCCTTACAGACAAGATGGAGCCACTGGCTTTAAGCCCACAGAGCACCTCTCCCACCCACACTGACAGAAAGGGCCAAGGAGGGGTGAGCCTGGTGGGGGTGGGGGGAGCACGTGAAACACAGCCTGGCAGGCTTTAGTGTCCTAGGGACGTGGGAAGCGCAGGTCAGGGGACAGGGTGAATAATGGTCCCCAAAAGATGTCCACATCTTTAATCCCTGGAATCTGTCAATGTAACCTTTCATGGCAAAAGGGACTTGGCAGATAGGAGTTAAGGAGTTTGAGATAGGGAGGTTAACCTGCATTATCTGGGTGGCCCTGAAGTAATCATCAGGGTCTTAATAAGAGGGGGACAGGAGAGTGAGGTCAGAGAATAGTAGGACAACAGAAGCAGAAGCCTGACGGATCTTTGAAGATGAAGGGGCCCCGAGCCAAGGAATATGTAGGCGGCCTCTAGGGAGCTGGAAAAGGCTAAAGATGATCGCCTAGAGCCTTGGGAAGGAACGCGGCCCTGCTGATAGCTTGATTGTAGCTGAGAAGGACTGTAGACTTCTGACCTCCGAATCGTAGATAATAAATTTGTGTTTGAAGCTACTGAATATGTGGTGATTTGCCACAGCGGCCACAGGAGAGGAGCAGGGGCTCTTACAGGAATCCAGGGCAATAAAAAAGTGCTAGGCAGCTGCACATCCGTCCGAATTCAAGACGAGGGCTGAGAAGGGAAAATAGGTCATTCTACATTAAGTATGCCTTTGGGTATCACATAAACATTCTTTTGAAGTGAAGTCAAACAAGCCACGTTGGCCATGTGAACCCCTACTGAACAGCAGAGGCAAGTACACCATTTTTTAGGCAGCCAGGCATAGAGAAAGCACTTTCTTCTTCTCTCACAATTCAATGCCAACTCATCCTCTACCCATCGAACCAAGAAGCTGACACTGTCTTTGAGATGACATCAGATGGTCACAAGACTGGCCTTGGTCCTTTTCTTCTCTCAACCCGCCCCCCCAAGGAGCCAAGAGCCTCCCCAGTAACCTCCTTGAAGGAGAAAGCCCCCTCACCTTGGAGTAACTGCGTCTTTTATGACAAATGTGGGACTGCCTAACAAAAAGTTGGCTCCTGGGTGCCTTGACAGGGACAGGTGTCAGCCCGTATGTGCCTAGCTTCCGAGATGGCATGTGATATGATGGCCACATGGCCTCAGAGACACGTTTTGGGTCTCACTGAGGTATGTCCACACCTCACCCCGGGGAAGAAGTCTCAGTCGGGAGAGCTTGGCTCCCGCTGGCTGGATATGCACGGGTGAGCCATGCACCTGAGAACCTCAGCGTTGTCATCAGTGCGACTCTGTCCGGTCTGATTTCATCGCCGACCCAAGGACCTGCGTGAAGGAGCGTGCATACACATACACGTCTAAAAATTCTTCTGTGGGCTGTCCGAAGGGACAAGGGAGACAGAAGTGCTTGGCACGGTCGCTCCAGCAGCAAGCAGGCCTGCCGAAATCTCAACCTGGCAGTGTCAGCTGTGCCCAAGTCTCCAGTGCCTTCTGGCCTCATGCAGAGTCAGAGCCAAAGTCCTAGCCATGGCCCAAGAGGATGGATGCGGGCTGCTCGCCATCCCCACCCCCTCCTCCCACCTCCCGTAGTCTTCCTTGCTGTCCCCACTCGGCCTCTAACTCAAGGGCCGACAAACTTTTCCTGTAAAGGGCCTGATAATCAACACTGTCAGCGTGGAGGGCCGTGCGCTCTTTGTGGCAATGACTCAACTCTGTGGTTGCCCCACAGAAGCAGCCACAGACAGTACGTCAATGAGCATGGCTGTGTTCGGATAAAGGCTGATTTACAAGAACAGGCTGCGGGCCCTGGTTTGCTGACCCCTCTTCTCACTCATCGGTCACAGGCGCGCCTCCACCATCTGCACCTGCTGCTCCCGATGTACACGATACACCAATACACCCCTGGCACTGTCCCTCCCCTCCTTCAGGGCCGCACGCAAGTGTCACCCTCTCAGGACCCCTGCCCAGGCACAGAACATGGCCACCGTCCCCAAGCCCCTTCCCTGCCTGTTCTCTCTTGCCCTTACCATTTTCTGACAGCTGTTTGTTCTGGCTACTGCCTCTCTCCCCAGCCCCCACTGACTAGAGTGTAAACTCTACAAGGGCAGAGATTTTTGTCTTTTTCCCTCCATAGCTTTTTTATTCCCAGCTGCCTTACACATAGCAAGCACTCAATAAATAACTGATTGCTTAAATCACGTTTATTACAAAATCTAGAAGAAGGTTAAGTGACTTCCAAAACACTACCCCAAATCCACCCTAACATGGGACACAAGTTCCCAGTATCTAGAAAGCCCCGGGTCACCAGATTATGTCACAATCAGTGATGTCATCATTGGAGAAATTCTCAAGTTGCCCTCTGAAATAAGCCTTTCAGGCCTTGAAGCCGGTGGGATTGAGGAACTTTCTGAGAGCAAAATGGCTCTTGATAGCATGTGGGCTCCCCAGGCATCAATCATCGGGGATGGGCCTGCCAAGAACGTGGGTGAACAGGCCCCCCTACAGACACACGTCCTCCAGACTGCCTCCTTAAAAGATGGACCAGCGAAGCGGGCAGTGTGGGTCCGCTGTAAACGTTCAGAGCCAGAAGAACCTACTCAATCAACGATGGTCAAGAAACCCAAGCAAGAGGTGACCAAAGCAGTGGTCGTGGACCTAGGCACTGGCTCCTGCAAATGTGGCTTTGCCGGGCTGCCGAAACCCACCCATACCATCTCATCAACAGTGGGCAAGCCCTACATGGAGACGGCCAAAACTGGGGACAATCGCAAGGAGACATTCGTGGGGCAGGAGCTCATTAACCCAGCGGTTCGTCTCAAGCTAATTAATCCTCTGCGACATGGCATCATCGTGGACTGGGACACAGTGCAGGATATCTGGGAATATCTCTTCCATCAAGAGATGAAGATCGCCCCAGAGGAGCACGCAGTCTTGGTTTCAGACCCACCCCTGAGCCCGCACACCAACAGAGAGAAGTACGCTGAAATGCTGTTTGAAACCTTCAGCACTCCTGCAATGCACATCGCCTACCAATCCCGCCTGTCCATGTACTCCTACGGGAGGACCTCTGGCCTGGTGGTGGAGGTCGGCCACGGCGTGTCCTATGTGGTCCCCATCTATGAGGGTTATCCTTTGCCCAGCATCACCGGACGCCTGGACTATGCGGGCTCTGACCTGACAGCCTATTTGATGGACCTGATGAATAATTCGGGGAAACACTTCACCGAGGACCAGATAGGCATTGTTGAGGACATCAAGAAGAAATGCTGCTTTGTGGCCCTGGACCCCATCGAAGAGAAGAAAGTCCCAGCCACTGAGCATACAATCCAGTACACTCTGCCTGATGGGCAGGAGATAAACCTGTGCCAGGAAAGGTTCCTCTGCTCAGAGATGTTCTTTAAGCCTTCTCTGATCAAGTCCATGCAGCTGGGGCTCCACACTCAGACCGTGTCCTGCCTTCACAAGTGTGACATTGCCCTCAAACGGGATCTCATGGGGAACATCCTGCTCTGCGGGGGGAGCACTATGCTCAGTGGTTTCCCTAACCGGATGCAGAAGGAGCTGAGCACCATGTGTCCCAATGACAACCCGCAGGTAAACGTGCTGCCCGAAAGGGACACTGCAGTGTGGACAGGTGGCTCCATCCTGGCATCGCTTCAGGGCTTCCAGCCCCTGTGGGTCCACCGCTTTGAGTACGAGGAGCACGGGCCTTTCTTCCTCTACAGAAGGTGCTTCTGAACTTTGACCAAGCATGGTTGCCATGAGGCAGCTTTGCTGGGTGAGCACCCACCCAACACATAGGGAGCTGAGTCCACAAGTTTGCTCCTGTAGTAGTAAACAATCCTCGTGTTCCCTCCACAGTGTGTTTCTCTATTTCCTGACTTAATAAGAGCAAGTTCATATATGCAGCATGTGCCAAACAAAAGTCGGGGGGTGCGTGAAACAACAAAGGCATGTATGTGTTGCTTGCTTACACGTTCTTGGGAAAAACTAGCTCTAAAGTTATTCTGTCCCTTTTTTGTATTCCCCGTTTTAGGAACTATCGCACTGTTAAATCTGCTCAGAAGGGGAGCGTGAGGAAGACAGATTACAGAGTCAGTGCTGTTAGGGCATATAGAACATTCCTTTTGACCAACAACAGGAAGTCTGCTATAACGGTTCAGTCTCCCACAAAGCAGTGGAGTACATTTCATGCTTCAGGAAGGCTTGTAAAGAGCTGACGAAGCTGTCTGATCCCTGCTTAAACTGTACTTTCTTTTAGTTCCAACAGGAGCTTATGTCTCAATGCCAGCTCTTTTATCAAGCCATCATAGTGACCGGCTGTTGAAATCTGGCATGTAATGAGCAAGGTGTATGTGTGGGTCTGAGGGGGCAACTCTTCAGCGGCTCATCACCCACTAGACTGGATTCCCCATCAACCTGTAGGATATACGGCTGGAATTTGGGATGGGCACAGGATAGAGGCTGCCAGTTCTGGGGCTAATGGTTTGCAGGAACCTGCCCTACGCTGATCATTCTAACCCAACTGAGGAGCCAGAAGGAACACTCAGTCCCTCAAGATCAGAGAAGCCCTTCCAGGGCCCAGCATGTTCTGTAGGTAGTCTTATAGGGCCAGTTTTGTAAATGGAACACAGATTTTTTTTAGTCCCCAATACATTCTCTGCCTGTCTCTAAACCTCGGCACCTGAACATTGGCAGGGAGCAGCATCAAACAGTGGAAAGAAATGGGCTTTGAACTCTGATTTAGAACCCTATTTCACTACCACCTAACTGTACGGCCTGAGTCTACTTACCTATAAAATTGAATTCAAAGGCCTACTTCACATAGCTGATGTAAAAAACAGAGATAAACACTGAAATATTAGTATCTGGCCTCTGGGAGGTGATCACAAGAGCTAACTAGAATTATCTTGTAGACTTATTTTATACAGGAGCCCCAAAGTCTTTTTTTTTTTAAGATTTATTTTAGAGAAAGAGAGAGCATAGGAGGCGGGGGAGGGGTCAAGGGGGAGGGAGAGTCTCAAGCAGGGCTTGATCTCACGACCCTGAGATCACAACCCGAGCCGAAACCAAGAGTGGGATGCTTAACCAACTACACCACCCAGGCGTCCCTCACCATGGTTCTTAGTCACATGTACACCTAAAGGTAGGCATTCAAGCACTCACAGGAGAGGTAATGGCATCTCTACCATCCCCAGGAGAAGCCCTACAGAGCCATCTTCATAGTATCCAGGTTTGCCTAAACTGCCTCGAAAGACCTAAATGCCCAACCCTGGATCCAGGCCCGGTAAGCACGGCTGACTGGCACCAGCAAGCCAGAATAGAGAAATAAAGACCCACACAGAAGGGCTTCTGAAGTTCCTATAGTTAAGCAAGGATGACTAAACCTTACTCTGAAGTATCAGAGGATCACCCAGCAGTTGGGTACAATGACTTGAGAGGGAGGTATAAGGTCTTATTCACCTCAGTTTCTGTCCAACAGTCCATGAACATTCACGGTTGGGCAGGTTAAAATTTGATTAATTCCTAACCTTTGGATCTCACTGGCAGGGTGCTAAAGCCTTTGGACCCCTCCTCAGAACAATACGTTAAAATGCATAAAATAAAATACATAGAATTACAGAGAAAGCCAATCATACAGAAACAGACTATCTTTAAATCCCCCAAGTATCTATGAACCCCAAGTCAAGGATCCCCAAAAAAGGTGAGTCTTGATGAAGGGGAAGCCTGGGAGGTGGCTCTGGAGGGAAATCTCCAGGCCACGGGAGGTCTAAATGTTCTGCTGCACTTTAAAATGAAAAAACTAAAAAAAACAAAAAAACAAAAAAAAAAGGAAAGAAAAGAAAAAAAATACCAATATAAAGCTAAACAACTACATATCTTTTTCAAAACACTTTTATGGGAGCACCTGGGTGGCACAGTCAGGTGTCTGACTCTTGCTCAGATCATGATCTTAGGCTTGTAAGACTGGGCCTCACGTTGGGCTCCATACTTAGCGTGAAGTCTGCTGGAATTTCTCTCTTCCTCTCCCTCTCCCTGTGCGCTCTAAAATAAATCTTTAAAAAAAAACCACTTCCATGAATTCTCACTTGATCCTTACACAATTCCCCTTGTAGGATAAAAAGTCAACTTCACGGAAGAGAGAAAGAAAGAGATGAATAGTTTTAGTAAGTGCATGAAAGTCATCCTAGCCTAGGGGGCAATTTTGACCCCCCACGAGACACTTGACAATGTCTAAAAATGTTTTTGGTTATCAGAACAGGAGTGGGAGATATATAGTGCTGGCATCTGGTGGGTAGAGGCCAGAGATATTGCTAAACATCCTACAATACACAGGGTAGCTCTCTACAACAAAGAATTATCGATATGACCCAAAATGTCAATAGTGCTAATGGGTACACAAGGCTGGAGGAAAGCGAGATTCAGTGAGATTAAATGTGTCTGTCCAGGTGTGCCTGGGTGGCTTAGTGGGTTAAGCGTCTGCCTTCAGCTCAGGTCATGATCCCAGAGTCCAGGGATCGAGCCCCACATCAGGCTCCCAGCTCAGCGGGGAATCTGCTTCTCCCTCTCCCTCTGCCCCTTCCCCCACTCGTGCTCACTCTCTCTCTCAAATAAATAAAATCTTAAAAGAAAAAGTCTCTGTCCAAGGACACTAAGATGGGTGGACCCATGGCCTTGTTCTTTCCTGTATACTAAGAGAATATCTGTTGGTCTTAAAACCCTTGGGACTTCAGAGCCAGTAAGATTAATGTGGACGTGAGGCACAGGCAAGGGCTTAGGGATCACAGAGGACACAAGAATCAATTCAGTGTCCCCAAATGTCACCATATTAGCTTTGACTTGTCTATAGCTTCTTGGATATTAATGGTTACCTAGCTTCTTAGATGTTTATTCTCCTCACCTCAGTTACTAATAAATACAACAGACAAGAAACAATAGCCAGAAACTCTTAAGGGCTTGTTCAGGTGGTGCTTCTAGAGAAGCACAAGTTTATGGGGAGGCACAGGAAGCAGAAAAAAGCTGATTTTGTTTCCCCAACTTGTAGTAACCTTAAATTACTAAGAATCATTAGTTGTATTTACTTTTGAAAACACCTTCTTCAATTATGGCTATGAACAACCCCTGAAAGGTAAACCTGTGTGTCTACACACGTGTGTGTATATATATGTAGACATGTATGGAAAATGAATTTATTTTAAAATACGTGGCAGTACTAAAAAATTACACCAAGGTACACTCATAAAAACGTAACAAAAACATTACCTCCTGCCTCAGTTTTTTTTTAAAGTGTAAATTTAAAATGGATTGTAGGAGACAGTCCTCTGCAAGTTCCCTCTTGATGTCTGGAGCATCTGAGCAAAGCTGACTCAATGGCACCAACAAAATAACTGGGGTTTTTAGCTTACTGCAGTATGAACTTGCTTTGGGACAGAGTTCAAATCTGGTGGAAGAGTTACATATTCTTTTCCAGGACCCTGACCAAGCCTTTCGCCAAAATTAAGTATACATCACTTCCAGAAGTTTCTCCTCTTCCCATACACTGCACTTTCCCCATGAATTCTTCTGTGACTTTGCCTTCAGCCTGGAAGGTCTGCTCCAGCCTGCTCCTTCTCCAAATGAACAAAATTCCATCTTGCTCACAGGAAATAGAGAGTAATTGACAGTAACATCATCTCAAGGAAATGGAACATCTATGAAAAGTCACACGAGTATCAACAGACACATTTACTTCTATTTCCAATCCATCAGGCATGGGTAACATTATCCATAGCAAGAGCACTATAATATATTAAAATGCCGTATGTTCATTTACCCAGGTCAAAGAGTAGTCACAAAGCACATTCAGCCTTTCAGTGTGGGGCACTTAATTATAGCAAATCCATCACGGGTATAAATCAAAAAGTAGATTTCTACAAGGCAGGAAATACCTTCTTTTTTTTTCCTATTATTTTGTAAAAATTTTCAGACACGCAGAGAAGCTTAATTATACAAGCAAACACACCTAGATTCTATAGTTAACATTTTGCTATTTAGGGAGCAAATTTAATTACAATTCTGGGCATATCTATACTCCACGGATCAGAGGGAGTATTTTCGTTTATGTACAGTCATGAACGTCTGGTTCAGGTATTAGAGGCATGGAAGAAATTTTTAACCTTACCCAAGAATCAGCCACATAACTGTTGTCAAAATGAATTGAGCTTTTTCTAGACTCACCAAAAAGAGAAAACATTCTCATTTTTTCCAGAGAAAATAACTAAAAGACAGAAGTCAGTGAAGCACCATAAAGAAAAATAAATGAAATGGCCTTGACACTGACAAAAACCTTTTAGTGAAAAGCAGCAATTACTTGGAGAAAAAAGGAATAACTTACAATTGTGCACACTGTTCACCATACCAAATGTGCACGATACTGTTTCAGAAATTCTAATCCGTTCCAGCTCTAACACTGCTAAATCCCTAGCAGAAAATTCACAGGCAGTAAAAATAGTCCCTATGGACACTAGTGATAGGAGCTCAATGCCGTTATAACTGGAAGCAGAGGACCTGGTAAGATATTATAAAATAACAGCTGTCAGCAAAGGAAAGCTTAGAATTTCAAAGGATATATTTAGCTTTTTATTCTGCTTTAGTTCAAGGTGAAGAAGTCATTTAAGTGATTAAAGTTCACCAATTGTTGGTAGCACGAATAGCCAACATCGTTTATATATAATGCTCTCCTGCCGGAACATAAAATATTTAAAAAACATTATTTTCTTTTCCTCACACTTTTGAGGTAGACGCCATGAAACATTATTCCCAATTAACTGAGGCACAAATCGATTAATTACGTGATTTGTCGAAGGTCCCAAAATGAATCAGACTGGCAGCCGGGAATGAAAGCCAATCTTCTGATTACGATAAATACCAGAAATATGCTCTCAAACAGCACTAAACAAAAGAACAGTAATTCTTACAAAATGATGCAATACCGGTTAAAGCTTAACCTTTTGCTAATTAAAATTATACCCCAAATAAGGCAGAACTGCTTGGTGTCTGCTTAGGTCCGCTGTATAGAGCTGCTCTCCACACTGCTAAGGTAGTTCATGGTCTTACTCTTCCCAGTTCCCGACAGCCAGGCCCCAAGGAGAGAGTGAAAGGAAAACCGTCAGTCACTCTAGAAGGCTCAGTTTCCACTGGGTCTTTTTGTTGATCTTTGGGGGTATAAAAAGCTCAGCATCTAGAAGAAAGGAAAGGAAAACTGTGACAGACACACTTTCTTGCTAGGGGAAGCTGAGGCAGTAACTGCGCTAAAACTAGGGACTGGACTTTGCAGCTACAAGATAACCATCAGTCGAGAGCTAAAGTTCCTGTTACCCTCGCAACCTCCAGTCAGAGCAAACACAGCCTGGAGGCCCTGCCCCAAGAACAGGGATTTCCACTTCAGGCACCTGAAGGGTAGAAGAAAAAAATGCCCACTGAGTGATTCAGAGTAGAAGAATGTTCTAGATTTCGAATGGGAGGGGATGTGGTGGTTACAAGGCCATATGTAATTATTAAATCTCATCAAACTGTACACCTAAGATCTGTACATTTCATTATCCACAAAATTTTCCTCAATTATAAGAGAAAAAAATGTGGTGGCATGTTATTTGGTAAACAGAGTTAATGAAGAGAAAATACTTTCATGATAAAAAAAATTCTACAAACACAATGATCAATAAAAATGTCCCTACTTTTAGAAAAAAGCAAATGGAGGAGAGGATGGATGGGGTAAAACTGTCACTATTAAATAAAACTCCCAGACCCTCTTTCTTTACTTTTTTTTAAAGATTTTGTTTTTAAACAATCTCTTCTCCCAACATGGGGCTCAAACCCACAACCCCGAGATGAAGAGACACAGCTCCACCTGAGCCCTCTTTCAATCAGATTTGTGGTAGCAGAGATGTATACAGGTAGTAAAGACATGAGAAAATACGTGTATATAAAAATGTCTTTTTCTCAGCATTATTTGTAATACACTTCCAACAAAAGTATATCTATATATATGATCCATATACACACACACACACACACACACACACGAGCCTTTTAGCAGGAAAGTAACTGTGTTGACAAACTGTATGCCAAGGCATGACATCCTTCACCTTTCCATGTCTGAATTTCACAGTATAAGAGTTATTTTTGCAAAAATACTTTGAAGGTCTTATCCACTTTTCCAAGGACTTTTCTTAATCTTTTGATAGCCAAAATCATTCCCATTTGAAGCATTTACTTTGTTATCAACTGTAACAAGCCCAACTCAGCTATGATGATTCAAGCACTTCTCTGATGATACTTTAATCCATTTTAGGAAACCCTACATTTTTGCAAGACTTACAACTGATCTGCATGATACTGCATTGCAAACATGAAACAGAGAGAATGGCTATCAATCAAGTCATGGATTCCACTCGCAGGGCTGTGTGAGTATGCTTAACTACTCCCCTTACTTGGGGAGGAGCAGTTGAGGAATAGTGCTTGGGACGTTGTCAGTAGTTCATCTGCCTATTTTTAGATTATGAGAACCTCTCTTTTCCTACGCCATCTTGTAACCACAAGGACACTGGTAACACTTATGTACTCAGATAATGAGGAGCCTCAAAATACTGTCTTTAAGGCTCAGCTGGAAAATGAAAGTGCTCTTCAATAAAGCCACCAGGATACTCTAGGGAAAAATGTGACTAGACTTGACATAAAGGTCAGCATCAGGCCAATAGGGCAGAAAATGGGGCGGAAATCACAACAGAATTGCCCAGGGTACAAACTGAGCAATGACCAAGCTGCCGCAGGTCTAAATTGAATTTTTAGCATCTCAGAAATAAGTATATGTTGGGACCGATAGCAAAAGCAGCTTGTGAGCCTTCAGGAAGAAGGGTAGCTAGGAATACAATAGTTACTGTCCAGATACAAGAGCTAAACTGGATGGGAAGTAGTTCATTTATTCCTGGTAGCAACATAAGCTGTTAAACTTAAAACTTAATGTAAACCCAAAGGCTACTTCAAATGTCATCAGAATGCTAGTATAGCACAGCATTTAAGGGGGAAAAAATTCTGGAAAATGCAAATTACAGTAGTAAAGACTCCCAATTATTTTAGAACATACCACTAACTTTTGAAAGCTAAGAGGCTGCTATGCTTGATTGATCCACCTAAAGGGTAAATACTCAGGCACCAAACTGATCTATCAAAAGTTTCTAACCAAATTTAAAAAGAAAGTTTTTAGGGTTTTGAACTTTAAGGGCTACGCAATCTAATCAGGAATCATCTCCCCCACCAACAAACAAAAATTAAAACAAAATATTTTCAGTAAACTTAAATAGGAAATGCAAATAAAATGCAACATTCTTTGGATGTGCTTTCAAATTATACTGTCAATCCTGAGGATGATTATGAAAATGTCCCCAAGATGCAATCATAACTGCCAAGAGCCAAAAATGATGATTCAGAAGAATCCTTAAAATATATAGTAAGTTGGACTGTTTAGACTCAAACTCCAACTGTGATGTGCCTGTATGGACGGTGTATGTCAAGGTGACCTTTTCAAAATGTATACATCTAATGTCATGTTGGATTCCCCACCCCTCTGGTTCCCAACACTAGAAGCACTAAATCGATTTTATTAAAGACACAGTCATAAAATTGAGGGAAAACTGTAGTCAATACCTGATCTTTCCTCACACCGCTGACCTTCTCAACACTTAGAGAAAGATATTCCTTCTGCTGAGTACTGTGATAATTTGAAGAGACAAAAATACTAACCAAGAACAGGAACTGAAGTCTTCTGGTGTTGATAAGAGGCCATGATACTATTTACAGTCGAACTGGGACCTAGAACCTAAGTAGAAAGTAGATCAGCAAAGATTACTTCATACTTCGGGTGACCGCAGATACCAGAGGCCAAGTTTCTACCAGCAGTAAATAGCATGTCATTTTCATGGTATCAAGCACAGTAATTCTCTTTTCCTTTGTGATTTTTACTTCGCCAGTTTTTCCAGTCTTGACTCAGACCTCCAAATCTCCTTTCTTCCAGAAGACAAGGTAATGATGAGGGGAAAACAAAAAAGGAAAATCTTAAGGAATATAAGCCATCCCCTGAGGGGAGGAGTACAAGAGGTTATAGAATACACAGAGCATCAATTTGCCTTCAAAAGATCTGTGGGAATTTTGATATTAAAACAAATACGTGCATATATCATGGTGTAGAACGCAAACTGTGCACATGTGTTCAAGGTAAAACCAGAGCCTTCACAGGAATTCCACATTTGTATAAGCCTCAGGGGGCACATGCCAGGCCCTCTGCTTTGTCTTCACTTGGCTCAGCATGCATACCCTCAGGGGCACCTTCTCAGCAGCAACGTGCGCTCAAAGCACTTCCATATGACTCGGGATCCAGCACACGTGCCATTACCATAATTTACCAACCAAAGCAAACACATGATTTTCTGGTCATTTTCCCCAGAAGACTCTTAAAGTTGGTGTCTCAGAAATTAATATGATCTTCAGCCATCAAAAAGAATGAAATCTTGCCATCTGCAATAACATGGGTAGAGCTAAAGTGTATTATGCTAAGGGAAATAAGTCAGAGAAAGACAAATACCGTACAATCTCACTCTTAACAGATAAACATATGGGAAGGTGGAAAAGAAAAAAAGGGAGAGGGGAAACAAGCCATGAGACTCTTATGACAGAGAACAAACTGAGGGTTGATGGAGGGAGGGAGGTGGGGGATGGGCTAGATGGGGGATGGGGATTAAAGAGGACACTTGTTGTTATGAGCACTGGGTAAATTATGTAAGGGACGAATCACTAAGTTCTACCCCAGAAACCAGATTAAGCAAAAATTAAATCAAAAAAATTAAAAATTAAAAAATATATAAAAATTTTTTTTTAAAAATTACTATGATCTGAATAGAAGAGGGTAGGGGAGAGCATGAGGAGGTATTATAACTTGCTAAGCTTCAAAACCACTACAGTTTTGAAGATGATCACATTTCTTCTAGGAAATACCTATTTTAGTAAATTCAAATATTTGTGGGGTGCTCATTCTCAACTTTTATTTTTAAGGTATGCTATATGTACCTACATCACTACCCTCTTATCTAACCTTCAGAACATTCCAGTGAAATGTACAGGGAAGTATATCCCCATTTGTAACTGAGGAAATCGAGGCCCCAGTAGAGCTGCTATGTTTCTAACCAGTGAGCTCAATACCAGTCTCTCTCCAGGCTCCAAACCCACCCTTCTCTACAGTGCTTGTGATGCTGGGACTGGGAGCCTGAGAAAAACTCCGCCTTTGTCAGCTGGCTCGTCGTTATGCAGACATCAGAGGAAGAGTGCAAGGCTGGAGGAAAAGGAATGTGCTCCTTCCTTTCACTCAACGGTTTTTTACCCTGGTAGCAGCCATTCATTCCAGTTTCCTTATTTCTCCACCCTTAGAGCTATCATGCCCCCTCAGAAGTCCCACCACCAGATGGCTGGCACCCCTTCTCAGAGGGTCAAGAACCAGCTCAGCAGGGCCCCACCTCCAAGCTTCTAAAATATAGTAAACCCAAACTCTTCCTTTGTTCCCTCATAGTTACTATCTCAGCGTTCCTTCTCTGTGTTCCCCTTTTACCTTTCAGTTCTCCAATACTTGTTCAACCAGTTCCCTGTATTAAATTCTGTTACAATAACAGCTGTGGTTGTTTTCCTTAATGGACTGTGCCTGACACACCAGCCTTTCTGAATCAAAACAGAAACTCTTTAACAATCGGCCTCAGATGTGAGAGACTGAGCAAAGTACACACAACAGATAACACATCAGAATTCTTGACAGGACACAACTGCCTTAAACATGAGCAGCAAAGCTCCTCCTAACAACAGAGTAGAAGTGACAAGTCAAATTTTCCATAAAACAAAAGAGAAAGCAATTGTCTACAAGGGTTTCTTTTTTTGTTGTTGTTAAAGATTTTATTTATTTTAGAGAGAGAGAGAGAGCATGCAAGCGGAGGGAGGGGCAGAGGGAGACGGAGATGGAGACAGAGAATCTCAAGCAGGCTCTGCTGAGCGCAGAGCCCGACGTAGGGCTCCATGCCACGACTCTGATATCATGACCTGAGCCGAAATCAAGAGTCAGATGCTTAACCAACTGAGCAACCCAGAGGCCTCTGTCTGGGTTACTTTAAAACACTCTGATACCATTCAACGTCTGAACAGGGAGGTGAGAGGCCAACTCTGGCCCTAGCTCCCCACTTGCCCACTCCAATCTCACTGAAGGCAGGGGCAACAGTCTGACTTGCCCATCTTCTTCACGACAGCTGTTTCATGCGGAAAGGAGAAATAAAAGCAAACTTAACCTAGTCCAAGGTATACTCAAATAGAAAATCTTCTTACAGACAGCTTAAACATAAGCCTAGGCTAATGTAACTATGGAATATTATGTTTTTAAGAAAAAGAAAATCTTTTGCTTTGACTTTTAAGAGTTCATGTGAACGTAAGAACCTGTGAAATGACTTTTAAAAAACGCACATTCTGTCTCTGAGGAAAACTTACAGGTGTAGCTGAATTCTGCTGGTGAGTGAGAGTCCAAATTTCTGGAAGTGACCTTTCCATCAGCTGGAGGGTATCTTCAAAGGCCTTCTGTAATTCCCTTCCTTGCTCATCAAACTCAAAGAGAAAGAGCACCTTTAAAATATGGTATACTTCCTCTAGAGAGAAGAAATTTGAGAAAGTGGTTAACTTGGGTGCCCAGCTCCACTGCTAGGATCATAACACAGTTTCTTTCCCAAGCAAAAAAATATTTAATATCACCCTACAGTTGCCATGTCCTGCATCTTCTTCTGTCTCCCCAAATGCTGGAGTAATTCAACCTATCTACTACAAAAAGAAAAAGGAACACCCTGGGGCCCAAGTAGGAAGCAGTGTCTTCATAATCCTTTTCCCTGGCTTTGATGCTAATGTCTCCCAGCAGGGCTGGGTGGGGGCCAGTGCAGGAAGGCTCCTAGGTTCCCAGCTGAGGGTGGTTCAGGAACGTGCCCTGAAATGACACTTCCTGCTGAAAGTTTCTGTCTTTCCTCAAGTTGGGAAAACTGTATCTTAATTATTTGCTAAACTCTGTGCTATCCATTTACTTTTTTTTTGTGGTAAGAATCATCAGTATTGAGAATATACCTTTCAATTTCTCAGTGCTCTGTACAACTTCACTGAGTGCCTCCAAAAGGGCCAGATCCTCCAGCGGACTCCCTTCTTTGAGGCTATGCTTCTTCCGCTCTGCTTTGCGGCGATTCTTAGATGATCGCCTGTTAGAAGACATTGGAAAGATGTTATAAAAGGGGATCTCTTTGCACTGAACAGATTAAAATGAATGTACCTGTTGGCCACAAACTTTCTGGGAACCCAGAGTCTACAGATGGTATGTATATGTGGGGGAAAATGGTAATGAGGTGCTGGGAGTGACAGCTAAAATAAATTGGGAAAGGCAAGAGTTACAGGCAGGAAATAATAAGGAAAACCCTAAGAAATAGTAGCTGGCCTTGAAATTTTAATTAAAATACAGAGTAAAATGAGGTTATATTTGATAATGACAGCTGGAACAACAGAACAACCAACTTAAATTTTATAATGAAAAACAAGTTTAAAGTAAAATTTAAATAAGGAGACACAGACATAGCACACTGAAATTTGGATATAACAAAATATATATGAATCCTGTATCTTTCCTGCTCAAAGGTCTTTAATTACACCACCTGTCTTGTCCTAACTGTGAAAAGCCTAGTTTCTAGCTGCCTCTCTTGCAGTTTCTGATCACCCCATATAACCTCAGAAATATCTATTCTGAATTCCTAAAGCATGATTCAGTTTATTATTTTTTTTTTTAAGATTTTATTTCTCAGAGAGAGCGAGCATGCACAGACACACACAAGTAGGGGGGACGGCAGGCAATGGGAGATGGAGAAGCAGGGAGCCCGATGCGGGGCTTGATCCCAGGACTCGGGGATCATGACCCAAGCTGAAGGCAGATGCTTAACCGACTGAGCCACCCAGGCATCCCGTCATGATTCAGTTTAAATACACAATCTTGCATTGTTTTATGCTTCCCAAGGATGACTATAGGCTCTTATAACTCACATCTCCTTAAAAGTTTTTGGTAATATCCACTACAACTAGCATATGGGTGTTGGGACCAAATGCTACACTGTGTAAGCATGATGACTTGTTTTACGTTAATAGCCTCTTCTAATCCTGACTTTGAACTGAAGATGCCTGATACTTTTTTTATAATCTTTTAATTTTTTCAGCACCCATATAATCCAGTCACCTAATATTTGTTAAATGAATAAAATCAGATGTCATAAAAATTGAGTACCAGTGTAAGGGCCTCGTGGGCACAAACACACAGTCCATGAAGCTGCAGCAGAAAAACATTTCAACACCAAGTCTAATTTCTTAGATACGTGGGGAAAGCCCTTGCACACCAAATCCTGGCCTTGAGCTCTGTTCTCTCTCTCCCCTGCACTGTCCTGATGAGAAACTGACCCCCTTACTTGCACTTTCTCCATATGCCCAGGGCCTGGCCAATGTGCTGAATAAACATGATACATACGCTGATATCCTGGAGTTGCTATGAGAATATTTGTCGCTCATGACACTGCTAGTTTCAGAGAAGAGGTCTGACTCTTGACCCTGGGGCACCTCATCATCTAGAAAAGAAGAACCAGACACAGAATGAAAACTCCCTGCTGATGTAGGTTTACCTTCGGTAGGGTAAGTGGACTAGAGTTAACCAGGGCATATCTGACGATGGATGAAAGTTATTATAAAGTAGATCTCAAAGTGAAATGAGATAATATTAAATACAGTTATTCCTACCATACACCAGCGCACCAGTACCAAGCTTATTTTTTCTTTTCTCTCCTTTCTGAAAGCAAAGGAACCTTTGGAGGCAAGGAGGCTCATTTTGCTCTGCTTGGTGGGGGTGCAGGGAATGTGTGGCAGAGCTCTTCCCATTCATGCTTGGTCCTGCCCCTAGCCCTCCCCAACACGCACAAACACAGACATACACAGCCCCTAAGGGGTTTCACAGAGGCCTTAGATGTCCCCCAGCATGGTAATCACAGTGCAGGAGGCACAATAAGCAGCTAAGACAAAGTGTGATGTGTCCCCACCATGCCCAAGCGTCCATGTCTCCATGCAGACACTCACCCAGATTCACCTGCTGTGCCTGCTCCTTGAGCTCTCGAACCACCAATAAACGCTTTTTATGGCGACTGAATGTGGCTGTCTGAGAGTCCAGAAGTGCCATATAATTCTTCTGGGCTGGAGGTGCAGATGGAAAATAATTCGAGCAAGATGTTTAAGTAAAGAGAAAAACTCGATAAAGGCAGTGAGGGAGTAAGAATTTAACAAAAAGAAACAGGTTACTAGGTTTTCCAAGCAAGATTTTTTTCCTTAATGAGAATTAACCTACATTGTTTTAAGAGAACGAACTACATGTTGAAATTTCAGATTTCAGAGTGCATTAACATCATCCTAGAACATTCTCTAGCACTAAATTAGTAACATCACCTGAACAAAGACTAGGTACCCAAGAGCAGACCAGCAAAGAAAAGGAGTATACAAGGAAGCTGTTAACAAAAACAGGACAGTCACTGAGATGCTTCTGAAACATAGGTATTAGGCCTATGCAGATGAACAGTCAGCATTTTTCTAGGTGCTCATTAGGGGAGAAAATCCAAGCAAGAGATGGCTAGATGGATGCCTAGAGGGTCAGGATGGATGTTTTTAGTAACCAGTTAAGGGTACCTAGGTGAATGATATGAAAAGAATCCTCCCATGGTGTTAATGAGGATGGGGGAGGGGGATGCAGGCAGGGTAAGCATGTGAGTACGTGTACACATCACAAAGGCCAGATCTTACTCACAGGGTAGACTGTGCTAAAAAAGGCAGAGCTTAAAACCAACCCCCCACTGCTGGAAATCTCTGTAAGCCAAACTGATATCCTTCTCTTCCACTTTGCTTTTAAGGAGTCATAGTTATCACCCAAGTGTTCCAGAACTGGTAAAACTCACCTGGTTCAATATAAAAATATACCCTCCACTTAGATTTACCAACTGTAAACATTTTGCTTCCTGTTTCTCTCCATACACACACACAACTATTATTTTGTGGAAGCTTTTGAGAGTAGGTTGCAGATATGATCCTTCCCTCTTAAATACTTCAGAACATCTCTCTTAAGAATAAGGACATAGGGGCGCCTGGGTGGCTCGGTCGTTGGGCATCTGCCTTTGGCTCAGGTCGTGGTCCCAGGGTCCTGGGATTGAGCCCCGCATCGGGGTCCCTGCTCTGAGGGAAGCTTGCTTCTTCCTCTCCCACTCCCCCTGCTTGTGTTCCCTCTCTCACCGTGTCTCTCTCTGTCAAATAAATAAATGAAATCTTAAAAAAAAAAAAAAGAGTAAGGACATTATTATGATCTCATGGGTTGTGGGATTGAGCTCCGTGTCAGGCTCTGCACTCAGCAGTGAGCCTGCTTAAGATTTTCTCCCTCTGCCCCTTTCCGGACTCTCTAATAAATAAATAAATCTTCAAAAAAAAAAAAAAGAATAGGACATTATCTAACATAAGCACAATACAACTATTAAATGCAAGAAATCAGCCACTGACAAAATACTGTATTATCTAACACCTAGTTCATATTCAAGTTTACCAACTACTCCCAAATACAAAGACTGTTTTTTTTTTTTAAAAGATTTTATTTATTTGACACAGAGAGAGAGAGAGAGAGAGTGCGCACAAGCATGGGGAGCAGGAGAGGGAGAAGCAAACTCCCCGCTGAGCTGGGAGCCCAATGCTAGGCTCAATCCCAGAACCCTGAGATCATGACCTGAGCCGAAGGCAGACACTTAACCAACTGAGCCACCCAGGCAGGCACCCCTACAAATATAAAGATTCTTAACCATATCTTATCACGTATTTTTAACATTCAAGTATTTTATATACTACCATTTGACAGTTTAGCATATTTAAAAAATCCTGGTCAGAATTAAGTATTACACTCAGTGAAGAACTCTGATCAACTCTATGTAACACATGATTCAAGGATGTAATAACAGGGAGTATTCTTCTCTCTCACTTCCCCACCTCTACACTTCCAAATGTAGAATTCTGAGATGTAACCCTTACCTTCTAAAATGGAAGGCTTTATGTTGGTTTCTATTATATCTGGTCTGTTATATTTGTATACCTAAAAGGAAAAAGACAGTAATTTTAGGCAAGAAAACTGCAAGTCACTGTAGAATTAAGACACTTGGAAGGAAATGGATGACTTTCAGAGGTCACCAGGTTATTTTCAAGAGGGGCAGGCCTCTACAAGCTAATGAACATTCAACTCATTTCAGTTAAAACCAGTAATATTTCACATTTACAAAACGGACTAATTCCAAACATCAAGAGTAAATTTTTTAAATGGTTTTAAAAATACTGCTTATCCTTAGGCCAGGAACCTAAACTATTTTGACTTGGTTTCGCTAGCCTCAGAAGACAAGGGATTCCCGTTGACCCTGTCCCCCCTGCACTCTCGCTCTGCTGAGCACCTAACACAGGCAGGATTTTAAAAGTTCTCCTACCAGTCTCAGAGCTTCTTCCCAGGCAGCTCCTTCTAATAATAAGAGCACAGCTTCTTCGTAATCCTGACAAGGAAACATCAAGGAAGATAACAGGTAAACAGAACAAGCGTGTCAGACGCCACCATGACCAACTGCAAGGCTGCCTCAGAGTGGCCTCTCCTCCCGCCTTTCCCTTACGGTCCCAGTCCCTAGAATCACGTCTGGCCTCCAGTCCCTGCTCAGTAAACAGTGATGCAGAAGACAATGGGTGCGGTGGGGGGAAGGTACACATTCTGGAAATAACCACAGAACACATGGCATCATCTCCCTGCGGCCCTGAGCATCGAAACCCCCAGAGAGGCCTGACAGAAATGCCAACCACCTCAGGTACACCACCCAGTTCGATTCGACAGATTTAGGGGCTTTTAAACTTTTCTTTTTGCTCTTTAATGTTTTTTTTTTTCCCCTCCAACTTTTATTTTGAAACACTTCAAACCTACAGAAAACTGAGAGATGAGGGTAATAAACACCTGCATATCCTAAGTCTTCAAGCATTTTTGATATCTGTAGTCTTACCAGTAAAAATGTTTGAGCATGTACCGCAGTATGTAATTACTTAATGTACTCATAAAGCATATGAAACAAAGCATTTTTATAGGTCCGTTTCGTGTTTATCTCTTAATACTCAAGTACAGTTGACATACAATGTTATTAAATCAGCTTCAGGCTTACAACACAGTGATCGGACAGCTCCGTACGTTACTCAGTGCTCCCCACGGTGAGTATAGTCCTGAGAATCTGTCATCACACAACGATTCCAGAATTACTGACCATTTTTTTTTACTGTCTAGTCCAGTGGCTGTACTTTTCATTTCCATGACTTATTTATTTTATAACTAGAAGTTTGTGAAACTGGAAATAAGTGAAAAAAAACACTTTTTTTTTTTAAAGGGGAGGCAGAGAGCTGAAACCAAGAGTCGACACTTAACCGACTGTGCCAGGCGCCCCTGTATTTCACCATTTTAAAATGTGTTTTGTGGGGCACCTGGGTGGCTCAGTCAGTTAAACGTCTGAGTTTTGTTTCGGCTCAGGTCATGATCTCAGGGTCATGAGATCGAGCCCCATGCCAGGCTCTGCGCTCAGTGCGGAGTCTGCTTAAGATTCTCTCTTTCTTTCCCTCTCCCTCCCTACCTCCTTGCTACTCTCTCTCCCTCCCTCTCAAATAAATAAATAAATCTTTAAAAAGAAAAAGGTGAGATACATAAAACAACTGGCTGCGTTTCATCGAGTAGTCACGGTGATAAAAAGAAGGGGGGATAGGCATGCATTAGATTAAGAGAGATTTAAGAGACATAAGATACAAAATGCAACACATGACCCTAGACTGGAACCTATTTTGGATCAACCTACTGTAAACAATTCTGGAACCACTGAGGGAACTTGAATTTTAATTATTACATAAATTAAAATGTATTAACATGAAAAGACAAAGATCATAAACAAATAAAGCAAATTTAAAAACAGCACAGTGTAATTTCATTTGGGTTAAAAATGCATGCATGTGTGTGTGTGTGTGTGTGTGTGTGTGTGTGTGTGTACAGAGAAAGAGCACCGTATGAAGAATTAGAAATAGAAGGGAATAGTAGCAAACTCTTGAGTGGTAGGAATGACATGCTTTATTTTCTTGTTAATTACTTTCAGCATTTTAAATAATCTACAATACATACATACTACTTTAAGTTACTTTTAATTAAAAATATTAAATAAAAGTAAGCATTTTCTTCCCAGACCCCAGTGCATATGCCCCACTAACAGGCCCATACCACAGGTCCATGAAGGTACATAGGTATGTGCTGTTTGACCCGCAGAGAAAGAAAGGGGAGGGGGGTGTTTTACCAAGGTGACAATCACATGACATACAAGCACTCTGAAGTGTACAATTTGTGGCATTTTCTGTGTTCACAAACCTTTTTTAAAATCACCTGATAAAACACTCCCATTTCTCCACTCCCTTCCTCCTCTGGTGACCTCTGATATACCCCTTCTCTGGGTTTGCCTACTCAGGACATATCATACAACAGAAACCATACAATAGGTGACCTTTTGTGTCTGGCTTCTTTCACTAAGCATAATGTCTTCAAGATTTATCCAAGTTGTAGCATGTATCAGTTCTTTGTTCCATTTTTTTAAATTAATTTTTTCGATTATAGTAAAATGCACATAACATAAAATTTACCATTTTAACCATTTTTTTTTACTGTCTAGTCCAGTGGCATTAAGTAAATTCACACTGTCGTGAAACCATCACCACCATCCGTCTCCAGAACATTTTTCACCTTACAAAACTGAAACTCTATACCCGTAAAACAATAAGTTCTCATGTTCCTCTCCTTCAGCCTCTGGCAACCACCATTCTACTTCCTGTCTCTATGATTCTAACCACTCTAGGTACCTCATATAAGTAGAATCCTACCATACTAGTCCTTTTATATCTGGTTTATTTCACTTTTACATCAACATGGATGGGACTGGAGGAGATTATGCTAAGTGAAATAAGTCAAGCAGAGAAAGTCAATTATATGGTTTCACTTATTTGTGGAACATAAAGAATAGCATGGAGGACATTAGGACAAGGAAGGGAAAAATGGAGGGGCAGAATTGGAGGTAGAGATGAACCATGAGAGACTATGGACTCTGAGAAACAAACAGGGGTTTAGAGGGGACGGGGGAGGGGGGATTGGTTAGCCCGGTGATGGGTATTAAGGAGGGCACGTACTGCATGGAGCACTGGGTGTTATATGAAAACAATGGATCGTGGATCACCACATCAAAAACCAATGATGTATTGTATGGTGACTAACATAACATAATAAAATTAAAAAAAAAAAAACATTGAAGCATCCATCTGTTTTACATTCCTTTTTATGACTGAATAATATTCTTCTGTGTGTGTACAAATGCTGTGTGTGTGTGTCTGTATCTGACGATTTATCCATTCATCTCTCATTGATGGACATCTGTGTTGGTTCTTCCTTTTGGTTATCATAAATAATGCTGTTATAAACATTTGCATACAGGTTTCTTTGCGGACATGTTTCCATTTCTCCTGAGTAGATACTTAGGAGCGGAACTGTTGGGTAATATGTTTACATTGAATTTTTTTTTTAAGATCTTATTTATTCATTTGAGATAGAGCGAGCACAAGCAGGGAGAAAGGCAGAGGGAGAGGGAGAAGCAGGCTTCCTGCTCAGCAGGGAGCCCGATGCGGGGCTCCATCCCAGGACCCTGGGATCATGACCTGAGCCGAAGTCAGATGCTTAACTGACTGAGCCACCCAGGCACCCCATATGTTGGACTTTTTAAGGAACCATCAAACTGTTTCCCATAGGGGCTGTGCCATTTTACATTCACAGCAGCAATGTACGAGGGTTCTTATTTCTCCACATCCTTGCCAATTTTTCATTTTTTTTTTTATTAAAGCTATTCTAGTGGGTACTGTGGTTTTGATTTGCATTTCTTTAATGAACAATGAAGCTAAACAACTTTTCATGTGCTTGTTGGCCATTTTTATGTTTTTTTTTTTTTTTAAGATTTTTTATCTATTTATTTGACAGAGAGCACAAGCAGGGGGAGTGGTAGGCAGAGGCAGAGGGAGAAGCAGGCTCTCCGTTGAGCAGGGAGGCCAATGTGGGGCTTGATCCCAGGACCCTGGGATCATGGCCTGAGCCAAAGGCCGACGCTTAACCAACTGAGCCACCCAGGCGCCCCCATTTGTATGTTTTCTTGAGAGAAATAGCTATTCAAGTCTTTTGGCCATTTTAAAAATGGGTTGTTTTGTCTTTTTGTTGCTAAGTTGTAAAATTTCTTCACATATTCTGGATATAACAAGAAAACTATAAACCAGTATCGCTCATGGACAAATACAAAAATCCTCAAGAAAATTTTAGCAAACTGAATCCACCAATAATGAAAAAGGGTAATACATTATGACCAAGATGGGTTTAACCTAAGGAATGCAAGATTGGTTTAACATTCAAAGATCAATGTAATTCATCCTAGCACTGGTCTAAAACAGAATACCTTAGTTGAAAATGCATTTGACAAAATCCAATACCTCTTCATGATAAAAACTCTGAGAACCAAGAATAGAAAGGAATTTCCTCAACCCAAGAGGGCAAGGATTGGCAATTTTTTTCTGTAAAAGGCTAGATAGCAAATATTTTAGGCTTTGTGGTCAGACCATCTCTGTCACAACTCCTCAACTCTGAGGTTGTAGGTACAAAAACAACCACAGAATATATGTAAACAAATAGGTGTGGCTATGTTCCAGTAAAACTTTCTACAGATGGCCAGCTAGATTTGGCCCATAGACTATAGTTTCCCAACTCTAATGGCCCTACCAGGTTCTCACATCTATTAAAAAAAACAATAGCATGGGGCACTGGGTGGCTCAGTCAGTTAAGTGTCTGCCTTCAGCTCAGGTCATGATCCCAGGGTCCTGGGATCGAGCCCCACATCTGGCTCCCTGCTGAGCAAGAAGCCTACTTCTCCCTCTCCCCCGTGCTCATGCTCTCTCTATCTCTCTCTCTCTCTCAAATAAATAAAATCTTAAAAAAAAAAAAAAAAAGCAAACATCACACTTAATGGTGGAAGAGTGAATTTCCACCCTAATATCAGGAAAAAGACAAGGATGTCCACCAACCCTTACCATTTCTGTTCAACATTATATTGGAAAGTCCTAGCTAATACAGTAAGACTACAAAAAAATATAAAGGCATACCAATTGAAAAGATATAAAACAGTCTTTAGTCACAGAAGCCATGCTCATTAATATAGAAAATCCTAGAGAATTTACCCCCAACACTCCTAGAACTACTAAATAAGTTCACAGCAAGGTTGTAGGATATAAGGCCAACATACGAACAAAACTGTATTTCTACTTACTAGCAATGAAAAATTGGAAGTGAAAAACAAAAAAATACTAGTCAAGTCTTAACATGACCCCAGCTCTGACCAACACCTTGGCTGCAGTCCTGTGAACGACCCTGAGCCAGAGACCCTAACTAAGCCCTGCCCAGATTCTTGACCCACAGAAACAAATAGGTGTTTTTCATTTGAAGCTAAGTTTTGAGGTAATTTGTTATGTATCTGTAGATAAGTAATTCATCCAGTGTACATGAGTACAGGAGCAAAAGAGGTACTCACACATCACTGGTGGGAACACAAAACGATAGAGCCGCCGCCTCCTTATTAAGTTACGCATCCCACTTACCACGTGACCAGCATTCCCACTCACAGGTATCTATCCAAGTGAAATGCAAGGATCTGTCCTCACAAAGACGTACTGAACCAGTTTATAGCTGCTTTATTCTAACCTTAAACTGAAAACAATCCAAATGTACATCAACTTGTGGACAGATCCACAAATCGTGACCTATTCATCAAACAAAATGCCACTGAGCAAAATAAAAAGGAATACAAAGATACACAATATGACATGGATGAATCGCAAAAGCATTATATGACTTCCAGTTTCCAGTCCAACACGCAAGGAACTTGGAAGACATCCCTCCATTGTAACAAGTAGAAAGCTGAGCAGACTCTCCTTTGATCCACTGGAGAACTGAGGTCATAGGGCAAACTGTTGCCCCCAAGACTGGAGAGACAGACAGGCAGACACAGAGAGCTACAACTTACCAGAACAGGGCAGAGACCCACAAGTAGAGATCTCTACCAGAACCAGTACTGGGGTAGGAAAATCTAAACTGTAAGTGACCAGTGGCTGAAGGATCACTGTGGACAAGGTTAGAGCTGAAAACTCTACAGACGTCCAGACTTAGGGAGCTCCTACACTTTTGTGAGTTTTTACCTCCTTGAGCCCTACCAGGTTCTCACAGTATCAGATGAAAATCTGCTTCCGACAAGAAGGGAAAAGTTGTCATTTTGAAAATGCCCAGAGCATGCTGCTCTTAACAAGGCCTGCAGTCAAGAGAAACAATTTTGCCAACGCCTAACTAAACTTGGTTTGACCAGGGCCTAATTAATGTGAGGGAAGAGAAATACCCAACTCCAGCTCCCCTGGCCTTCCTGTCCTACCTAAGAAGTGAAAAATCTGAGACGCACTGGTGAAATTCAAGGTCCAGGGACACAGGCTCACTAAAAGACTGAGACTTAATCATATGCCTGTAGAACGCTTCTCCTCTCCCCACACCTTATCACCACATCACTAAAGACCTCTTTATAGAATTTCCTTACACCCCATACTTCATGGTAAGCTTCCAACAAAAATTTGCACAAAGGACAAAAACCATTTGAAGAGCCAGAGCAAGCAACAGAATAAGACTTAGACGTGGCAGGGATATTAAAATTACAAGGCCAGGAATTTAAAATCAGTATGATTACACCTGAAACTAATATGCCACTGTGTGTGAATTTTATTCCATTTAGAAAAAGAAAAAAAAGAGGTACGATTAATGTGCTGAATGCTCTAATGGAAACAGCAGACAACATGCGGGAACAGATGGGTAATGCAAGCAGAGAGATGAAAATTCTAAGAAAAAATTTTTAAAAAAATGTTAGAAAACAAAAGCATTATGTGAGTGAAAGAAGCCAGACTAAAAAACCACATACCAGATGGTTCCATTGATATAAAATTCTAGAAAAAGCAAAACTTAATGACAAAAAGCACATCAGTGTTTGGTAAGAGCTGAGAGTAGAGGGAGAAGGCTCACTGCAAAAGGGGAAGCAGGAAACTTTTTGGGGTGTTACAAATGTTCTATTACCATGGTTGTAGTAGTGTGACATGGCCAGGAGCATTTGTCAAAACTCATCCAACTGTTAATTTAAAATTGGTAGATTTTATTATATGTAATGTATACCCAATTAAAGATATACAAATTATAAATATATAAATTAAACATATATATATGAATTAATCTTCATTTATACAGAGAAAAAAGATGGTAGCATCTGATCCATTTAATTAACCATCTTAGATGATGTATCTTTCTACTCTAGCCTTGTTATTATGCATATTTTATTCATTGATGTTTTCAGCTCAATCACCCAACGTAATTTCTTGCTAGGATCTGTCAAATTTTAGTGATCTTCTTTCACTCACCCTTATTACATGAAAGACATGCAGGTAATTTAAAAGCACAATTATGTTATACAAATGTGCCTACTAGTAACAACTGTAAAAAACACTCTCTCATCAAAGGCTAAAACTCTACAAGGCAGTAATCCCTGGTGTCAACTATGTCCTATTAGTCCATGGCCAGTGTCAGTGCATAGTTTTTGTTGTTGTTTTGTTTTTTAATTTTTAAGATTTATTTATTTTAGAGGGAAAGCAAGTGGGGAAGGGGCAGAGAGAGAGAGAGAGAATCTCAGGCAGACTCCCCACTGAGCCCAGAGCCTGACGCAGGGCTCAAATTCACGACCTTGAGATCATGATCTGAGACAAAATCAAGAGTT
The DNA here is from genome assembly GCF_011800145.1 of Mirounga leonina. Taxonomy (NCBI): domain Eukaryota; kingdom Metazoa; phylum Chordata; class Mammalia; order Carnivora; family Phocidae; genus Mirounga; species Mirounga leonina. Next base: position 23,556,619 of record NW_023270433.1, on the reverse strand, counting down.
GGACACCCAACCGACTGAGCCACCCAGGCGCCCCATGTCAGTGCATAGTTTTATTATTTTCATAACAAATTCAACAATCGCATCAAAAGCTGGTAAAGGTACTCATCTTCATAATCTGCTGGAAAATTGGAACCCATCATACTGCCTGAGATAAAAGACACTTCCAACAGTAAGAATGGTTGTAAAAGCCAGAAAAGTATCTGAAGTTCAATCCCTTTGTTTTAGAATGGTCCTTTCTCACTGTTTCTACTTGGCAAGTTAACATAAAAAGCACAACTCCCCTGAGATTTAATTTAGTACCTTCTACCAAGGTCAAACCACTAATGCCTATTGTGGTAGAGTTCTACCTTACAGAACGTATTGTTTAGAGAACTAATTTTTTAGAAGTAAGTTAAATTTAGATTTCTAAGTCAGGTCAGCAAGAGGGAAGATCTGCAGAGCAAATACTGTCTCTGGACTTCCTAATTACCCCAAGTTCCTTTAATTTTCATGATTGGTGAGGTACAACCGGGAAGACCTTCCTTGTTGACTGAGTGGCTGAAGGGAGGAAATGAGGTTACCTGGGCATACTGTTCCAAGACTGTGGCTGCATCACTGTGCTTCCTCTGCTCAACCAGCTTTCCTGCAAAGATAATAAACACTTGACCATAGTTGGCTTGCTAAGAACAGGATCACCAAAACTCAAGTTGAAATGGTTTTTGGAGGTACTTTTTTTTTTTTTTAAGATTTATTTATTTATTTGAGAGAAAGAGCAAGCATGCATGTGGGCACACAAGTGGCAGGGGCAAAGAGAGGGGAGAGAATCTCAAGCTGACCCCACACTGAGCACAGAGCCTAACACTCGGCTCTAACTCACAACCCTGAGACCACAACCCAAGCCCAAACCAAGAGTCAGACGCCCAACCAACTACACCACCCAGGCACCCCCGGAGGTACTTTTTAAATAAAAACAGTCCCCTACAAATTGGAGACTAAGCTCTACTGTATACGTTCAAATAGAACAGCTTTAAAACAGCATTTTCCAAAGTGTTCCCTAAGACTGTAGGATAATAAAAGGCAATACCAAAAAACCATTCTTGGGTCAAGTAAGTTTGTGAAACATTGGGCATAACAACACTCAACAGATTCCTTTGCTGATATGCTCATTAATATATCTTTATTATGTATCAAACTCTATACTTTGTGAATTTCTGTCAGGAAATAGGCAGGAATACCACAGAGTCCTATCTCAAATGGCAGTTACAATCTAAATTTAGCATAGAATGTGAAATCCATGTAGAGCCAAAATTAGCCATGAAAAAAAGCTTACAAAGGCACACATATGGGCAAATGACCTAGCATCTCCAGCTCATCCATTTCTTCCTCAAATAGGAAGAGACTGCTGTTCTTTGGTTGAGCACTAAGATGAAGGTAGTCGGCTTACGGGTCATGCAGTGTCTTTAGATGCTCGAATGACTCAGCAGTGGAGATAATCATGCTTTGAGAGGCACACAGGACCTGAAGTCGACTACGGGGCTGGCAGACTCATGTCTCCCATCTCATGCAAACTCCAGCGCATATGATCCCTGACAAAAGCAGGTATAATCATCTCCATAATTTCAACAGCTATCTTTCTCTTCTTGTATAAACTGCCTAAGTTAAAGTGCACATGAAGTGACTCTGCCTTATAACTTTTCTCAACAATCTCTGACCACCACCTTCCCTACCATTTTTGCTAAACATTGGGGAGAACTGGCTGTATACCATACAGCATGACAAACAGCAAGCTAAGAGTTATAAAGAACGTAAGAGAAGATAATAGGCCCTAAGAACAGAGCTGGAAGGTATGAACTACCAAAACATAAGTTTCTAGGGTACCTGGGTGGCTCAGTTGGTTAAGCGACTGCCTTCGGCTCAGGTCATGATCCTGGAGTCCTGGGATCGAGTCCCGCATTGGGCTCCCTGCTTGGCAGGGAGTCTGCTTCTCCCTCTGACCCTCCTCCCTCTCATGCTCTCTGTCTCTCATTCTCTCTCTCTCAAATAAATAAAATCTTTAAAAAACAAAAAAAAACATAAGTTTCTAAAGCAGAAATAACAATGGAGCCAGAATAAATAACTAAAAGACCTAATATAGGGAATTCTCAAAAACTAAAGAGTTCACCATGGAAATGAAGAGGCCTTGTAGAAGAGCCTACAGACCTAATAACCAGAAATGCCAGAAAAAGAAAAGTGATAACCTCACACATTTTTATGACCCAGAGAAAAAGGAAGAATGCAAATAGCTAAGGGGGACACATACATACATTTAACAGGATTTAATTTGGGATTTTTTCAGAACCGCATTTTCTTTGAAATCAAACAATATTTTTAAAACTCTTAAAACAGCAAGGGGGGTGGGTGCCTGGGTGGCTCAGTTGGTTAAGTGACTGCCTTCGGCTCAGGTCATGATCCTGGAGTCCCCGGATCGAGTCCCGCATCGGGTTCCCTGCTCGGCAGGGAGTCTGCTTCTCCCTCTGACCCTCCCCCTTCTCACGCTCTCTCTCAAATAAATAAATAAAATCTTTAAAAAAAAAAAAAAAACAGCAAGGGGAGAACATACAAGCACCGCTGAGAGGGCAGGGCGCCTATTCACCTCTTCTCCCAGGCCGTCCTTTAGCTCTCCTCCCTCTAAGGAGTCAGACTCTGATATAGGCTTGCCTCCGGTTCAGACGATCCCTAGACCGTGACACAGCTGAACTGCCTTTGCTCTCAGAATGCGTACATGTTTGGTTTTTTCTTTCACCTCATTTCTCATAAATGCTATTACGGTTCCCAACGATCTATTGTCTATACCTGAATGGCCCCACTCCAAAACTCATGTTTACCTTCTGACAGGGCACATGGCCGCACAGCTACTCTGCACTAGGATGTAAGTTTTGGCAAATGAGATGGAACACAAGGAACAGTGTAACTTCAAGGTCGCTTCCAACTTCAAGTGTTCTCCTACGGCTCTAGTTTTTTCCCCTTCCTAAGGCCTGGAATATGGGTATGGAGAAAATCCAGCTACAACCATCTGCCTGGGATGACAGAGCCACACAACAGAAGGACTTCTCAGTCCTTACGTGAGAGATACAAGCTTTCTTTATCATGCCACCGTATTTGGGGACTCTCACTGTAGCAGTTTAACCTTTACTTAAATAAACCATTCTAAATTATCTAACTAATTTTTATTAGTGAATATGAGACAGTCTCAAGGTATGCTGTCCTAAATTTACTTGCAAAATTGCCAAAGAAAGGAAGAAACAAAAAAACCTCTGGGAGAGTCCTCCCTTTAGAGGACCTAAACCACCACCCACGCTCACCTGCCAGAGTTCTGCCGAGGCCAGCCAGCTGGTCTTTGGTCAGGTCCAGCTGGGCCGCCGTGCAGACAGCTTGCCGCCAGCTACCACTAGCCAGAAAGGCATCGAGCGCTTTCTCGTGGGCACCACAGCGGGCCAACACAAGCCCGGCTGGCTCGAAGAGGCGCTCCCGTGTCAGGTGCTCCCCGTAAGCAATGCTGATATCCTGTGGCAAGAGGAGACGGAGGCTTGGTGAGGAAGGCAACAGTCATTTCTTAACCTCCGGTGTAGGCTATCTCAGCCACTACGTTTGAAAGTCTCTTGAATTACTCAGAAATATCCCGTGGTTAATCAGTGAACTCATTCTTCCACTCAAAACCTTACTGAGGATGTGCCGTGTATTGACACAGCAGATCATTACTGAGTACTCTTAAGGGCAGTGGGACTCACATAGCGATGCAGAAAATAAAAACAGGCAAAATCCCAAACAATAACAAGAACCACCACCAAGTTCCTGCTCTTGTGGCGACAGGCTTACAAACACAGGAAGGCCTGTGACGTCGTGATAAAAGGAGAGCGACGGGAGTGCTATTTCAGAAGGCTGTGAGGAGAACCACCCATGTGAAGGGTTATGGCACAGAAATCCAGGCCGAGAGCTACAGAGAGCACCGTGGCCATCTGGCAGAAATGTGTACGGAATACACAGGACGAAATAACAAGAAGGCTGGTGTGAGTGGAGAAGAGAGCGAGCCCGGGAGAGAGGAAGAGGCCGTGAAAATGAGTGCAAAGAGGCAGCCATTGGCCAAATTCTCTATCCGCAGGCTCAACATCAGGCAGGGACACAGAGCGGAACACAAGACACAGCCCCTGCCCTTAAGCGGCCCGCGGCCGGCAGGGAAAACAAATCAGTGCAGTGGCAGGTGGTTACGTGCCGTCACTGAGGTGAGAAGGGGGATCTGGGAGCTCAGGGTGGCACCTCGCCCAGGAACAGCTTTCTGGCAGAGGAGACCAAGAGTTAAAAGACAAGTGGGCCTAAAGGTAGGGGCAAGGAGAGGCCTGGAAGAGGCAGCCGATGCTAAGGGAGCAGGCGGGGGCCAGAGCAGAGCCGCGGGCGAACTGCAGAGGGCAGGGAGGGTGGCGGGGATGAGTAGTGGTTACGGGCCCAGGCTCCGGGGTCAGACAGCCTGGGCTCCACATCCCAGGCCGGCGCTTCACACTCCAGTGTCTGAGGCAAGTTGTTTCCTCATCTGTTTACCCAATCAGGTTGTCATGAGAATCACAGAATACATTTAGCAGATATCTGGCATGTAAGAAGAACTAAAGAGATGTCTGTTTAAACAAACAACTGAACTGCATCCCTTTCTTCTGAACTACACGAGAAAGATCTACATGCTTCAGGATGATCAGTCATGCGACAGCAAGGCTGGGCTGGAGCAAGGGGTGGGACAGAAGCCGGGAACCCCAGGGAGAAGCTGCCATGGTATTCATGATGAGGAATGGGGGACAACTCCTAGCTTTCCAGCCTGGGCACTTTCTTCAGAACAATAGCAGGTCAGGGCCATTCTCCCAGATAAGAGCTCAGGACGAGGTGACTGCGTTTGAAGATAAACCTTGAGGCCAAGAATGGCATTATGGACTCGGGATCCTTCCCCCTGCCAGCTAACGCACAAAGACAGAAGAGCCTCATTTCGCACACCACTCACCTTGTACTGCTGCGAGTCTGACGGATATAACTTCAGAGCTTCCTTATACAAGTTTTTATCTTTTACTAAGTTTAAGCATTCTGGGAAGTATTCGGGTCCTGAGGAATAAGATTCATACACACACAAGTTTAAGACTTTGGAAGCGTAATGAATTTCACTTGTACCAGTGGTCCCTACACAAAATCAACAAGGGACCTTTGTAAGACCTGCAGAATCAGAGTATCAGGAGTAACAGAATCCAGGAATTCTAATTTTAGCAAAGCACCCCAGCATATGTGAGGTATGAGAAACACAGGCTGAGATCAGAGTTCCATGTAAAAGGATGCTTTATACACTAGCCCTGATAAAGGACTCTCCAACCTTCTGTCTGCTCAGCCTCCTTCATTAGAATCAGCTGGGGAGCTTATCACCTGTGCAGATACCAGAGTCCCAGCCCAGCCCAGCTCAATCAGATTCTCCAAAGCAGCTTACTAACACCCAGGTAACTTCTTATCCCCATCCTAGCTCTCTGGAGAGAACTGCACCTGCTAAAGCCAGAAACTCCAGCAGGGGACAGGGACGGGGTGAAGCGGAACAACGTGAACCGTGCTCGTCCTAGTCCGTCGCTACCATGTACACCTGTGTCCTTCTGGGAACTGTCGGTGCGCATGGCCGCTCCCTCCAGACAAGCTACATTTCCCTCGGGTGTTGGCAAACACCAGGGGAGAAGAGTGCAATATCAAACAATTTTCATTCTGAGATACTGAAATGAATTTACGAGGTGATTATTCTTAACCCAAAAAGGATCTGCTCTATTTTTTTAAGTTAGGGAGCTCCTCCAATTCATTAAAAGCCATTTGCTTTGCCTTCAGCTTTTCAGATCATATGATAAAAGAAGGTGCACATACATAACTGTTAAAATTTCCAGGAGTGGAAACTGAAATCAGTCTGTATCTAAACTAACACTTTAATTTACCCTGCCTAGCTCCAAAGAAGACCTGAAGCAGAAATAAACATACTAATCCTCACACTTACCACATTTGCTGAGGTGGCCAATGGCTTTTTCATATCGTTTCAGGTATTTGTCTATGGTGAACCGCTGATAATTGGTTTCCATTTTCTTAAGCGTATTAAGAAATGGAAGATATTCTTTGGGATCCTAAAAAAACCCAAAAAACAAAAAACACCAATAGGAGATCTTTATTGCTTATGATTACATTTATTTATAACAATACAAATAACAATTACAACAATCAATAAACCCAAAGCTACATAATGTTTAAAATACGTACTATATTAGTGTATTATACATATTGTATAACTATATAAAATGAAACAACATATAACCAGTTGGGTGAAATTGCCTTAACGTATAGGTGAGGTGTTGTTTTGAGAATAATGATGACGATCTCCTATGCAATTTCACAAGAGCCACTTATTTCAGAGGCTAATAAGGAAAACAAGGTCAATCTAGAAGATACTCAACAAATGCATCCAAGTTTCTCCAGAAGTGCATCACATGCCCTCCCTCTGCCAGTTTTTTTTCCCAAAAGATTTCTTTAGAGAGAAAGAGAGAACACGCATGCTCCCATGTACGTGCAAGGGGGAGGGAGAGAGAATCCCAAGCAGACTCTGTGCTGAGCGCGGAGCTGGACGTGGGACTCGATCCCAGGACCCTGAGATCATGACCTGAGCTGGAATCAAGAGTCAGATATTTAACTGACTGAGCCACCCCGGGATCCCACCCTCCAGCAAGTTTTAAAACAAAGGTAAAATTGTACTGAGTTAAAGACAAAACTCTAAGACCCTGCCAACTAAGATTTTATTAGCACTAATTGTCTGCAGCTCTGTGCCATGCCCCGGAAATTGTTTTCTTTCTAAAGAACAGATGCTCCCTGTTCTTAATACAGTTTCACTGAGCAGACAGGATAAATACACATAAGAACAATCTAGAAAAAAAAGAAAGCCCAAAGGAAAAAATAATTAAATACTCAAGCATGTAATATAGAGAACTACAGGCCAAAGTGTTCAATCAACAAACATTTAGTAAGAATTTGCTCTGTATAAAAAATACAACCAAGCCCTACCCCCAGGAGACCTACCACCTAGAAGAGGAGCTAGAATGATATGCAGGGATAGGCACTGGGTGCAGTGGAAGCACTATGTGGCCCACCTCATCCAGTCCCCACGTGGCGGGCAGGGAGGCAAGAATGGAGCACTGGCAAGAGGCTACCTTGGCCTCCTTTGCCTTAGACGAGTGATAATCAGCTTGGCGAATGGAGAGGTGGAGAGTGGTGAAGGGAAGCAGAAGTAGCGCTACCTGCAGAGGGGGTGAGGGGGTGTGGCGGCTGGCGGGGGGCGGGGTACAAAACCACTACAGGCTGAGCAAAAGGAACAATATCAAGAGACAAGCACAGACAGATACACAGAGACCACATCCTGGGGGCAGGGGCTTAAGCAATATGATGGCTTCTGAACTTTATCCTAGGGGCAATGGAGAGCCCATGAAGGATTTTAAGTAAAAGAATGAAGGATCAAAATTTTGTTTTTGGAAAGATCACTCTGGCAAGAGCAAGGAGAGGGATGACAGGATGAAACTAAGGCTGCAGAAACTAGACCAGATCAGGGGCGCCCAAACTTTCCAACTGCAGCATGCTAAGGTGGGACGAGAGGCCCCAAGCCTTCCTATTCTCCGTGTTCCCACTTTGCAGCCCCATAACAAGGAACTGGACGGGAATCTGAATCATTTGCTCTATTTCCTTTACAAGAGGAGAGTTCATTCACACATATGCCCATAATCTTACAAATAACCAAGTAACTTGATTTCACTTGTTCCACCTGGCATTCCAAACACTTTGATCAGCCCTGAACTCTGACAGAGATGGGGCTTAGAGGCAGGCATCCGGGAAACGCCCAGCCCTGCCCCCAGGCCTGTACTCGCTATATTCATGTCAGCAAGACCCAGCGCTGCTGGGGACAGGGTTTCATACTGCCATGACTGCAGAAGCAAGACCCGAAAGGCCATTAAGTAGCGACTGCACCTACCTTCTGTGACTTCTCAGCTACCATGAGGACCAAATCAAAGTCATAGGTCCCGAGAGAATGATCATATAACTCATTAACATCTACCAGAAGCAGTAGATACTTCAGGGCCTCTTCAGCACTCACAGCATCAGGAACAGGTGGAGTACTGCCTGTCAGTGTGTAAGAAAACAAAACACAACAAAGCCGTTTGGGGAAAAAACCGACGTCTCTAGCAACACAACCAAAAAGACAAAGTAAGTGATTCTCTTGACAGAACTGGATGCCACAGGACTTCTTCTGTACGTGTTTTGTAGGGCAGTGCTCAAAAGAAAGGACACAGGTCTTAAAATGGCAACCCCAAAGCCCCACACTGGGTGATGGGGCACTGATCGTGGTCAGTGAGCTCCCCAGAAGCCTGGAGGGCTGGTGACACACTGTCTGTGAACGGGTCTCTACCTTGAAGCTCGTGTACCTTCTGCAGCACAATCTCCAGCTCTGGGGCTGTTTTCTTCACGTGAGAGGTGAGTATGGACAGGCAGTACCTGCGGTGGTAAGTGGAGAAGCCCAGAATGAGAAGGACGAACAAGCGGAGTAAGGATAAGAGTACACCTCGGTGACTCAAGAGATGCCAACTAATGACAGCGCACATACTTGTGGGGGTTTATGCTCTCCATGGCTGCTCTCAGAGCGTCACAGACAAGGTCTACTTTTTTCCCATCAGGATCCTTGGACGGCTGGACAGTGCTAGTGCTGGTAACTGGTGGAGGATACATGGTCTTTGTAACATCCTCTTCCCTAAGAACAAGTTATTAAGAGGTCACTTACTGCTACCAAATGATGAACATATATCCAGGCAGGCGGAGGAGGGAATAAAAATGGCTTTTGGACAACAGATTCATCATATTCACATAAGGTGAAAAACGAGGAAACAAACTGAGAAATGAAAACATTTTCATATAAGACTCGTCCAGTGATGTTATAGATGTTTTATTCATATTAGCCCCAAACTGGGTACAGACAGGTGTCCAACTCCAAGGGAACAAATAAACAAATTGTAGCATATCTGCACTAGGGCACACTACTGAGGGGTAAACATGAGGGAACTAGTGATACCAGTAAAGTATCTCAAGGTAATATGCTGAGTGAGAGCAGCCTAACTTACACAGAAGAGTAAATACTATATGCTTCCACTTCAAGTTCAACAGGCAAAACTCATCTATGGTAAAAAACTCACAACAGTGGTTGCCTAGGGAGTGGGGACAGGACTGACTGACATGAGGTTTGGAGGAACTTTCTGAGGTGAAGGAAATGTTCTCTATCTCAATAGAGGTCTGGGTTACACATTGGTCAGAACTCACTGAATAGTGCACTTATGATTTATGCATTTCACCACATGTGAATCTGACCCACAGAGAATGCACTCTACTCAGCATTCTACGAAGTGAAATACTGAGACATAAAGTGGACTGAAGGCTACAATTAACTTAAAATTTGCCTTAAAAAAGACGAATGGAGGGGCGCCTAGGTGCTCAGATGGTTAAGCGTCTGCCTTAGGCTCAGGTCATGATCCTGGGGTCCTGGGATCGAGCCCCACATCTGGCTCCTGGCTCAGCGGGGAGCCTGCTTCTCCCTCTCCCTCTGCCTCTGCCTCTCCCCCTGCTCATACTCTCTCTCTCTGTATCTCTGTCTCTAACGAATAAATAAAATCTTAAAAAAAAAAAGATGAATGATGGATGGATAGATGGTACATCGTGACAAAGCAAATATAGGAAAATACATACTAGAGAGTCTAGATGGTGGTACAGGATGCTAACTGGACAGCTTTTCTTATATGTTTAAAATGTTTTCTTAAGTTGGAAAAAAGTCATTGCAGAAAAACATACCATTTGATTTCAATTTCCTAAGACAAATAGTCTTATATATACACTTAGAAATAGTCAATTATAATTCTAAATGACATGTTTTCAAGTCTTAGTTTTAAATAGGCTGTTTTTAAAAAGAAGAGAGAAGGGCAAAAATCTATTACAGGTGGCATCTGAGAATTATAGTGATTAAAAAAATACCAAACACAAAGTTAATTCTTCTCCTTTAGCTATTTATCTGTTTGATTTCCTAAACTAGATAAATTATGGATATGATACTCAGGAATTATTCAAAATACTTACTTCAATTCTGTGAAAAACAAATTAATATGATTTACAGAATCTATCTGTCTTACGAAGGTTTCCACATTTTCAAGAAACACCTACCCAAAAAAAAAAAGGACAAAAAATTTTAGTTCCAATCACATAGGATCAAGTCTAAGGTAAGCTAGAGTTAGTATCAGATTTAGAAAGTTACCTTAGGGTTGTGGTCATGAATCAGATTGAGATTAATTCTCAGTTTCCTCATGCATTCAAATGCTTCCTTAAACATCAGTCTGTGAAGAGGCAGAGAGAATGGATGGAAAGGTCATTTTACAAAAACTAAACTCCCTGGATCCAACACCATTATTATGATATAAACCAGTTATAATTAGATTATAGTCCAAATGCCAAACAACTACTACTGGATTTCTACTCTCAACTCACAGAATGAAAAATCAGGTACCAGATTCGCTTGCCTTCGTAAAAGACGGAACTTAGTCACCATGGCAGTCTGAGGACTATACCCCCACATACACATGACCAAAAATCATCACCGAACTTAGGTCTACTTTCTCTTTAACAAAATGCTAATAAAGACAAAGTTTCCCCAAAATAAACTGACAATGGACCATTTCCTTCACAACAGTGGCTCAGGCATTTTTGGGTCACAGGCTCCTCTGTACATCTGCCAAAAGCCTTAGGCCTTCTGCCCGAATAAATACACACAGACACAGTCTGGTGCAATTTCCCTGGGTTCACAGAGCATCTAAAACCTATATGGATCCCCTCAGGCTAGGAAACCCTGTCTTGTATGATGCGTTTCATGATTCTTTCTACTAAGAATATTTACCAGACTAGGTAATTATTAAAATCAAAGTGTAGGAGGAAAAAAAGCCTCTGAGAATCTGATTGAAGACATGTGTATTACAGGTTTTCCATACTTCTAAGTTTTAAAAACTTTAATAGAATACTTACTATCTTCACATATAAGTCATGACAACAAGCAAACTAGTCATATACATGGTTCTTACTTGTCCAGCCACTTCCGAATCTGAGCTAAAACCAGAGCTTGATGATGAACAACTTCTAAGTTTCCCCTTGGCATCTTAAATAAATCAGAACAATGTTTTTAATTAAATAGAAAAAATTTAAATACCCAGGATACACAACTTCACCTAACTCAACTCTTCACAGAGAACTACCATGATCCTGTAAAATGAGCACACTTCTAGCAGAATCTAGCTGTGCTCAGTATTTATTTTGATTTCCCAGAGAAGCTGCCCTTCCAGCCTTGCTGGGCACAGTCTGTATGAGCACTCCTTTGTATAAAGCTAATGGAGAACCTAGCAAGGAATGGCTTATAATAAACTGCTACAAATGATAAGAAGGCCTAAAATACAATCCGCAAGAATTGTTTTGTATTGACAGCCTAACGACAATCAGAAACATAGCCTGAAAAATCAGCTTACCTGTAATATAAGCTTTGTGTCCTGGGGAACAACGGTGACAATACGTGAACCCCTCTCCACCTTCCGCAGAGACTCCCCTTTAGACAGATGGCTGATGCTCAGACCTGCATGTAATGCTAAAGACACCACTGGCTAAGCCAGAAGAATCACTGTCATGATAAGACACTTGCCATTAACTGAGGTCAAAACTGAACATATGATCCAAAATAGAAGAAAGCAGGGTCGCCTGGGTGGCTCAGTCAGTTAAGCATCTGCCTTCGGCTCAGGTCATGATCCCAAGGTCCTGGGATCGAGCCCCGCATGAGGCTCCCTGCTCCGCGAGGAGCCTGCTTCTCCCTCTCCTTTTGCCCCTCCCCCCCGCTTGTGCTCTCTCTCTCCAATAAATCAAATCTTAAAAAAAGATTAAAACAAAACAAAATAGAAGAAAGCAATTAACAACAACACCCCTTTGTTCTCCCACTCAACCTTAAGACTAGTAAACTTTCTCATCCCTAGAACTTGCCCTCTCTCACAGAGCCCACGCATATTCACATATATAGCTTCTCAACTGATTGAGAAAACACAGGGAGGATGCAGTGTCTCTACTTATTAGCACTATCAGTACAGTATAATCACATCAGTGAAAGATTCCCAGTTGCCACGTTAGAAGCAAAGATAGTAACTAGAGTTTTCTAGAATAATGAAAATACACACACACACACACACACACACAGTGGGGGGAGGGGACACATGGAATTGAAGGAGAAATGGACACAGTTTCCTATAAACCACAAGATGGAGTATTTCAGATCTACAGTGGAGTGTGGTCATAGTGAGCAAAGGAAGATTACAAAGAAGTTAGAGCCAGTTTGTATCTGCATGGTAACCCAAGGATTGTTACATAATCCTGGAAAATTCTGTTGAATTTCACAATGTTCTGCTCCAGGAAGGACATGGTCTGGAAGTCTTTGCTAACCCGTGAAGAACATTGAACTGAGATATTGTGTTGTGATTAGGGGCTAAGTACGTGAACTCTAAAGGATTTCTTTCTTTTTTTTTTTTTTTTAAAGATTTTATTTATTTGACAGAGAGCATAAGCAGGGGGAGCGGGAGAGGGAGAAGCAGGCTCCCCATTGAGCAGGGAGCCCGATGAGGGCTCGATCCCAGGACTCCGGGATCATGACCTGAGCTGAAGGCATCACGACCTGAGCTGAAGGCAGACGCTTAACCGACTGAGCCACCCAGGCACCCCTAAAAGAAAGGAAAAGTCTTGGACTTTTCCTTATTCTAGAAAACTCTAGTTACTATCTTTGCTTCTAACGTGGAAACTGGGAATCTTTCACTGATGTGATTATACTGTACTGATAGTGCTAATAAGTAGAGACACTGCATCTTCCCTGTGTTTTCTGAATCAGTTGAGAAGCTATATCTAGGACTCTATGATAAAAAGCCAAAGGAGGTGGTGAACTTTAAAGTCATCAAGACTTCAAAGGACAAACGATAATAGAAGAGGGACTATTTTCTACTATACTGAACACTTACTGTTAAATGAAGCATCTCTCAAGCAAAAACACTGGCAGGTATGGGAATGGGTTGTCAACAACAAAAATTCACCATATACTGCAAATGATGTAATATTCGAAGCAACCTACAACAAGGCAAAGGGGAAAGTTAGCTTTATTACTTGGAGGCAACACTGAAAAGTACCCTGCCCAAAACAAGCCTTGTTACCTCAGTGTCATTGATGAAAAAACGACACCTGTCGCTCAGACCAAGGACACATTCCTGCAAAGAAACAAAACTGAAATTACAAACAATTCTAACCAAACTGGTCAAACCTAATTTTTCTATCACATAGTTCTACTGCCCTGTGGTTTCATATCTAAGTCCATGTCAAGACTGAATACAGACACCCATCCTCATAGCTACCATCCTCTCAGTAGCCAAAACCTCAACACTCTTCCACCACACCCTGTTCATTTCCTTCATTCTATCAGAGGGGATCATCATATCTATATTATGAGCAGGGATTAGTCAGCTCTTTTGTTCTGTAACTGCTGTATCCTACCACCCACCACAATTACAGACATTCCAATATTTGATGAATGGCAACCTCCTGAACACTATTTTTGAGATTACATTTTTGCTGTCCCCAAATGGTATTTAAATAAAACTGATGATCTGTACAACATGGACTAAAAGTCTGCCAACTGCATTTTTCTATCTTTTAATTTATACCTCCAAGGAAAGGAATCAACTAACTACTACATACATGCCGGACAATCTCTTAATCCCACTTCACAGATGAAGAACTGAGGCTCCGAAATTTCTCACTGTTGCCCTGAGATTAAGTGGAGACTCAAGTCTACCTCCAAAGCCCATATTTTTTTACCTAATGCCAGCAATTCCTGGGCCACTGTTCTAAGTGGTAAAGTTTCCTGTTCACTTACCTCTCCTCCAATCATGGCCAATTCAGTCTGTGTGCATGCATAAGGAAACCGAACAGGAAATCCACTGGGGTTCTTCCATGGTTCAACAGCCAGAGAGGGTGACTCTGCAGGATTGGCAGATGAGGTTTACAAAAAGCTGGTATGCTCACTGTAAAACACTGTCACATCAAGACTTGCTGAGACACTTAACATGCAATTGGGATCACTTTCCAAATATATTTTGGAAACTCATTAAAACACTCTGGTCCATTACAGAATACACCTGCCAATTCCACTCTACAGCTTAGGGTTTTCCAGGACAGTTAAAAGACCTAACTGTCAATGTAGCATTGACAAGAAACTCTTAAGTACACATCCTCAAGAATTAAACATTTATGTAAGTCATAAACATGCTTTCCGAAAATTCTGATACTCACCCCAAAAGTACTTAAGTATCTGGCCACCAGCCAGCTGCAATGCTACTGACTTGGTCTTGGAATTGCAACACAGACTGATTATGACTCCATCCACTGTCACAGATGAACTGACAAAATTAAAAAAAGAAAAGTAGTAGCATTTCACTGATTTTGCAGAAACAGGTAAAGAAATAAACAATTTCCCTTTGGGCTGCACTGCCTATTTCAATACAATATATACATACTACATACATACACATGCACACACACACACACATATACACACTGATAAATATTTCCAGCAGAAGGCCAAAGTAATGACCTGTCACATGACAATGTTTTCCATAATGCCAATAAGCTAGGTGTCTAAGCTGTGAGGTCATCACTCGCATTCTGGCAGCAACTTAATACAACTTATAACAACTTATTGCCTTCCTTAGACATGCATGGTATCATTTCTGTCTCCTTAAAATATATACTGTAGTAAATAAAGCAGTGAGTCTGCAGGAAAATGAGCATACTCAGTATCTCTTACTGCTATCATATTCATTCATGGAAATCTGTGGGTCTTCATTAATTGAGAAGAGGGGAATCTGTTACTGTCATATTTTTTCCTGTGTCAATGAAGAGAGTAGACGTGTCTTAAAAGTAAGTGGAAGAGGTAGCAATAAAAGCAAATGTTGCCAATGCTAGTATTTATTCAAAGAGTTTTTAGCCAATACACAAAAAAGTCAAAATGCCCCAAATTTTGTGAGGATAAATGATCTGCAAATAGGTTAAGAGAACAGACTCCAGAGTGAGACTGGCTGGGACTGGATCAAGGCTCTACCTGCATGATGCCAGGCAAGTTACTGAACCGCTCTGTGCCTTAGTGGTCTCAGCTATAACACAAGAACGCTAATAATACATACTTCAAAGTGGCAGCGTGAGAAAGAAGTGTTACCATAGAGAAAGCATTGAAAAGAGTACCTTTTACAAAACGTAAGCTGTTATAAATGTAAGGTATTAAAAGCTATAAGCTGACTGAGGGACTTTATATTCCCTAAAGACATTAATATTTTATATGAACAAAACAGCCTTTTTTTGAGAAACAAAAGTCAAAGCAGAAATGTATTTTAAATGACTTCTCATTTCCTTTACAGCAAGTGAGATGATCTAGCCTTTTTTCCTGCAAGCTGATGGTAAAGAATTTCAAATTCGGAGAAGCAGAAATGTGTACAATTTAGGTATTTCTAATGTAAATTGCTCTGCTTTTTATTATTTTTTTAATTAAGTTTTTATTTTATTTCTAGTGTAGGTATCAGTGTTGTATTAGTTTCAGGTGTATAACAGAGTGATTCAGAACTTCCAGACATCAGCCGGGGCTCATCATGACAAGTACACTCTTTAATCCCCATCACCTGTTTCACCCATCTTCACCCCTCCATTCGCTCTACTTTTTAAAAGTAAGCTCCTGGTTAACTGAGTGTTGCATATAGCTAGAACATCTCCTGTAACCATCTGGATATTCACAAAAGCTTTGTAAAAATATGAAGCACTATGAGTCAAAGATTAGGAGTTAACAACTACACTAGAATATGTTTTGTGTATACCATGAAGAAGAGTTCCTAATTTTACAGCAAGGGTTTTCAGAATTGAAATCTAACTAGGAAACCCTTAACTACAAGTGAGTATGAGGATTAATATCAGCTTATGTTTAATGTGCCAAGTTCTGACATCGAAAGTCTGAGGATTTCTCAGAGCTGTCCACGCAATGCCATCTACTGCACAACGGGGCTTGAGTTAGAGACACTACAGAAAACCGCATCCATTATCTGATACCTGTGACAAACATGCAGTCCGGAATCAAAGCAAAACTCAGGGCCAGGGAGCAGTGAAATTTTAGCAAAGAGAAACAGAGACGACTGTCTAGTAGTACATGTAGTCAAGCGCCAAACAGAACAAAGAGAAGCCAAAAGCAGCATTTTGAAGTCACCACATCCAATGAAATGCATGTACACAGACCTTATCATTGATTTTAGTAACTAACAAGGGTGACCACAGTGGCTAATTCTCTTGGGCTAACAATTACCCTGCTGGAATGTAAGTATATGCTGAATTAAAAATTGTAACACATCTTCAAAATGTTTTGCCCCATCTGTTAGTATTTGTCCTATGTTCCACCACCTCTTGATGCATTTTTAGGTCTGTATTTTGATGTGACTCAAAACTACACTTAACGCTCTTGCTAAGTGTGTTTAACAAAGCAACTACTGCCCTCAACCTTGCTCAGTAGAAGTCAAAAGAGTCCTATACCCAGAAAGACAAAAGTGTAATTCAATCGGCTTATGAGCACACAGAATGCAGGGAAGCGTCGCAATACCTAATATTGAGCTGTCCGTGCTCGTCATCCGTCTCAGAAGGGGCCACAGTCAGATGGTGAATGACAGACTGTGCGCTGGACTGACTGTGACTTACAGCCAGGAAAACGTCTTCCTGAATCCAGGTGAGAAGGCTGAGCTTCAGTGGGTTTACTTCTTGACCTTCACCATTCTCAAACTGAATTCTGTTTTAAATATTGAAGAATATCCAAGACATGAATAAAGCCCTAATATCACTGAGATTTTCTTTTTTTTTTTATTCTTATGTTAATCCCCATACATGACATCATTAGTTTTAGATGAAGTGTTCCATGATTCATTGTTTGTGCATAACACCCAGTGCTCCATGCAGAATGTGCCCTCCTCAATACCCATCACCAGGCTAACCCATCCTCCCACCCCCTCCCCTCTAGAACCCTCACTTTGTTTTTCAGAGTCTATTGTCTCTCATGGTTCGTCTACCCCTCCGATTTCCCCCCCTTCATTCTTCCCCTCCTGCTACCTCCTTCTTCTTTTTTTTTTTTTCTTTTCTTAACATATATTGCATTATTTGTTTCAGAGGTACAGATCTGAGATTCAACAGTCTTGCACAATTCACAGCGCTTACCAGATCACATACCCTCCCCAGTGTCCATCACCCAGTCACCCCATCCCTCCCACCCCACCCCCCACTCCAGCAACCCTCAGTTTGTTTCCTACAATTAAGAATTCCTCATATCAGTGAGGGCATATGATACATGTCTTTCTCTGTTTGACTTATTTCACTCAGCATAACACCCTCCAGTTCCATCCATGTCGTTGCAAATGGCAAGATCTCATTCCTTTTGATGGCTGCATAATATTCCATTGTATATATATACCACATCTTCTTTATCACTGAGATTTTCTTAAATGAAGAATGAACCACCTTGTATAGAGTCAGTTCCTAATTATTTGGAGGGACAAAACCTGAGGTAATGCCAGAATGTTCTTCTATTTAATATTTAGGTTTCTTATATTCTGAGATCTTTAGATTTGAAGAGAACACTTCAGGAAACTGACTACACAAGAAAATCACTTGCCCCAGGCCCTACAGTAACAAACCCCAGAGGTTTTCCACTGTCACCACTTATCAGCATTCAAACCAGACTCCAGCAGATATGTGGGTCTTGGCAGAGTGGGTCATTTTTAAGCATTTCACATTAAAATGACTAATTAGCTTCAGAGACGGTTTCTTTGGCCTCTAACACCTGCCTCCTGTAGCATTAACACATCAGGGGACAGCACGTTTTTGCCAACTCAGGCAGGAACCCACAATGGCTACTTCTCCTGCCTTTTAGCTTAAGTGGCAAATCCTCCGCACGCACTGAAGAAGCTGTGTCACTACCCTGATCTTCCTACTCAAACAGCTCTCCCTGGTCTCAGCCCCTCCACTGCGTTCTTCCCCACATCGGGGCATTCCCACCTCTGGTTCCCACTGACACGTCCTGTCAACCACAGCCAACACTCCCAGTCCGTCTCTGCCGGTCCTAACCTGATCTCTTCTTCAAAGATCAAGATAGGTATTCATGTCCTTCATGAAATCTCCTAAATGACTGGGAGCTATACTTCTCTCAATTTTTTAAAAATTATATACTAAATTGCTTCACGCTTCCTAGTTTGCCTTAAGTCTGTCCTCTAGTGGGTTCAATTCTGTGAAATGAAATAACCCACATAAATGTTCTTTGAAAACGGCTAAGCATTATACAGACAGCCCCCAAATCATACACAGGTTAAAAACTTATACACATTCATTGAACATAGTGCATATATTTAAGAAACATATTACTTATGAAATTCACTTATTTTAGTCAGTTTACTGTCCCTATTAATTTATAAATAAATGCTCTCAGGAGGCAGAGTTCAATAATTACGAACATGTGCTTATCAAGTAGAATAAAATCAAATCCTGGATTCTCACAGAAATGGTATTAGAATTAATAATTAGCTTCAGGGTCATTTTACAATACTTATCATGTGCCTGAGGTACTCATTTATATCCAACCGTTTATAATATCCTTTCAATGGGAAAACACATTCTGATTTCCAACCTGAGAGACTCAAAACGCAGCAACCTGAAGTTGTGGAGTGTGGATGCGACAAAGACAGAGACCGCATTCAGTCAGCCATGTGTGAACAACACAGACCCCCTCATGTACGTAAGCAAACGCAGCTTGGTCCTATCATCCTCATCTCCACATTTCCCACGTGGTCTTTCCTGGAAAACCAAGGGCTGTTGGAGGAAATGGGTTCTAAGCCAGCTACCAGCCTGGCTCCATGGCCACCCACCAGCACATGGCATTCAGATGTACCGGTAACTGACTTCCACAGCAGCCTGAAAAACCTGGGCTAGGCACTGCATCTACTCCTTGTCCCACTCAGCAACAGGCACAGAACAGGAAGAGCTGGCTGAATTTAGGCCTCAGTGCTGTTCCTGGAGGCCCCAGGTAATCAAGAACAACCTACTTGTATCTCTTTTCCAGATGAGGTGTTCTAAGAGAAACTTTAAATCCATTTCCACCTACAGCTCCCAGCTTCACTGTAGGGTCCACACTTGGACTATCACCTAGAACACAAAAATGCAGTTACTATCATAGTAAACTACACACATTTTCCCTGATACTAAGGGTACTGAATTCTGCACTTAGTGGGTTCTAGAAGGTAATCCACTTTAGATATAAAGCAATCAGAAACAACCACATCTCAACCTCTTTCTTAAATCTGTCTGCCTTTCAGGCTGAGAATTCAGGACGATTTGAAAACAAGGCTGCCAGTATCATGTGCCAGTATAATTTACATGTTCATAGAACTCACAAATAAAAACACATTTCAGCTTCTCCTGGACATCAGGAAAGCAACCAGCAACTGACAGAAATGGGACGGTGGAAGGACAACTGGATTAGAAGCTAGAACACCTAAGCTGAGATCCTCGTCCATTCTTGTTTAAGCAAACTGCAAACACCCTGGCATTCTCTTCCTTCGTCTATAGAACAGAAAAACACCAGATCTGATGCCGCTCCTAGGAAAGCTGTGAGATCAACTGGAAATATGTGCAAAGGCAATGAGAACTGTAAACGACGTTAAAGACCCAGTAAAATACTATGCTACTGGGGTGCCTGGGTGGCTCAGTCGTTAAGCGTCTGCCTTCAGCTCAGGTCATGATCTCAGGGTCCTGGGATCGAGCCCCGCATCAGGCTCCTGGCTCAGCGGGAAGCCTGCTTCTCCCTCTCCCCCTGCTTGTGTTTCCTCTCTCGCTGTGTCTCTCTCTGTCAAAAGATAAATAAAATCTTAAAAAAAAAAAAAAATACTATGCTACTTCCAGGGTGAATGTTATTCTTAAATCACTGACACTTTAATAAGCAAAAGGAATTGCTCTTATGAGCCACAGTGGGATTAGACCCCCTCCCATCCCAAAAAATCCCACAAATCAATTATATATCATCATGATAATGATATTAATTACAAACTTCAAAGTTTTTAGAAACACTGGAGCTAAGGCAACACCACACTATCACTTGATTTTGTGCAGGAGGGACTTGGTTCAGAACATCCTGAACCAAGTTTTTGAACATACCACATTTATAAACAGAAATCTGGTTACTGGCGTCTAGGACTGCAAGGTCATTACTCTTTTGGGGGTGTGCAGAGAACATGACTTGATTTGCAGGGTGTGGGAGCAGCAGTCGATAGGTGCACATGGGAGGTGGAACCACACTCTGTCGGAAGACTGTCACCAATACCCTGTCTGCGTAGGAGAGGGAGAGAGGAGATTAGACACATGGATGCTTAATTTGTAAAATGAAGCATCTGACAGCACAGTACCACTAACTAATAATGGGGGTAGAAAACATACAGCAATTCCTAAAAATGTTTGGTGGTTTTTTATTATAAATAAGCTTAAACACAGTATACAGGGAAAATTAAGTGTCAGGGCTCTGTATCTGGCTACTGTCACCTCCAGGCCCAGAGCAGTCCAACTCCTGCGAACAAGGGCAACAAGGCCAAGGGTTCTAGCTTGAAACCAAGGCCAGCAACCAAGTCAGACTGAACCAAGGGAATGATTCCCTTGAAAATCATTAAACCACATCCCTATACATGTTTTTAGTAATATGACATATCTGATTAAGTCCTCTGGACAGAACATATGATTGTAAAATCAGTATTAGGACTACTACACAGAACAAAATTAGAAACAAGTTTTTCTTTATGTTACCAGCATTAAGTAAACTGTCTTTTCAGATGACTATTTCTTGTCCCAATTCCCTCCCCCTCATCAAACAAAAAACACCAACCAATCCTCACACTAGACAGATGTCTGTGACTTGAACATATTGGAGAGATTATGTAAATGACAAGTATTTTATCAAAAAGCAAAGCAACCCAGTTGGGGGTGTGCAAGGGTCAATGTAAATCTACGGCAGGGCAAAAAGGAAGGCTAGTACACCCAACACCACAAGACACTGCTATCTTCTTCCATACCTGGGGTCAAAATTTTCAACGTCTTCAAAGGCCAGACAAGTAAATTCGTGAAGACTATGGATGGAATTGGGGTGGGCAGGGGTAGGGGTGAGGAGGAAGGACTATGGTTCTCAGGAGAGTACATGCCCCACTAAGGGCATCCCCATCCACTCAAAACAAAACAGGAAATAAGTAAAAATAAACGAAACCACCAACGCAGACACAAATCAAAATTCCCCAGTTTTAGTCAAACCACCACATCTGCAGGCACAGGCTCACGGACACGCTTCCCAGCTCCTTACTTCCATCAATGACAGCCACGTTTGCCAGGTCACTGGAACTCTCTCCCGAGCTCCGGTCAGTCGTCCAGCACCAGTCGTAGCAGAGGTAATGCCAGCCCTGACAGAGAACGTGCAGCCGGGACGGGGTCACCAGGTCCCACATCAGAGACACGAGCTTGCTCTTCCCGCAGGTACTGAAGGACAGACTCTGCTTGAGATACCAGTGATAGTTGCCCACAGTCCAGAGCTGCACTGCAAGGGGAAACGCAAGGAGGGCCGTCAGAGGCCAGACGACCAGACCTCCCATCACCTGCTTGATGGGGATGGGGGCAATTGTTTCTTTTTCAAATGACCCTTCCTGCTCAACCTCTTCATCCAAATAAAAATATTAACAATAATATTAGTCAAGAAGTAGTTTTCCATGGGGATGAACAAAGGCCAGAAGCACACATGTTAAGGTTGTCTCTACTTTCAAACTTTAGGATCATGAGGACTGAAAATTACTAGGACAACAGTGCTTTAGTGAGTTGTTTTTTCATAAAGATTTAGAAAGAAGAAAATTAGGCAATTAGATTAAAAGTATTAAAACACTCAATCTGAGAGCACGAGATTAGCATCACTATGCTGTATTAGGCTTAAGATGCTGATTCTTTTCCCCCAGGAGCTTTCCCTACAGTTCTGTCCCAGGCCATCTGGTATTAAGCATGACTCAGCTCTCCAAGGAAAATCACTACTTATCCTGTATCAGCAACTGTCCCTTCCAACATCTGTTAAAAGAATAAGACCTAATCCTGGGGCGGGGAGGAAATGGGGGAGATGTTGGTCAAGGAGCACAAACTTTGAGTGCAAGTTCCGGGGATCTGATAAACAGCATGGTGACTACAGTTAACAACCTGTGTGGTGCACTTGAAAGTCGCTATGAGAGTAGGTCTTAAATGTTCTCACCATATTAACCAAACTGGGAATTATGTGAAGTGAAGGATGTTAACCAACTTCACTGTGGTAAGCATGTCACAATATACACATGTATCAAATCATCCCAGTGTACATCTTTTTTTTTTTTTAAATATTTTTATTTATTTATTTATTTGAGAGAGAGAGAATGAGAGACAGAGAGCATGAGAGGGAGGAGGGTCAGAGGGAGAAGCAGGCTCCCCGCCGAGCAGGGAGCCCGATGCGGGACTCGATCCCGGGACTCCAGGATCATGACCTGAGCCGAAGGCAGTCGCTTAACCAACTGAGCCACCCAGGCGCCCCATCCCAGTGTACATCTTAAGCTTACGTAGTGTTGTAGCTCAACAAAGCTGGGGGAAAAAGACCTAATCGTGTTGAAACCAACCTTTATTAGAACACTTCTACCTAGCTGTAAGTTGCTAGGATAGACCACGTACTCATGCTCTGTGAGGACAGACGATGGGGCTGTTCTTGCGCCACACTTTTATCCCAAGCGTATCACAGTGCCAGCCCCTGCCACCCTGCCTAATCAGAGGTTCACTCCTCTGGCTGCACGTTAACAATCACCTGGGAGCTTTTTTATTTTTTCAATTCAGCACTGATGTATAGTCCCCATTCTAACACACTGAATCCAACTCTGAAATGAGGCCTGGATGGCATTTTTTTCTTAAAGGCACAGCCAGCGTTGAGAAGGACTGTGTCATGAATGAATAAATAAACGACCTTCTAAATAACATTTCAATTAAAGAAAAAGTTCTATTGATTAAAAAGTTTGAAAGCCACTTAAAAAATAACCAAGTAAAAAGATTTAACAAAAATGTTCAGTGCATTGCTGTTGATACGAAAAATTATAAAATTTTAAGTGCCTAACAGCATGAGATTTAATAAGCTGTGGCACAAATGAGTATTATATAGCAATTTAAAATGATGCCTATGGGTACCTGAAATGGAAACATGTCTATGACGTTATAAATCTACCTGTATCACATACTTAACAAAACTGAGATCATAGCCATACTGTTTTATATACATAAAATCTGGAAGACAAGAAAATTTTAACAGTGCTCATTACTGAGCAACAGAATTATGGAAAAACTTTTGTTTCTTCTCACCTTTACTTCCTAATATTTTCACAGACTACACATACACTGGAAAATACATATTTACAATCTGATCTACAATAAAAAGGTATAGAGATGATTCTTACTTGTAGCTAATGCCGTTTCTCTTTCACTGCTAGTTTTCCTGTGTCTAGCACTTTAACTTCCTGTAGTAACACCATCCATGCACAGAAAGCACTGATGACTTGTGATGGTTAGTTTTATGTCAACTAGGCTAGGCTATGAGGTCCAGCTATTTAAACAGACACTAGTCTAGATATTGCTGGAAGGTATTTTGTAGATGTGATTACCCTTCACAATCATTTAACTTTAAATACAGAAGATTATCCTCCATAACGTGGGTGGGTCTCACGCAAAGAGCTTGTGGCCTTTAAGAGCAAAAACTGAGGTTTCCCAGAGAAGGAATTCCTCAAGAATGTAACACAGAACCTGCCTGCGTTTCCAGACTGCAGGCCTGTCCTTACATATTTAAGACTCAAGACTGCAACATCAACTCTTACCTGAATTTCCCACCTGCCAGCCTGCCCTGATTCTATTTGTCTAGAGAACCCTGACTGATACATGACTAAACTCCATAAATAATCAAAACCAAACCACTCCCTCATCTCTACCTATCCCCTTAGTTATCTCTGATTGTACTACAGGACAACGTAGAGGAAGAAAGGCAACTTCACAGCCCACTACTTTCAACTACATTTTATGTGGCATAAGGCTGAGACACTAGCGCAGTTTTACCATAGGTTTTTAGAGTGCAATTTTCTTCCCTCTGAAGGTCTTCCAGCCAAACTGCAAGCACAGTGGAATCTGCATTCCAGAGCAGGCCATTTACCTAGTAAGGAAAAAAGACGTGTCACTGGCTTTTACCTATGTATATACTTCAAAATCTTTACAAGAGCTGAGTTCCCCACTCTCATAAACCAAATAATCCACTACTTGAGCTGATCCCAGGCTATAAATTATGAACTTACGGAATCATTAAACAAATCTAGGTAATATGTCATTATATGTAGTAGATGTTTAAAAAATGCATTATGCTTAAAAATTTAAGACTTAACCAAATTACAAGTTGACATTTTTAGACAATCAGGGAAATTTGAACATGGACTAAGTATTAGATAATACTAAGGAATTACTAATAATCTTGTAAGGTTTGATAATGGATTTGTGGCATTATAAAGAAAAATATTTCCTTACCTGTTAGAAATGAGTATTAAAAATACAATTTCTAAAATTAAAACCCCAGGAAACAAAACCATGTGCATGTGTTTAGGTTAGAAAGTGGTGATTGGGCGAAAACTCTACAAAATGTTGGCATCTGTTGAAAGTGAGTAAAAAGGACATGGGCGTTCATTAAACTCTTCTCTCAACTTTTAGCTTCAAGTTTTAATTTACATGTAACATAATTTTAAATTATGTGTATGTTTACATAATTAAAGCTTACCATTTGGTGTTTCTGCTCCAGTAAAAATCCTAATGATACACAAGTGGCTTAAGGTTTAAATGTTATTAATGAAAAGTATCTACCATTGGAAGCATTATGCTTTTGTCCGGATAAACAATACAAAGGAGAATTTCTATTTCTATCTGTGTTTTACCTAGGGCAAGAAAGAATGCCATTTCTTCTTTGCAAAAGATCCTTAAAAAAAAAATCTCTCTTTCAAAAAAAATTCATTTATAAGAACCCAATATTTTTATTACTGTCTACTCCAGAGCTTCTCTTTACATGCCCGGATCAGATATAAGCCTCTACAGCTATGGAAAGTCCTCTCAATCTGATGGTGAAACAACTCAGGCACTTACCTTAACCTCATCTTTGAGGAAAGGAAGCGTAAAATGTCCATGAAGAAGGCCATTTTTCTCAAAAAACACAATATCCTGCTGATTGGGTTTCTCTTGTGTAGACGCAATCAAACTACCTGAGGGCCTTAAAGCAAACCCTGAGTGTTAGGACATCCGAAAGTGCAGCCAGCTGGCTAAGAACAAGAGGAAAGTCAGAGAAATGACTCTTCCAACAAAAAGTCTCTACCCAGGAAGGTTTAAACCCCACACGTCTCTTGGCAAGCACTTCAGCCTCATGTGGACTACACCTGCCCAAAGGAGAGAGTGCCTCTTCCTAATTTGCACAAAGGCTCCATGTGCCCACAAAGACAAATTTAGACTGCACCAATGTGACTTTTAAATAAAACAATAAATTTTTAAAACTATTCCAAGTATAATATCCTATAAAAACAGTGTGTTTCTCCTTCAAGTATATGACTTCAGCAACTAGTCCACACTCAGGTAGGTATTTAAGACTTCTCAATCTACTTAAAACATTCCAATTACCTCATCTTATTCATATTTGTCTCTAATTTAAATACCTCTCTTTGCTCTGTCATTCAATTGTCACTCAAATACTGCTGGGAAACATGATGTCTAAAACCCAGAGACCTAGGGGTTTGGCATGTAACCGATGCTCCTGAGACAGGACACATCTCTTCGGTCTTTACTCAGGGCAGGTGCAGACATGGGACACGAGGTAAACTGAGCCTGAATCCAGCCTGCACGTTCCTCAGCAAGCAGAACCCTCTAGCGAAAGAGCTTGTGGCTTGTGCCGAGAAGAGAGCCCTTTTCCTAGTTTTCACCAAAGCTCCACTGCCCCAAAGAGCTGTGTAGACTATGACTTCCCTTGTAAGCACCACTTTCTGTCACAGCCAACGGCTTCCTACAGGCCCGCCCTATAAGCTGTAAAATGTGTGGGCCTTGGAATGATGACATCTGGGAAGAAGCTCTGAATTGACTATTCAAATTGAATTCAGACTTCAGAAAAATTAGAAAGAGAAAGATACAGGCTTAGAGCCAAATGAGGAGAAGTTAATATCCTTTTGTGTTATAGAAACACCTGTACTCAACAGGTACTAGCACCCCAACCCCAGTCCAAGATACTCCCCGAGGAAGAAGTTACAAGGTTTCTTCTCCCACTCACTTCCAAGCCAGAGCTGGTCCCAGTCCGGCCACAGGCTCACTGGTTGACTGCAAAGCAAACTCTCGGTTCCATACTCTGACCTTCCGGGCTCCTGTGTAGCAGGCAGAGTTAAAATAAACAGACAAACTTAAAATGTTGTCAAGTCAGAACTATTCAAACATCTCATTAATAAAACCTGCCAAGTAGATTAATCTTGTTAAGAATTTGTACCCAACAGGTAGGAGGCTGGACCAGATGACCTCAAAGAATTCTTGCAGTCCTTAGCTCTAAATTCATTTAATGTCTAAAGCAGCACCTTATATGTATAATTTTAGAAAGCAAAAGGAAGAAAATTTTCTTGAACTTCATAAAATAAAATTTCTTTTTTTTTAACTGCAATTTATTTCCATACCTGTCTCTGGGCAAACAACACTCACAGCAAAAAACTGGCCATCACCACGCCATGTCACTTGTGGTCTATGGTCATCCCAGGGCAAAGCCGACTCGTACTAAAGACGGGAAGGAACACAAATGTTACTGGAGGACTTAAATGGCCCAGAATCAAACAAGCCCCAGGCTATTAAAGTTAAATCTTTTACTTGAGATCTCAACTATCTAGAAAACCAACTTCACAGAATCCTCAGGAACCCTTCTAGAAGGCCTCTTAGACCCAGAAATCATCAAGAAAAGAGAACAAAACAAAATCTGTCTTCAGGCATTAAAAAAGTGGCCTCCAAGCACTGCAACAGAGGAAGAGAGCTGTAGATCTGGATATTCTGCCAGGTAAGTAGGATGAGGAAATAAATGTTTTGTTTATCTAAATGGAAGAGGGTAGAGTTCTGGTTCTTTGATTACTGTGTAAGCTTCACAACAGCACAGAGATGACTTAAGAAGATGAGAGGAAGGCAGCCAGGGAAAACCAGAGGCGGTAAAGCCAGCAGCGATGATGAAAACACAGAAGAGTTCTACGTTCCGCAGTATGGGAAGAAGAAAGGTCTCCAGCGCCCCCTGCACCTCAATCCTGAAGGCCTTGAAGACAGGCTGACTCTGCAGGGTGGGGAACAAAGGACCACCCGAGCACCTATTCCAGTAAGAGGGTGCAGCAGCATGGCTCCAGCGCCACGGTCTGCATGGGAGGGCATACACAGGCAGCCTAACAAGACCTATTATTCTCAATGACACTGCCCTACGGCGGAGAACATAAACCTCCTCTAGTGAATGGTTAAGAGATGACAGACGAGGGGCGCCTGGGTGGCTCAGTTGGTTAAGCGACTGCCTTCGGCTCAGGTCATGATCCTGGAGTCCCTGGATCGAGTCCCACATCGGGCTCCCTGCTCGGCGGGGAGTTTGCTTCTCCCTCTGACCCTCCCCCCTCTCGTGTGTTCTCTCTCATTCTCTCTCTCTCTCAAATAAATAAATAAAATCTTTAAAAAAAAAAAAAAAGAGAGATGACAGACGAATTACATGGAAGCTGGCCAGAAATCATTGCAGACAGAAAAATGTAAATGACAGATGATATATTATTGATTCACCTGTCCCATGGAGCTCATGGAAATGTCTACATGTAACATAAATGATATGCTTCCATTTGCTCAGCCCAAATCTTGGGATCATTCTCAATTCTTCTCTCTCACCCCACATTTAATCCATTATCAGTAACTCCTATAGGTCTACCTTCAAAAGGTATTCATAAAAAAGGAAAACAAAGAGTTTCATCCAAAGGGAAAAATCATAAAAAGTATCTAATATAGGGGCGCCTGGGTGGCTTAGTTGGTTAAGCGACTGCCTTCGGCTCAGGTCATGATCCTGAGAGGGATCCTGAGACAGAGAACATGAGAGGGAGGAGGGTCAGAGGGAGGAGCAGACTCCCTGCAGAGCAGGGAGCCCGATGCGGGACTCGATCCAGGGACTCCAGGATCATGACCTGAGCCGAAGGCAGTCACTTAACCAACTGAGCCACCCAGGCGCCCAAATAAATAAAATCTTAAAAAAAAAAAAGTATCTAATATATAGATGTAGGAAAAAAGTATGAAAACACCCATGGAATGATCAACAGTGAATTAAGGACAGCAGCTATTTCTGGGAAGGAAGGAAAGAGTAACAGGAAAGGATACACAAAATGCTTCATTTTTATCTGTGATGATATATTTTTTAAACTGAGTATTGGTTATAATTATTCTCTATACAGAAAAGAAATTACAAAGCAACTTGGCAAGGAAAAAAGGTCTTTCTAGAATGACTCATTCCCTAAGGGCTCAAAACTGTTTCAGTTTACTAAAGCACAAGAGCTCTGTCCATTATTAGCCTCTAACAGGACACCTAGAGTTCCTGGTACATGGCAAAACTTCTATTTGTTCCAGTCAAGGTTCTGTGTCCATCAGACCAATCAAACTTACCGTTTGCACCTGAAAGGCTGCTTGCCGGCCTTCTGATCCATGGAACTGCGTCTCCTTCCTGCCCCACCCAACAGTGATAAACTTGCCTAGGGAACAATTGATGGAGAACATGCAAGACAACCAATAAGCTAAATTAAATGAAATAAAAGCAGTTTCATTGCTATTCTTTATTAAGTTAGTCATTGGCAATTACTTGGGTCCTCCGAGACCTCTCAATAAATTGACCAGCACTCAATATTTGAAAAACCAATATTCCATATTATACGCAGCAGTGATTTTTGAAGAATTTGAAATGGCCTTATTTGGGAAAGCACTTTACTGCCATTTTATATATTCTAAATTCCCTTGATGATAGCAATTCCCACTTTGCAAGTAAGAAGAATGAAACACGAAGAATTTACAAGACACATCCATGGATAAGAACATTAAACTCAAGACGAGAGCTGGGAATAAAATTCTGATTATAAGTATTCAGTCAACTAAATGTATCCAACCTCCCTATCAGTGGTGAAAGGAACTGTAGATTATGGAATTCACTCCTCACACAGACACAGAGACAGAGACAGACCCTCCAGTGGAAGAGGCCAAAATTAGAACACAGGGTATCTGCCTTCTAGCCTGAGGTTCTCTCTAAATCATAATGTTTCTCTTGCATAAAAGAAGAAATCAGAGATGCTAAAATAATGCAGCCCCCTATTCCTGAAGGAGAATCAGGCATCCACCAGCAACAGGTACTACAGAGATGTCTCTAAAAGCTTCAGCCAGATCCAAAACCCAATACTTCCCTCCTGCCATTGATCCTGATGAAGCAGGGCTATTTATAATTTCTATATATTATGGGTCAGCATGACCACTTCCTGTCTGCTTCGCATGGGCCCATGTGAGTACTATAATACCTCAAAGCACACCTTGCAGCTATCTATGAACAGCAATGCCCACCCCGGTGCACACCCTTGTGCTTCTGAAACTTTCCAGAGAGATGTAAAGGACCAAGGAATGAAGCAAAAGAACTTTTCCAATGGGATCAGACAGTAAGTGGTGGGGTTATAGCAGGTATCAGCAAACTACAGCCTATGTCTACATTTACGAATTAAGTTTTATTGGGGGCGTGTGGGTAGCTCAGCAGGTTAAGCGTCTGCCTTCAGTTCGAGTTATGATACTGGGGTCTTGTGATCGAGCCCCTCATCGGGCTCCCTGCTCAGCAGGGAGCCTGCTTCTCCCTCTCCCTCTGCCACTCCCCCTGCTTGTGTGCGCACTCTATCAAATAAATAAACTACATCTAAAAAACAAAACAAACTTTTATTGGAACACAGACATGCTCATTCCTTTATGTATTGTCTATAATTGCTTTCACAATACAATAACAGAGGTAACTGCAACAGAGGCTAAATAGCCTGCAAAGCTGAAAATAACTGCTATCCAGTCCGTCACAGAACAAGTTTGTCAACCCCTAGGTTAGAGGAAAAATACCTATTCACAACTCCACAGAATGATTCTTTTGTACTGACAAATGTATGCCTAAGACCTAGGATGCTAACTTGGACCCTTTCTCCCTTGACTTACACTCTATTATTAGGCTTCTTCTGAAAAAGTTAGTTGGATTAGCCAGGCCCAGTGCACTTTCCCATCCAAAGGTGTGCTGGTTTCTTCTTCTATGACTATCTTCAAAAATGGATGCCCAGGAATTCCACCACAGATCCCAGACTCTTCTAGCACCATACCTGTCCCTGACCAAATTCACGTCCTCCCAAGACTGGAAAGATTCCCTCCATGCCACTGACTCCCAATCCACAGGTCTGGCCTATCCTGAGCTTCAGCTACTTATGTCTGCCTACTCCACATGGTGATCCCATAAGGTCCTTAAACAAACCAAAACTCACCAGCTACTGCTTACAAGCTAGCACTTCTCCATCCACCGTCTCAGTTACTGGTACCTTTATTCCCATCACCTGAACTTCTGACTACAGTCCCACTAAACTCTTTCTTCCTCAGCTTACATACCCAAACCCATTTATTTCACTTTTTTTTTTTTTTTTAGATTTTATTTATTTGACAGACAGCAAGAGAGGGAACACAAGCAGGGGGAGTGGGAGAGGAAGAAGGCTTCCCACTGAGCAGGGAGCCGGATCCTGGGATCATGACCCGAGCTGAAGGCAGACGCCTAATGACTGAGCCACCCAGGCGCCCCTTATTTCACTTTCTAAACTGCTATTTCTCAAACTGGCTAGGACGGCAGGGCAACCATGCATACATATTCCAATGACATTTCTCAGATAATTCCAACAATGTATTCCCCTCCTGAGAATCAAATTTTTTCTGAATTCATTCCTTCTTTTAGCCCACACCCACCTTCCTTATCTGGATTCCTGTAGCACTATCTGATCACCCTGACTCCAGTCTCTTCCCTCTCCAGTAATCAACCAGTGAATCTTGGGTCATCAAAACCGTTAATGGCTGAGCATCTGTATATCCAAATTCCCTCCCAAACTCAATCAAAATCTATCCTGTTTATTTCAAGCCACACTCATGTCCTGCCAGCAGCAATACCGAAGTACTCACAGCTGCCTGAACAAGCCATGACTCGTCTATGTAGCATCTGTGCCTTGGAATGGGCTAATTCCATTGCTTAGACCCTCCACCCTCAACTCTCACCGACCCAACACCAGTTCGGCCCAGCCAAGACTTAGCTCACGCCAGCCTCCTCTGGGAAGTCTTCCCTGTCCACTGCTCCCTTCCTCCCCTCATGCTACCCTAATGCCTGCACATCATGTTATTATGGGACTCCTCAAAAGAAAAGCTGAATTATCCACAGCACCAAACACACTGCTGTGTTCATCGTACCTACTCAAAAATCATTTCTGAATAAATTATTTTTGAATGAATAAATGAGTAGCAACTTTCTAAATGATTTCTGAGTTGGTAGAAGAAGGCATGAGGTCAGGAATCAGTAAAAGTTAAAATCCCTTCTCCCCCCATCCCTCTCCTCAATCAGGCCATCTATCTGGTGCCCTCGTGTTGGTCAGAGCTTCTTATATACAATAAACATCTCTCCCCTTCTCCCCCCCCTTTTTTTTAAAGATTTTATTTATTTATTTGACAGAAAGACACACAGCGAGAGAGGGAACACAAGCAAGGGAAGTGGGAGAGGGAGAAGCAGGCTTCCCGCAGAGCAGAGAGCCTAATGTGGGGCTGGATCCCAGGACCCTGGGATCATGACCTGAGCAGAAGACAGACGCTTAATGACTGAGCCACCCAGGCTCCCCAGCCCTTCTCCTCTTTCAATACTCCCAAAGCTCCAAGGCCCAAATCACCTCAGCTAGGTCTTAGCAAGAGAACAATCTGATGGCTCCCATGAAAATACAGAGTAAGGTCTAATCAGTAGGAACTAAAACTCAGCCTTCTATCCCACCTCTCTTGTTTTTGCCCCAAAACTGCACCCCAGAAATGCTCTCTTTATTTTAGCTAACATAGTTCCTTTCGTTGAAGCCCCAGCCTAAGCCTGTCCCAAGGTTTGGGCAACAACTACGTAGGTGACATTAAGCAGATTTCTGTTCCCCAGGTTACTGGCAAAGTGAACTCTCAGACTTGGAGAGGCACCAGGGGTATGCCTTTTACAGTCTGGAATGGGCTAAAGGGATGGGCTTATCAGACATTTAATGCACAAGGCTATATGTTTCATAATTCTTTGGGTTTATGATGTGGCTATTAGTGTACAAGAAAATGATCAAACTTGAGAGGAACTTCAGATCACAAAATGTTTCAAAGCTATACTCACTTTCACCAAAATCATCCTGGTGGATCTGCTGTTCCATGATCGGTTCAAAGTCTTTTGTCATCATAATTAGGGTCTGCTGACCTTGGGTGGGCACAAACAAAAACAATTTTGTTTTCATGTAACAAATTTGCCGTTTTGTAAGTATCTACAACACTGGAAGCTACAGAACTGGAGTGGAGGAGTGTAGAGTCAGAATATGGAAGACATAATTCATTCTAAATATTTTGACTCTCATTTGAAAAAAAAAAAAAAAAAAAGCTTTGACCAGATAAGTTACCTAGTGCTTATTCTCAGCCATTTATGTACGTAAAGCTAACATAAAAGTCTACCTAGCCCTCCTCCACTAACTTCAACACTTCACCAAGGTATCTCTTCAAACACATATCTCATCAGGGGTACCAGTTTACAGAAACTCATCTGGAATGAAGAAACTTAAAGGAAAGAAAGTAATTTTTAAGAGCTCATGAGAGTTCCTAGAAGGGTTTTAAGATATTTGGAGTCATGTTTTATAAAAGTCACAGGGAGAGACAGTAACTGGCTTACCTGTAGCAAGAAGCACGAGCTCTTGGTCAGGACTCCAACTCATGACAGAGATACCACTGGCTACACTCCCAACGCATTCCAGCTGCATCAGTGGACAAAAGCGAGTTTTTGAAATACAACTGAAGTACAGGTGAAATACAGCTAAAGCCATGCTGACAACTTTTTGTAAAGAAATACATAATGCAAAGACTCTAATTTGCAAAACGCTTAAATGTAAAATTTACGCATTAGCTCCTGAGTTTTTAAGCTTCTACACAAAACACGCAACTTGTTTGAGGATGCTTGAGAGTTCCTCCTCACTGGACTCCTCCACTTACATGGCATGTGCTGAGACTGCAGAGTATGACATCTCCAGAGGCTGTGGCCACACACACAGACTCCTGATCCAGCAAGTCCTGAATACCAACAATGCAGCCACTTCCATCCTCTGGAAGAAAGCCTTCAGCCACTAAAGAAATCTCATTTTTCACCTTTCACCAAAACAAACACATAAACAAATTAGGCTAATCTATTTGCAAGAACAATTCATAACATGTCCAAAACAAATTAATGGTTCCTTTCTAATATAAAAGCTTTCACTTTTTTTCTAGATTAAAACCCAAACTTTCATTTGAGAATATCGCAACACTACTGTCCTTAATAAAAAAAAAAAAAGTTAATGGGACCTTTTTGCCAAGCAAGCACTAAACAAAAGCAAGAAGAATGGTCTCTTAAAAAAAAGCCCTATAAACATGAAGCTAATAACTATGGTTTTCTAAAATTTCTATAGTATGGGGGAAAAGAACTAAAAATGTAATCACCTAAAATACATTACTAGCAAAATATAATTAAGGGAAGATCTCAGAATCAACTCAAAGATTTTTTAAGTATGTGTATACATACATAACACACATATACATACATATGCATACATACACATATACATAAATATACACACACATATACATACATACACACACACATACATACATACACACACACACACACTCAGGGTCCAGCAGTGAAGATTCTGATTTAGTTGGCATGGGATGGAGGCTGAAACACAATTTTAAAAGGCTCTACAGGCAATTTTCACTTGCATTCCCAGTTGAGATTCACTGTTATTTACATGATGAAAGGGTAAAAAGTAGGGCATCCAAACAAAATATAAAGTCAGAATTTTGCCAACTTACATTTCAAACAGAAGCAGAGTTAAGGGTAGGTTACTATTTAAGTAATGTCTAATATGACCTGATATAAAGCAAAGGGAATGTCCATTTAGGAGAGTATGAATTCAGTAAGATTTAAACTAAAGACAATCTAGGGGAAGCAGGTTTGGAAAAAGATAAGTTGAGGGTCCTGCAAGTGCTTGCATTCTCCATCACTAACTTACTTCTCTTGTGACAGGGTCTACTTCTATCAGTCCATGGTCTGAGCCAATGAGCACTGTCTTCTGTTCAGTTCGGAGAGAGAAGCACTGAGGTTTCCCCAGAGCCTGAATATCCCTGAACTCCAGGGTCCGAAATAACTTAAGATTTCTCATGATGAAACAATTCCTGAAAGAAAAGCACAAATATCCCTTGATGAAGAATTATTCTGAGAGAAAGGAATAGCTTACCAGTGATAAATTGACACTCATAGAAGCAAAATGATTCAGGGGCAGGGATGTGGTAGTTAGAATAACCAAAAAAAGAAAAAGAAAAAGACCTAATCTAAACCCACACAGGGCATGTGGTAGCAACCTCACCAACTCAGAGCATTTATCTATGGTCTACAAACTGAGGTTCTAAAATCTACTTTACGTTCTTACTCTTTGGGAGAGGCAAGATCGTGAACTTCAGAATTTCTTCTTCAAAAAGATTTAACATCAGTTATTCCTCAGAAAAGTTGAAAACATCAAAATAAATAGGAAAACATTTTATTTTTGCATATAAGAATATCTTTATAACCTGATTTATAAAAATCATATAAAAAATCCATATATATATACACACACAGTCAGTTGAAGAAAATCTAGAATAAAATAGCTTCAATATCACCAGATAAATTTATTTGTAAACTGGCTTTATGTTTATGTATTCATTTTAAAAATAAATACTGAAATTAAAGATAGAAATAAAAGTATTTACCAATCTCAGGGAGGAAAAAAAAGACACTATGAAATTATAGCAGTTTACTTCAAAGTGATGACCAACCTCTGAGGAGCTTGATGACTTGATATAACTACTTCACGTAATTCGGCTCTCCTGGCCTGGTTTTTACCAGTGAAATAGAAAAGGTGAAAAAGGATGATAAATAGGAAATCTACTTTGGTCTGGCCAAATCAGACTTGCTTTAATGCATAACGTTAGCTAAGAGAAAAAAAAATGAATGTTAACGTCCTGGATATTTATACTCAGACCCCATTCAAGTTTATAAAGTTTATAATTAGAAGTCCCTAACTTATGATAGGGGTGGCAAATATATAGAACACAATGGCCTTATTATCACCCTCATCCAAGGTGAATTCTCTCACCTTGCATTTCATACATATGACAATGTAAGAATAAAAGGAGTTAATCCTTATCCTACCGCTGCACGTAATGGTTAAGTGTAATATAAAAATACAACATGTAATGTGGGTTAAGAGGAAGGCAAGACCATACATGGTGAGAGTGAGGAAGAAAATCAAGGCCAACATGGTTTTGTAAGCTTTGGTGACATTCATATTCAAGAACTTCTGGAAACTATCTGAACCTATATTACACCATGCAGGTTTTTAGAATTAGATCTAGAAAACTTTTTTTAAAATTTTTTATTGTTATGTTAATCACCATACATTACATCATTAGTTTTAGATGAAGTGTTCCATGATTCATTGTTTGTGCATAACACCCAGTGCTCCATGCAGAACGTGCCCTCCTCAATACCCACCACCAGGCTACCCCATCCTCCCACCCCCCTCCCCTCTAGAACCCCCAGTTTGTTTCTCAGAGTCCATCGTCTTTCATGGTTCGTCTACCCCTCCGATATCCCCCCCTTCATTCTTCCCCTCCTGCTACCTTCTTTTTTTTTTTTCTTAACATATATTGCATTATTTGTTTCAGAGGTACAGATCTGAGATTCAACAGTCTTGCACAATTCACAGCGCTTACCAGAGCACATACCCTCCCCAGTGTCTATCACCCAGTCACCCCCTCCCTCCCACCCCACCCCCCACTCCAGCAACCCTCAGTTTGTTTCCTGAGATTAACAATTCCTCCTATCAGTGAGGTCATATGATACATGTCTTTCTCTGTTTGACTTATTTCACTCAGCATAATACCCTCCAGTTCCATCCACGTCGTTGCAAATGGCAAGATCTCATTCCTTTTGATGACTGCATAATATTCCATTGTATATATATACCACATCTGTCCAGTATCCATTCATCTGTCGATGGACATCTTGGCTCTTTCCACAGTTTGGCTATTGTGGACACTGCTGCTATAAACATCGGGGTGCACGTACCCCTTCGGATCCCTACATTTGTATCTTTGGGGTAAACACCCAGAAGTGCAATTACTGGATCGTATGGTAGCTCTATTTTCAACTTTTTGAGGAACCTCCATACTGTGCAGAAAACGGGTTTTTTAAAAAATATAAAAATCACTTATCTTTCATCTTTAAACATACAGATGACCAGTGACACAGATCTGAAAGGATGGGTAGATTCGAGATGAGAGACTGTCTGGCTAGAGGGGAGTAAGCAAGTAATAGAGGAGCAAGAAAAGAGGACAGACAGGCAACTGGGGTCCAATGTGTAGAGTCTCCTGTCTTCCATGCTAGTTTATCTAATAATAATCATACTGTTACTGTTGCCATTATCAGATCATCAAAATGTCTTCATATTCCTCCCTGTAAACTTGGATTCCATTAACCAACAACCTGTGGAGCCCTGGGGTCCAAGGACCCCAGGATAAGAATTTGGAGGATAAAGACAAGGAGCTGAGGACTCTCTGGCTGCGCCAGTCATTGTCATCCCAGCAATGGGCCTCCACTCTTGAAGGGGCCCTTGGTCTCAGTCCCTAGCACTCCCAGGACCAACCTCATCAACCCCACCCCAACAGATATTAGCACTAACCAGGCAGTCTCTCTCCAGACACTGAAATCCAGAACGCAGGACTCCTCCTCTGAATTCCAGAGTCCTCAACATCAGAAGTCTGAGTCCCAGCTCTAATAGTACCTCTCCTCCAAGATTAGGTCATGATAACTCCATCTTCCCCTGTTTTGAACCCAAGCCCTAAGCTAAGTGTTGTAGCTACTTCCATCAGTTTACCTTTTACTTCACTGCTCCCTTTTGCTTTTATCCTTCTAATAGCTACTTAACCAATTCTTCATATTAAATTCTGTTGAAATTTTGTATGGTTTCTACTTTCCTGATTGGACCCTGACTGACCAACACAGCAAACAATGGGTGTTTTCAAGTCACAGAGCTTCCAAAATCACTGACAAAGGTGAGCTCATCATTCATCTCCCCCATCCCAACCATTCCAAGCTCAAAAGGAACTTCTCTAACTTTTCACACCCATCATCCTTATTCCCATTTCTCAAAAGTGTCCCCACTCCTTTTCAAGGCTAGGCAAGTAGTATCCTCCATGCTCCCCCAGGACCTCAACTTACTAGTACCCTTTCTATTACATCTGCAATCCCCAACTCTCTCACCCTCGATTACACTTTTCCCAGCCCTTAACTGTGCTAAAGATCTCTTCATACCACAGATCAAGTCTGTATCTTCTCTGAAATTTCTGGCAATTCCTCCACCCTCGCTCCTCCATCCTTTTGCCTCTTGGCTAATTACCATGCCCATGACTACCAGTATCAGAGAACTCACTGATACGCTGATTAGATCTACATGTCTAGCCCAGACCCTCCCCAAAGTGAACAATAAACCCACAGTTTCAACTTCCTGCTGTTATCACAAGAATGTCTCACAAGCACATCAAATACAACCTGGAAAACGAAGTATTGCTATTCTCCTATTCAAATGAGTTTCTATTTGAGGACATGGCATTTCTTCTACTCTCTCTGCCCTCCCCCCTGCCCCAAGCTGAAAACGGTCTTTCCCTTCTTTTTGCTCACATTTCATATTAAACTATTCATTTACTGGTTAGTTCCATCGCTTTGTGAATCCTTTACATAGTGTGAAATCCATCATACGACCCGGTTTATGGCCCACATGAAACATCTAAGCACTTGGTAAGTGCAAGGATCTGAAGACAAGAGAGGACTCTGTCACTGCCTACACGGAGGTCACAGCTTAAAGGGAGAGAGAGCCATATAATATGCACTGGATGGAGAAGTACAGGACGCAGCTCCACGAAAAAGTCGTAGATGCGAGAAGCAGCGCCAAACACTCATCCAATCCACTAACAGCGGTCGCACATTAACTGGTTCGGCGGTACTGTCCACTCCTGCAAAGAATTCAGAAGCTGGGTAAATGTGCAGCCGGAGGAGCAACACATCGTCCCCGGAATGCAGCGCAGTGCCCCCGGATGGAGCAGGTGGCATGTCTGCAGAAAAAGAACTCAAGGCTCAAGGACAGAGGTAGTCACGCCGCACTCCACTCCCGAGCCTTCTGCAGCAGGCAAAGGGTGCACGCTCCAGGGTCCCCTTAGGACATCCCGAGGACACGCCCGATTCCGTGCCCTCCACCCCGAACGCTCACCTGCGACGAGCTCCGAGGACCCGCAAACAGCGGTGCGTCCACCCTCTCTTCACCGGCCACGCACAGCTGGCCTTCCAGGGCCCGCGCGAAGCTGCACACACACACCTCTCCGTCCGCGACTCTCCAGCTTCCGGGACGCGCACGGGGCTGCCCGGCAGCTCGACCACGGGGAGTAATGGCTAAAGGTGGGCGGAGGGTCGACCCGTGAGACAGCGAAGAGCGAGCGAAGCAGGCGGGACACGCGCCCAGCGGCGAGGGAGTGACGTCACGAGGCGGCGGGGGCGTGGCCGGCCTTCTCCAAAGCCCCGGCTAGCTAGAGGTGGGGAGCGGCGCTGCCCCTCCGTCCCTGTCCCCCCACCCTCCCGCCCAGGCTATGGTATTCGATCCCCGCTTTGACGTCGGACTCCAAAACAGTGCTAAGAAACTCCGGCGGCGGAGTTGGCTGGGCCAGGGAGCAACGCGCGTGCGCACGCCGCGGGCCGCAGGCCGCGCGCCGGAAGTACGCCCTCCTCCAGGGCCTGCTCGGAGGAAGTGCTCGGGTCTCGTAGGGCGGGGGTGGTGGCGCCCCTGGTCGCCATGGCCACAGAGCCCGCGGCCGCCGAATCGACTGTTCCGTCGCTCGTGGATCGTTACTTCACTCGCTGGTACAAAGCCGGTAAGTGGAGAATGGTGTCGGCTTCTGTTCGGCCGCATTTGCCTGATGCTGTAGGGACGGTGGTGACAGGTCATGAGACACGCGCGTTTTCCCCGTCGCTTCCTCCCCATAGTAGAAGGAACTGGATCTCCGTTCCTTTCTAGGCGGAAGGAATGGCAGTCGCAAAGCCGTGGAGGGCTGCAGTACATGCGGGCGCACTTAGGGGCTGGCGTCGCGGTGCGAGTTGAAGGGTGGGTCGCTTGCGGGAAGATAGTCTAAGGTGAGGCACCACCCCTAGGGAAGGTGGATTGCAATCGCCCTGAATGCCTGCAAGGATTTGACTGGCTCAGTCCTACAGCAGTGGCGATACGTACAAAGATTTAAATGATCAGGTCGAAACTACGGTAGAGGCAGGGACGGAGAGGAGAACTGGGTTAGAATGGAGGCATTCAGAAAGCAAAATCTAACAGTTTTACTGAAAGTTGCTGGTGTCATATACTTGTCACTTGAAGTAGATATCGTGTTGTCCTGCTTTGTGTACCCAGTAAAAATCAGTGGTGGGAGCATCGTTGAGGACCCTTCTCTAACCCCTACTTGCTCCCTTTCATTCAGGGATAATAGGTGTACTTATTTTTTTAAATATTATGGCATACAATTTTTTAGCCAAATTTAGGGTGACCCGGTTTATCCAAAACTGAGGGGTTTCCCAGAATCTGAGACTTTCAGAGCTAACATCTAGACAGTCCTGGGTAAACCAGAAGAGTTGGTCACTCTAAAATTGACCGATAAAACATATGGTACTATATTATATAAAGAATGCATTGCTAATGGCAATTTTTCTAATAGAAATAATGAATGTACTCATTTTAAAGTGAGGATAAAGCAAGATGGAGCAAAGAGTTAATAATCATTTAATATTGAATGAATGATTCCATCTGGGCCAGATCTCTTTAAATACTTTACAGGAAGCCTTTATGTGTATCTTTTTAAGTAATGAAGGGATACCAGTGATTAGTGTGTATTCAGTCTTCATAATTATCTCTACAAACCAAAGAAAAATACCACACAGTGGCAGTAAATACTGACCCAACAACCAACAGACTCATTCATCCTTCTAGATGTCAAAGGCAAACCCTGTGAGGACCACTGTATACTACAGCACTCCAACCGGTAAGCAAATTGGGAATTTTACATTATTAAAAAAAAGTTTCTGGTATTGTAGCCTGGTATGGTCTTGGAATAAACAAATATTCATTAAATGATTATCTTCCACTGTGTTGAAATGGCATTTATTAGAGGAGTCTGGCTGACAAG
Organism: Mirounga leonina; assembly: GCF_011800145.1. Lineage (NCBI taxonomy): Eukaryota > Metazoa > Chordata > Mammalia > Carnivora > Phocidae > Mirounga > Mirounga leonina. The sequence continues at coordinate 23,515,735 of NW_023270433.1, read as the reverse complement.
AATGAGCCTTTCAGTGCATACTCCAAATAAACTTGATTACCCAAACATCCAGATGGAGGACCACACCCTCAGCCAGCCACCGTGTGAAATAACCAGCCTGTGCCTAACAGTGAATTGCCGGGGCTCACAGAAAGGACTAGGGTAGATGCACAGGTAGTATCCTACACATACAGGGATGCCTTACTTTTCTCTCTTCTACCTCAGTTCTACCTAAAGACTTCTAGTACTCTTCCTTTTTCTGGGAAGGATATTCAGTTTCATTTTCTCCTCTTCTATTACTGCATTCCCTTCTACAGTTAAGCTCCAGCAGTAGCCAGAGGAAAATGCGGGGAAATGATAGTTTGACTCAACAAATGTCAGTTCATATATTTTTGTGTCAGTAGGAGTACTGTGTGGTATGAGGAAGAATTATACCAACCAATAACACAGCATCAAATTTTTGCTCCTTATAGAATATGTGTCATCACATTGGCAGAATCTCATCCAGTTCTTCAAAATGGAAGAACAATTAAAAACATCTCCTATCAAATCAGTACCAACTGTAGCAGACTTCAGAACAAGGTCTCTGGGAAATTTAAGCGGGTATGTTCCTGTCATTCTCTACTTAAATCTTCAATGTCTTAGTAATGATAAATCTAGTCAGTCTTAGAATCCAGTGATATATGCTCAGCATACTCCCCTGACAGTCTGATATGCCTGTTTTTTATTTTTTTATTTTTATTTTTTTTAAAGATTTTATTTATTTATTTGAGAGAGAGAATGAGAGACAGAGAGCACGAGAGGGAAGAGGGTCAGAGGGAGAAGCAGACCCCCCGCTAAGCAGGGAGCCCGATGTGGGACTCGATCCCGGGACTCCAGGATCATGACCTGAGCCGAAGGCAGTCGCTTAACCGACTGAGCCACCCAGGCACCCTGATATGCCTATTTTAAATATATATATATATATTTATTTATTTATTTATTATTTATTTTAGAGAGAAAGCACAAGCAGGAGGGGCAGAGGGAGAGAGACAAAATCTCAGGCAGACTATGTGCTGAGCGCAGAGCGTGACAGGGCTTGATATCATTACCCTGAGCAGAAACCAAGAGTCGGACACTTAACTGATTGTGTCACCCAGGCGCCCGTGATGTGCTGATTTTAAGACTACTTTAACCCTAGGGGCACGTGGGTGGCTCAGTCGGTTAAGCGTCTGTCTTGGGTTCACGTCATGATCCTGGGGTCCTGGGATCGAGCCCCATGTGGGGTTCCCAGCTCAGCAGGGAACCTGCTTCTCCCTCTCCCCCCTGCTCGCATTCTCTTTCAATAAATAAATCTTTAACAACAACAAAAAAGAATACTTTAACCTCAAAGAAATTCTTAGACCAAAAAATAAGATTATTTCAGGAGGTATAGGATTTGTCATATTTTTAGTTCTGTACCACCATTCCTATCATTCCCAGGGTGGAGAATGGGGAAGGCAGGCCTTTGAAAGGACAACTTTTATACCAATATAACAAGATATTTTGTCTCTTCTAGTTTTATTAAGCCAGTATCCTGAGTTCTATAAAATTTAAGTGACCAACTCTTCTTTACCATGTACTTTCAGATGTAAATTAAAAAAAAAAAATACATCCTCAGGTAGTGAAAAAAAATCAGTCTGAAAAAAATACAGTATTTGCTCCTTAGCATTTTCCATTCTTTAATCATTGCCAATTTAATACATATCTAGCCACCCCCTGTACCTCCACACAATGCTGGGTTGTACAGGATATTATCTCTACCCTCTACAACTTCAGGCAGGATGACACATTTTATTAGAGTATCACACCAAGGACAATTCAGTAACACTGAAGTATCCCGACATATGCACTTGGATAAGAAGGTTTCAGTGGATGATTCAGGTCCTTCATTTTCTGACTTGATACTAAGAGTTTCTGCTAATTACCCTCACTGTTGTAGGAGACCCTTGTTTATACTCCCCTTTGTAGGTTTGAAATTTTTCCTTGCTCAGGAAACACATGGACTTAGAAAAGCATGAACCTTTCTTAAAAGGTAAAGTCTTCCGGTGATGGGTATTAAGGAGGGCACGTACTGCATGGAGCACTGGGTGTTATACGAAAACAATGGATCGTGGATCACCACATCAAAAACCAGTGATGTATTGTATGGTGACTAATGTAACACAATAAAATTTAAAAAAAAATTTAAAAAGGTAAAGTCTATAGGGACACCTGGGTGCCTCAGTCGGTTGAGCATCCAACTCTTGATTTTGGCTTGGGTCATAATCTCAGTGTTGTGGGATCGAGCCCTGCGTTGGGCTAGAGCTGAGCATGGAGCCTGCTTGAGATCATCTCTCTCTGCCCCTCCCCTCCAGTCCCCCCCACCTCCAGCTTCTTAAAAGAAAAAAAAGATAAAGTCTACAAATTACAAGTATAACAGTGTTTTGTGAAGTTCCTGTGATAAATCTTTGTCCAAAATAGTAACACTATTGTTACTATTGAAGAACAGAGGAGAACCTGCATATGGAACCCCACTACAGATAAGTTTTGATTCTCAGCATTGCCAATCATTTATTCTCCCAAGGGAGGTGATAAAAAAGGGTCAAAACACTTATGCTCTTTTAACATAAACCCAGTGATAGACACACCCTTTGGGACAAATCCCCAGCCCCTCCTCCCAAAAGTGAGGAGTCACACTCAGAAGTATTTTGAAATAAAGTACCCATATGCAGACGATTGAAGCCAATGTGGTAGCATCTGTAAGCTGTCTAATGTTTTGAGTGGGGGGCACCTGGGTGGTCAGGTGGCATCTGACTCTTGGTTTCAGCTCAGGTCATAATTTCAGGGTCCTGGGATCAGGCCCCATGTCTGGTTTTGCGCAGAGCTTGAAGTCTGCTTTTCCCTCTCCCTCCTCCCACTCTGCTAGTCTCCCCACCCCACCCCACTCACAAGTTCTTTCTCTCTCTCAAATGGATAAATCTTTTTAAAAAAAGAGAAAAAATAATGTTTTGAGTGGTAAAGAGTCATAGAGAATAGCATCTTGACCTCAAATACCCATGTTAACTATAGGAAAAGTCTCTGGGAAAATGAGCAACATAGACAGGCGTGCATCAGTTTCCCATGAGCTTCCTTGTAGATATTTGTCAGAACCTCACCAGATACATCGATGTGGAGTACGTGAAACAACCATGTCATAGCATTCAAACAGATGAATGTTAAAATATAGTATTTGCTTCTGGATTATAAGGATAATGGGTAAACTATTCTTGTTTGCTATTTAAAACTTTTCTGTATTTTCCCAATTTTCCTCAAAGTGCATTCTTTTTAATTAGAAAAATATCACTGCTTCAAAAAGTGTTAGTGACTGACCCTAATAAAGAAGTTCCTTTATCTAGTAAGTTCTAATATAAAAATAAGTTAGGAATCTTAATGAAAGTAACTGTATAATATTGCTGTCATACTCTGTCATGTTGAATTTTGTATTATTGCTTATTGATGGATTTTCCTACACTTTGGAAATCTTCATGTCTGGCCATATGTAGCTTTCTCATTAAAGTTGATAAAATATATTCTTCATCTTTAATTAAACTACCTGTTACGTATCTTAGTCTGCTCTTTCCCCTAGAGCCTCTGATGGTACCTGGCCCATAGTAGGCGCTTACATAAGTGTTTGAATAAATGGTTTTTCAGTACTTAAGTCATTTTTATCTAAAATACTAGTTCCAGGAATATATTCTCTTATCACAATGAGGAGTGCCTCTCAAAGGAAAGTGAACATATACATCACTTAATTACTTCTTCCCTTTTATTATCAGGGGGCACAGTTTCTAACAGAGCTTGCACCTCTGTGTAAGATTTACTGCTCAGATGGAGAAGAATATACTGTATCTAGGTGAGATACTTTTTAACCACAATTTAGGAGAAACAAAGGAGATAGTATTTTTCTTCAAAACAACTTCTTTTTTTTTAAAACAGCTGTGTTAGAGGACGGCTGATGGAAGTGAATGAAAACATTCTCCATAAGCCATCTATTCTTCAAGAGAAGGTAAAGGAGGCAGAAAAAAGTATGATCCAATCCACATACTTTTTATCTGATTTTACACATTTGACAGTACTAAATATTCTCTTTCCTTCCTAGCCATCCACTGAAGGCTACATTGCAGTTGTGTTGCCCAAATTTGAAGAAAGTAAAAGCATAACAGAAGGCTTACTGACACAGAAACAGTATGAAGAAGTCGTGGTGAAGCGCATGAATGCCACAACAGCTACGTCATGAGGACTGAGATGGGTAACGAATACCACGGCGTGCTTACCCCTCCCCAGCCGACGCGACGCGTGCGCTAAAGAAGAACCAGCATGTGTGACGCATGCTTCACACCCAGCCATCCGCAGAGAGGCCTGATCTTCACACTTAACCTAGTTTCCCCTCTTCATCTTGCATAACAAGCCTTGGTTCCTATTTTGTCCTCAGCCTCCCAGATCTGCCCTGCCCATGTACCCACTCTGTTCTTTTACCTTTCTTAACAACTGGCAAACAAAGGATGTTTTTCTGATTAAAAACAAAGCACTTTGAGGAAAATTTGGACAAGACAGATAAGTTTTAAGTAGCAAAGTAAAAATAATTTACCCATGATCTTGTAACCCACTGGTAAATACTACATTTTGACATGCTTCGGTTTGAATGTTATGGCATGGTTATTGTTTTTGCCTCAATTTTCCCTCAGTTTGAAGTTAAAAAAAAAAAACAGGCCTTTTTTACCCAATCTGCTTCCAAGTGACATTATCAAAAAGGCTGGTGTCGCCTCTTCAGCCCCAACTCTTCTCTCCCCTTAGGTCAGGGGAGAGGCAGAGTATACTTGGCCACTCCTTATGTGGCTCAGATGGCCTTCCTCTCTGAAACAAAGTCCAGTGTAACACTGTGGCTTCTTAAATGAGGGATACAGGAAAAGGCTTTGAAAACTACAAAGGGCTTTCCCAACATGGAAGTATTCTAATGCAGCGTAAAGCTGCTTATTACAATACGTACAGTGTAGTCGCTCAGTCTCACACTCTAGCTATGGGGTAGCCAGCCAAGAAGTTACTGAGAAGTTGCCATAATCCAAAGACACAGATACCTCTGAATGGAACAAAAACTTGATCATCATCTAAACTGAAAAGGGAACTGATTTATGATTTAAGATTGTCTACTCATTTACAATGAATTTCAAATAAAAGGACTTTTTAAATTGTCATTTTTTTAAGGCTGCAGCACGTGTACATTTAAATATCTCTGTAGGGGCGCCTGGGTGGCTCAGTCGTTAAGTGTCTGCCTTTGGCTCAGGTCATGATCCCAGGGTGCTGGGATCGAGTTCCACATCGGGCTCCCTGCTCAGCGGGGAAGTCTGCTTCTCCCTCTCTCTCTGCCTGCCATTCTGCCTACTTGTGCTCTCTCTCTCAAGTCAAATAAATAAAATCTTTAATAAATAAATAAATAAATAAATAAATAAATATCTCTGTAAACAAAACAAGATGTAATTTAATACAGAAGAAATCACTTTACTTTTAAATGCCTTTGGTTCTCTTTCCTCTTATGCTGTTGAAGTCATAAGTCATCCCTTCCCCACCCCCAATTACACCTAAATAAGAGAATTTTCTCATTTCAGGTATGTAAAACTATTTTGTAAATAAAATCTAAAAGTTATTTTTGATTGACAAGAAAAACTTCTTGTAACTTGAGTGCCAGCATGACAGTCCCTTAAATATACTCACCAGACATGACATAGGTAATAACTCTACAAACACCTACAATGACGGTGCTATGAACTGGAATTGTAAGCACAAACCAGCAGATCCCCATTTTGTGTAGCATAATGATTCCTGAAGACATCAGAAAACAAAGATACTAAAGATAGTAAAAGAAATACATATTTTACATGTCACATTACCTCACATTGTTCTCCCATTATTTCTAATGTAATTTTAAGGAATATTTTGGTTTCAAGGAATAAAAATCATGCTTGATAATTTTTATAGAAGAAATATAAAGGTCATTAAGCCAAGTGTATCCCATTTTCTCCTGAAGGCTTATGGTAAGTTCAAGTTTCCTTCAATAAAATACTGACTAGGTATTTGGTAGTACTGTGGTTCTTCAGGATCTTGTGAATATTGATTGTGATAGCTGACCCAGATACCAATCATCAAAAAGCTTATATAACTACTGCCATTTGGCAAGTGACATTTTCTATCAGATTTCAAAATGAATTTCACAGTATTGGGATACAAGCACTAGCAAGAGTTCTAAGGACTGAACATATAAACCAGATCCTTCAATCAAAGCCCCAGCCCAAACAAAAAGAAGAAAAGCTTTAAGCCCTAAAATTAAAATGTTTTATAACGAACATTCCAAAGGCACATATACAAGATGCACAATTATTCAGAATTTATTTTAAACATCTTCGTTCCATTGTTCTCTGTCTCGTATCTTCCATTCCATCAGTCAGTATAAAGGGTGGTTCAGAGACTATTTTTTTACACAGGTAAGACAGGCTTAGGGTTCCAGCTAATATTTAAGGCAGACAGACCAGCCAGCTATGGTAGGAGAAGTGTAAGCCATCTCCTAGCGAGTTCCTGGAGGATTCTGTGGAGTGAGCTCCATGACCCTGCCTTTGGGAATGGGGAGGGGGTGGCGCGGGGAGATGTGCAGCACAGCAGAGAGCCTATGCTCTGGGATGCTTGTTAGAGAACAAACGTGTGCTCCTAACATGGGTGATCTGTGACAGGACAGCGAAGAGGCCAGTCACAATTGTGGACAGAGGGACTGAAGAAAAGTCCACAGATTTAAGGAAACCCCTGTGTTCACCCAGACAACTATGTATTTCCTGCTGAAAATTAGTGTTCTAGATGATAAGCTTAAATAAAAACAGAAAAGAGGAATTTAAGGTATTTTATGCCAAAGGTGAGCACATATTCAAAATAGCTTCTTTGGATTAAACTGTCATTAAGACAGTTGAGATATTTGGTTTGACTTTCAACAACATTATCAATGGCAATGTCCCATTGTAAATTCACACTGCAATTAGGAATGTAGCAACTACCGTGGCATTTATTAGCTGTTAAAAAGCATCACAATCAGTTTCATGATCAGAAAATAAAGCAAGATTTCATAATTGTTTTTTTTATAAAACTGTTGAATTTCTGAAAATATAAAGGATCATTTGCTTTCTAAAAATATCAGCTTTGCCGCATGCTGTTCGAGAGATCTGACCCCAAAAGCTTCTCAAGTTTTACCATCCACGGAGTCTTTATTTGTAACTGAGACCCATCTGTTATTTTCCATCTGAAGCTGGAAAGAGTTAAGACAATTAGTTTCTACTTTACTTTCAAAATAAAAATTGCAAAATTAAATAGTAGCTATTTCTTTTGCATTTTTCTGGAAACTAGTTTTTAAAATGTGATTTTCAGACAGAAAACCCATCTTACCTTCTTTAGCAGTTTATAACAAAGTGAGAGAAGTTGGACCAAAATAGCCATCATGGATCTTGTCTTTGTAATACACTTATCAACCTATAATGACAGAAAGCAAGCAAATAAAATTCTACAAAGGGTACTTCAAAAGACTGTATTATTAATTACATTTTAACCTGATAAAATTTCTTCATTGTAGAAATTTAAAGGATCTCAAAAGGCATATGGATTAGGGCACATGAGCAGACTTGAGGCCCCAGAACACAAGTGCAGGGCCTGCTGCCCAGGTCTCCTGCCCACTTCACGGAACCCCAGGAAGAATGGATGGAAAATCAACCTGTTCTATTTTGAGCTGTTTAGGCACTTCTTAAAACACTCCAAAGTGCAGCAGTGAACCCCCTACTTTGCAACTTCTGGCACTCTGCTTTGCAGGCATAAGCTAAATTCCCTAAGACAAACAACGGGAGCCCCTACTCTGAGGGATTTGTGCCCTAGTTAGACATGTGACAACCTCAGGATTTAAGGGTAGCTGCTCAGCGTGGTGGAATTAATCATGTCCAAAAAGCTGATTTATGGAATGCCTGGGTGGCTCAGTCGTTAAGAGTCTGCCTTCGGCAAAAAAAAAAAAAGGGGGGGGGGCACCTGGGTGGCTCAGTTGTTAAGCGTCTGCCTTCGGCTCAGGTCATGATCCCAGGGTCCTGGGATCGAGCCCTGCATCGGGCTTCCTGCTCTGCGGGAAGCCTGCTTCTCCCTCTCCCACTCCCCCTGCTTGTGTTCCTGCTCTCGCTGTCTCTCTCTCTGTCAAATAAATAAATAAAATCTTTAAAAAAAAAAAAAAAAAAGAAAAGAAAGTTGATTTATCTGGTGAACCTACTGCTCCCTGGGGTCAGTTACAACTACAGATGATAAATGATTCTTGCAATCGAGGCATGAAAAATGGAAGCAAATTGCCTGTCTGTGGGTAAGAGCACTCTGAGGAAAAATGGGCTAGAAGTACACCTGATAAATGTGAAAGTTTCTCAAGTGTCTCCCGAGTAACGCTTTTTTTACCTTTTTACCTTTAGAAACACTTGATTTTGCAAAGGTGTCTTAGTTACTGTTTGGGGCTGGTGGCATAAAGGAATCAGCTTGTTTATTTCCAGGAGAAGCATAAGCTTGTCATCATCTTTCAGCTGAAATATAATTTAGGAAGTTATAACAACTCCTTTTACCTTTAGAAACACTTGATTTTGCAAAGGTGTCTTAGTTACTGTTTGGAGCTGGTGGCATAAAGGAATCAGCTTGTTTATTTCCAGGAGAAGCATAAGCTTGTCATCATCTTTCAGCTGAAATATAATTTAGGAAGTTATAACAACTCCAACAAACACCATCTTTTAAACCTTAAATACCCTTACACCTTAATAATATACCCCCCAAGTGGGTATTCGTGACATCACCATCAAGACCAAGCAGGCAGACTTGCATTACCTGTTTTGAGAAAACTTGTACACTTGAAGTAAGCTTTAAGCCCTCTTCAGCAAAAACCTAGTGGAAAAGAAAAGTATCACTACTTAGATGTATATCTTACAGATAGTTCATAAGAAATATACTCATGGCTAATTGTCATATTGAATTTTAAAAGTAAACCTAAAAATAAAAGGTCTGTCGTGGAACTCCTGAAGCTTTTCTCCTACCCAGGAAACACAAATGTTTAGCTGTATTCAGAAGGAGATTTCTCAGGCTTGATGCAGAATCAATCCCTGGAGAGGCTCCTCTACACCTGGACACCTCCAATTACTCTGGAGGGTCATAAAGACCTATGATGCTTAGCCATACAAATTAACCATACAAATTATGTCTGGGCTTCTGGAAGGATCTGGAGCTCATCTTATAATACCCCAACTATAAAGGGTGATGAATTGTGGAACATGAGGTCAAAAGGGTTAGGACTTTCCTACTTCCACTAAAATTTGTCACCCATACACATTCCTTAACCAGCCATTTGAGAGGACCAATTTAGATTGGTTCTTGAGTATTCACCATGCATTTTACAATTTAGTGAAGAGAACAGGATGATGCCAAAGAACAGTGGAAAAATAAGGCTGGACAGATAAGATAGGAATATTTCGGATGCTTATTTTAAAATAGTAACAGAATGTTTCAGAGTAAGAGACACCAGGGGAATAAAGGGTAGGAGTCAGCTTTAGATGGCAGCCATAAAAAAGAAGAGAATGGCAATATGAGGGTGGTTTGTGAAGAAAACTAAAGTGCTTGGTAATGAATTAGATAAAGAACACGAAGAAGGAGGCAATGCAGCGTTAACCTTAACACTCTATGCAACACCTTGCTATCATTGGATGAACTGATCTCAAGGTCAAATAATCCTTTGCTCTCTTCCTTATCCTTTAAAAGGGAGACCAATGAGTTTTACACATAGATTCTAACCAAACAGAATGACTCATTTACCCATACATTCCTCATCATCCTACATTACCACTTTCTGTTTACATCTCTTCCCTTCTGGCCTGCAAACCCCATGGGGGCAAGATCCATGTCTATCTCCTGGACTATCATGGTTTTACAACCACCTGAAAGCTGATGACTCCCCAGTCTCTCTCTCCATTCTTGAACGATCCTGACACCAGTCTTTTACATACTACTTGAGCAAAACAAAATGCTTGATTTCCACCCTCTAAATCTGGTTTTCTCCCTCAGTGTTCCCTAGCTCAGTAAATGGCACTACAATTTACCCTGGTGATCAAGCCAAAAACCTTTTAAAACCTAAGTTCGATCCTGCCACTGCTCCTCCAAACCCTCAATGGGTTTTCCCTCATACCTGAAAAAAAAGTCAAAGTTCTTCCCAGGGCTATGGAGATGTCATGCCTTACCATTTTCCTTCTGGTTCACTCCATTCCATCCACATTTGCCTCTTTATTTTTCTTCAGACCCCTCCAGCCTACCCCAACATCTCAGGGCCTTTGCACTTGCTCTGTTTGCCTAAAATACTCTACCCCCAGATATCCATCCAGATCACTCTCTCATTCATTAATATCTCTACTCAAATGTTACCCCCTTAGAGAGGTCTTTTCTTGCCAGCCTTCTATCACCTTTCTCTCTTTATCTTTCATGAGTTTATCTCTAAATGCTTATATATAGGCACCGCATACTTAACCTTCTCCTGCCTACCTCCTCCCACTAGAATGTAAGCTCCAGGCCAGCATTGGCTTTGTTCTGTTCTCTTTTCTCCACAGAGGTCTTCCCCCCAGGATCTGACACACAGTAGAAGCTCAATAAATACTTGATGAGCGCTTCATGTCCATCGGTAGACAATTCAGTAGACACCGGTTTAATGAATAAGCTCACACAGGAGGAAGGTGACTAGTGGATCTTTTGCAGTGAAATACCCCCTGTGGTGTGGTATGATTTCAAATGGACATGAGCCAAATGGAACAGAGTGAATCCAGAATTTATTCCAACTGTTTTAAGGGAAATCGCTTATCTACAGTTGACTTTATAAAAAAATACAAAAGAAGTATTTTCTAGAAATCTTCTGACTCTGATGATAATCATCCTCCCAAGCTAAAATCCCTTTCCTGAAGAGGCTCAGGTGGCAGCACATGGGAATGCCAAAGGAAACTACTAAAGGTAAGAAAGTGATAGAAATTACATATTTCAAATGTACGAATGCCCTTGGTTCTAGAAAAGCAAACAAACTACCGTGAGAGTTAGGGCAAGTATTCTTGCAACCCACTTGCCAATCTAAGGCCTCTAACTGAGGGAGAAGAATTCAAGATGGGCCTGTGTGGAGTTCCATTAGACACACTGGGGCACAGGGGTGGGGGTGAGCATGTCTGTCCCTCCTTGAATGCCTTAAATCAGCAGGAACATGGAAGGAAAGAAGGAAACTATACCAATTACCCTCTGTCTCAAGCCCATGACAGATGCTTTTTCTCATGCGTTGTCCTCATTTACTCAGTATCATTCATCCAATCCAATAATGAAGAGGCCAAAAAGCCTTCCTAGCACTCAGGAAGGTATCCAGGATATGCGCCTGCTGACAGGATACTTCCACCTACTTGGGAAACCTGTAACTTATTGCACATATTGACTGTCAACAAAGCCTACTCTGCTTTATCCTTATAGTATTTGAATTTTACATAAGATATCCAAAAAAAAAAGTTCCACAAAATGCTACTGCAAGCCATCTGCTTTTCCACTTTTCTCTATACATGTGTATGCATAGGTAAGCATACAAACATGATATGGTAAATCATTTCGAAAATCTGTTATTACCCACTTTTAGCCCAGAATTAAATTAGTAGCATAAAATGGAAATAAAACATACCTCTAGTTGATGAATTAAATCCTGGGAAGTTTTCAGTGGCCCCTCTCCTCTGAAATAAAATGAATTATCAAGGAGATCTAAGAAAAAGTTATTGTCTGAAAATTGGTTTCATAACATAAAACTTCTAGAGCATTTTGTATATTAATAGATCCCAAATTTTGAAGAGTAATATTGAATAGAATAATAATATTGTGACTTTATTCTTGAATAACTTTAATATTTAACTATTACTTCTTAGGGCACTTTAAAATTTTTCAGTGAACATTATATATGTTAATTTTATAACGTAAAGAAATTTAAAACCGACAATATTTAAGTTTTATTTTTCCTTTTTAACCTTTTTCATTTTGCTTCATAAATTAAATACATGAGATCTGACAATATGCCTTAACCAAAGGCCTTTGTTACATAATGTTAAGAGGATCAGACCAAAACTCAAAAAATTCTCATTTTTAATTCTAAAACTTTGACAAGGCATGTCATTTAAGTTTCAGCGCTGGGTATATAAAATAGTCACAATATTTGTGCTACCACTCTCACCAGCAGACTAGGGAACATCAGATTGAAAACTACCAAGAAGAACCAAGACCTCTACAAACAAAAAGCAAACCACAGCAAAGAGAACAGAATGCATTAAGAAGAGCAGTAGACTAGGCATGAATCAGAAGAAATCTAATAACCAATTCTGCCCTCAACATCTGTGACATGTGAACAAATTATTCCTGTTCTCTGATAAACCGCTGTGATCATCAAATGAAATTATGAAACAGAAACCACTTAAAGACCTATAAGGCTCTGGTAAGTTTGAAATTTTTTAAAGGAAAAATGCACTAGTAAATCTTAAATATATAAATTATCAAGAAATAGGGATGCCTGGCTGGCTCAGTTGGTAGAGCATCTAACTCCTGATCTTGGAGTTATAAGTTTGAGCCCCTTATTGGGTGTAGAGAGTACTTAAAAATAAAATCTTTAAAATTATCAAGAAATATGAATTATCATCTATAAATTACTAAGAAACTGTATAAATTGTTAAGACAACCTTAAACAGCAGCCTGAGGAAAAGCTATAAAATTGCCCGGGAAAACTGTAAAACTGGATACCGTGAAGGCTAACAGATGGGTCTCAGAAACAAGGGGTGCCTGGGTGGCCCAGTCAGTTAAACGTCCGACTCTTGGTTTTGGCTCAGGTCATGATCTCATGGGTCATGGGATTGAGCCCCACATTGGGCTCCCCCACTGGGTGGGGAATCTGCTTGAGATTCTCTCCTTCTGCCCTTCCTCCTATGCACACACATTCTCTCTCTCTCAAATAAATAAATCCTTAAAAAATATTTTAAAAAAAGAAACAAGCAACTAGATGAGGCTGGTAAACCACAGGTATTAAGGGAAAACAGAAAAAAATGTTGGGGAAAAACATATGCTGACAGTGTGGGTAGAAAACAAAGCCAGCTTGAGATTTTACCACAGATATACCAAGATGTGTCAAAATGGCACAACGTGTTACCCATTACAGAAAAGCCATTTTCTTCCCTGAACTGAGCATTCCTGTCTAATAACTACGTCTCATAACAAGTCCCATTCCACAGAGCTTTAGTTATTCCTACCCCTCATAATGCAGCTCCTCATGCTTCCTAGTCTCCATGGGATGCATGTCATCCCTTACCAGAATCCACTATCCTGACTCTGAAACAAAAAATGCTGACCATATCACCCTGGAATATTCTGAAACAAGAAACAAGAAATAAAAGAGGCAGTTAAAAATGTAAACAAAAAATTCTACTGAGGAATCCTCTGTTTAGGAAGATTTTCTATATCAAACTACATTTACTTAGTGATAATGATATTCCTCCAGTTTTCATTGGTGAAAAACAAATTTTTGTTTAAAGATCTGCTGATTTTTATCCCAGGAGTTAACTAGCATGATTGCAACCAAAGGTCAAGATCTTTGTTATTCCAGCTAATCTGTGCACATTTGGTGTGTGTGAACGAAGGAGTTCCATTTTACTTTCTTCTGCAAATCTGACTCTTCAGATTTTAAAAAGACAGGAACTAAGAAAAAAAGGTCAAAATTGCGTTAGGAAGACTCAATCCCAGGAGAAGCTTGCAAAGAAAAACGACCAAGCACAAAGGAAGGAAACCACCGAAGAGGAAAGGTCACCCATGCTGGAAAGTATGGTAAAGTATTAACAGATGGCTGCTAAACAGAGGCCAAGTCACTCAGCTCCTATCACTTCTGCACCCTCCAGAAGAATTCTCTATCTTGAAAAGGTAGAGGACTTCATCAAGAGGGAAATGAATGCTCCTTCCTCACTCCTGATCTTCCTTCCATACAAAGGCATCTTCACTAGCATAACCTCCCTCACTTCTCTCAGCTCTCCCCCTTATTCCCTCCCATAGAAAGGTATGGGCATTTATTTAGCTTTTCAGTCTTTTTGGTGACTTTGCAAAAATAAAATTGGATGTGGTAGGCCTTTCCTTTCTCCTTTTTCTCTTGGAAGTAAAGCTGCTTTTGGGAGATACCTGCTCTGTCAGTTATTTTAAGATACATTCTGTCCCTGTAGAGTAAGATTTCTGAATTCTAGAGATCGTTTTTAAAAACCTACTTGTTAGTGGATATAAACTACATTATCCAATAATAGCTTTATCAATATAAAGGTTACGGCCCCTACCTGCCTATTCTTTTGCTTATTTTTTCATTTTGTTCAGATATTGGGTAGGAAAAAGGGTGCTATTTATTGAACCCCAATGCCCACATAGCTGTGGAGATCCTAACTACTTTAACTGAGTTTAGACTCCAGATGAGGGGTGCCTGGGTGGCTCAGTCAGTTGAGTGACTGACTCTTGGTTTCATCTCAGGTCGTGATGAGATCGAGCACCAGGTCAGGCTCTGCTCTCAGAGGGCAGTCTGCTGGAGATTCTCTCCCTCTCAGTCTGCCCACTCCCCCCCGCCCCGCTCACAGGTGCATGCTTTCTCTCTCTCTAAAAGTAAAGAAATCTTTTTTAAAAAATGAAAAAAAAAAAAAAAAAAAAAGACTCCAGATGAAATAGATTACATTCCAGAATACTGAAACAACTTGTAGGTGTGAACCACTGCTGATATTTTCAAAATCAAAATGAGCAGAAGAGCCATAGCACTAGAGATATCAAATACTTTCCAGAGTTCCAAAAATAAAAAAGATAGATTTCAGAAAATTAGTGAGAAGTTTGAAGTCATTCCTTGAGAAAATTCTAGAACAGATTATTGAGCAGATAACAGATAAATGTTTACAATATGGAATTACTATACCATATGTATAGATTATTTTAACAGAAGATTGTGGAATGTGATCAACATGGACTTCAATGAGGCATTTGATCAAGAGTCTTGTTATGCGGACAAGACAAAGAACGTAGGTCATGCAATAGTAAAGTCAGGGAAATTCTCTGCTATATAATGAACACTGATTCATGGAGACTTGGCACCCTTTTGAGGTGGTAGTCCTTATGGTTCTATTCTTTGATCTGTATTATCTAATCAATTATCAGTCACTTGCATGAAGAGTTTAAAAGACATGTTTTCTAAACTTACTGATGCTTGCTAGGAGAGAGAATGATACATTGAATGACAAAAATCAGGATGCAAAATTATAACGACTGGGTGGCTCAGTCATTAAGCATCTGCCTTTGGCTCAGGTAATGATCCCAGGGTCCTGGGATCAAGCCCCGCATCGGGCTCCCTGCTCCACGGGAAGCCTGCTTCTCCCTCTCCCACTCCCCCTGCTTGTGTTCCCTCTCTTGCTGTGTCTCTCTCTGTCAAATAAATGAATAAAATCTTTAAAAAAAAAAATTATGAAAAGAACAGGACACAAACCTGGAGGGGTTATCTTCTAAATCTAAATCCTAATTAAACGTCTTCTTGTTGTATTCACTTAATTATCATAAGAACTTAGTCTTTTTTACCAAATATTTGAAATTGACTTTAACCTATCAATGATTTAACATGAGTTTTTCCTTACACCAAATATTATTGAACTGATTTAAAAGGATCAAGTGTAACTACATTTACCTAGTAAATAAATACAGAGAATAGGCCATACTGGACATGTTGCGCCCATTTCGAACAATCTCATTTTCCTGATCCTCCCATTTCTTGATCTCACAGTTGACATCGGAGGTAAGCAAACCCAGCTTAAGTCCAAGCTTTGCTATCTTGGCTTGCTCCTATAAAATACACATTTTAATCACCACAATATTGTCATTATTGATGTAAAAGGAAGATTAGAAGTAAGACTGTTAAAAGAAAAAGGTCTTACCTCAGAGTCAGGCTTGTCTGGCTTTAACGATTTCAAGTTTGCGTTATTCTTCTATGACAATAAAAAGATTAAGACATCTTAAAAAACAGTACAGCTAATTGTGAGGAAATACAATAGTAATAGAAAACAAATTACCTATAATAAAATTTTAACTTAAACATTTTCAGAACATACTTAAACTATATTAAATTAAGTTGAAACAATTATTTGCAAATGCTCTTCTAGCATGTACGTTCAGCTTTGAATAGGTAAGTAGTCAGAAACCCGGGACCAGGGAAAGCAGATCATGTCCCAGAAGGATTTAAAGACTTCTGCAGTCTTCTCAGAGTCCAGTTATTATACCTCCAAACATTCCTGGCCCCTCTGTTGAGTTATTTTTATGAAATGATGTCATAAAATTAGCCACTATATGTAGTTTTCCACATGTTCCTAATGTTATGACTCTGGAGCTCAATTCCTTTAACCAATTTGCCCTTTGAAGGCAAAATTTCAGCACCCTAGTGTCATTGACATCTCAGTTCCGAATACTCCACCCAGGCTGTATAGGAGATTATACTTAGAATAGAGTACTTCATATTTGAGTCAACATATCTGATGGGCCCCCATCTTTGAAACAGCAAGTTTGTTTCTGTGTGAGCTCTATGGACCTCAGAATATAGTTCCCCAAGGAGAGGCTAAAACATTATAGATAGTTAGGTTAGCAAGCTAGCCCACAGATTCCTATTTACATGAAGAACAGAGGGGCGCCTGGGTGGCTCAGTCGGTTAAGCAGCTGCCTTCAGCTCAGGTCATGATCTCGGGGTCCTGGGATCAAGCCCCGCATCCAGCTCCCTGCTCTCTCCCTCTGCCTCTCCCCCTGCTTGTGCTTTCTCTATGTCAAATAAATAAACAAATAAAATCTTAAAAAAAGAAAAAAAAAAAGAATGGAAACCACTACCAATGGCAATGTTTCTTTGAAAAATATATGCAGAAGCTCTCAGGAGATGGCAGCCCAGGTTGGCCATTCCCCCCAATGTGAGGTCTGGCGGAAGCTCCCCTAATTGGGGCAGGAGTTCCAGAATGGCCAGGGCTACTGTACATAAAGGGGTAGGAGACGCTGGTTGCCTTTTTTGTTTTAACATTTACTCAAACTCTAAACACACACACACATACACACATTGAGTAGATGTACACAAAGTATAAATTATAACATAATAAAACAAAATACCCAGCCCCCTTAGCTTAAGAAACAGGTCATCATCAATACCTTCCAGGTATATGTGTATCCCCTTGTTTTTTGTTTCCCTTATTATTACCACAACTTGATACTTCTGACCAGCTCTTCTGTCACCAGTTTCACTGCAGAACAGAAGAGCCTCAACTTTTCCTTGTTCTTCTGTCTCACAGTTTATATTTACTCATTTAACATAGCCCTTTTGAGATTTTCTAATGCTGCTTACTATAGAAGAAATGGACAGAAAATGAACGTGGGGAAACTATAAAGCCGCATACATGTATAAATACGAGCTGCCCCTTATGTTCACTGGAAAATACAGATGATCTGTGTTCTCTCTGGCCCCTCCTTGTATAGAGAGTCACATCACCTGTATCTTCCTCCTTCATCTGGTAGACTATAAAGCAGGTGATAGAGCATTTAAGACATAGCTCGAAAAAAAAAAAAAAAAAAAGACATAGCTTGAGGTTTTGAGGGTTTATTTTATTTAGAATTTTACAGCCTATCTTATTTTTTTAAATTCAGTTGTGTTTTCATTATTTTTATTTTTACTTTTACAAATGATTATTATTAAAGTGTTTACTGAAGACTGAAAGGGAGCTGCCTGACAAGGTGCAGAAACCATCTTCATACATGTCACCAAGCTGGCCACCTAGTGGGACACTATTTTGGACTGCAGTCAGATGCATTAGTTTCAGTTTCAAATTTACAATTTGGGTTCTGAATAAAACATTCCAGAATGTACAAAACTCTTCTACTTACCATTGGCTTTGGAAGTGACAGGTAGCCATACTTCTCTCCTACAAATAACACATATAACTTAAAACAAATTTTCTATTAGCGTATTTTCTATTATTCACATTTAATTTTTTTTAATATGATTATATAGGAATGGTAGTACATTAGTTTTGATAATTTAGGCTATTAATTACATGTGTTTCAGAAACAAAATTGTAATTTGGTGAACATGAAGGCTGTCAACAGTTATATCTCTAAGGTACCTGGTTGGACAATCTCTCCCTCCCCCAATGTAATGGCAGAAAGGCACAATTTCTCTGTGTTATTTACTTATATTTATTTACAACAAGCTTCCTTCATAGTGAAATCTTTCACAGCGGCCTGCCTCCAATGAAACCAGATTCTTCTTTTATCAGTACCAGTTATCAGTGCTTGCTTCCTTTTCTGTGACTATCAAACCAAATCACTTACACCTAAATTCTTAAAGTATTCTTCCAGTCAAACAGAGCAACTCTAGTGTACAAGATAGGAAGAGGAAGTAAACCAAATACAGTCTCTTGGCTGTGAATTAACACATGCAGGAAGCACAGTAACTGAGGAAAGGAAGGAGACATGTGATGCCCACTTCACCCCTGCGCTTCCCTATTTCAAACTTCTAGATCATCTATAAAGTCAGGTTACAATGGATGGTAGATTGTTTTCAAAGCCTAGTTTGTTCATAGGGGAAAGGATTCACAATAAGATTGAACAGTAATTGCTTCTTTTTTTTTTTTTTAAAGATTTTATTTATTTATTTGACAGAGAGAGAGAGCACGAGAGGGAACACAAGCAGGGGGAGTAAGAGAGGGAGAAGCAGGCTTCCTGCGGAGCAGGGAGCCGGATGTGGGGCTCGATCCCAGGACCCCGGGATCATGACCTGAGCCGAAGGCAGACGCTTAACGACTGAGCCACCCAGGCGCCCCAGTAATTGCTTCTTGATTTCAAGGAATGGGAGTTTGTTCAGCTATAATATATTAGGTAGAACCATATGAAATTGCTGATACTCAACCACTCTGAAATACAAAAACAGCAATTTCATACAGTTTCACCTAATGAAAGTAAATACAGTGTAAGAGCATTAAATCATACACTTTCTTATAGAACGACTGTTACATGAACAGGGTGAGCCTATTCATAACATATTTAAATTTTCATCTAGAACTGTGCTGTTGAATATGGGATCCACCAGCCATGTATGACTACTGAGCAACAGAAACATGACCGGTCTGAATTGAGATGTGTTGTAACTATAAAATACATACTGGATTTTGAAGATTTAATATAAAGGGGAAAAAATGTAGGAGACCTCATTAATTATTTTTAAGTATTGATTATAAACGGAAACAATTATCTTGGATACACTGTGTTAAGTAGAAAACATTGAAATGAATTTCACCTGTTTCTTTTTAAATTTTTCTTGTGCCTCCTAGAAAACTTTAAAGTACATATGTATTTTATATTTCTGTTGGACAGTGCTGATCTAGAAAATGAACTGTCATTACGGGTCAGCCATTGGTACTCGGGAATAGCTTTATGGTTCAAATCATTTCTTTGTAGCAGAATAGTAAGGGAATTTTATTAATGATTTTCTGTTCTCAGAATTGTGAGAGAAAAATAAAACTTAAAGACATTATTTCCATGCCTTGTCTCCTAGCGCTGATATAAAAAGTGCCCGATTTAGCTGTGAAAGATTAATAGAAGACTTTGTCATTTAGAACCTCAAAATTCACCATTTATCTTAATTCAAAGTCCAAATCCTGTCTATAATAGCCCTAAAAAGTGGTCTTAATAAGCTGCAGAAACGAGCATAATCATTACTTAAGGATAACTAGCTTAGGCATGAGCAATCTTGTATTATTTACCCTTGTGATCCTCCATAGAGCCTATGACCCTGACATGTTCACATTTTCTCTACAAGAGTAAAAAAAAGCCACCTATCTTAGTATCCCTTATTTCTCCGAGAAAACAATAGAGGTAAAGAAACCAGGGGCGCCTGGGTGGCTCAGTTGGTTAAGCGACTGCCTTTGGCTCAGGTCATGATCCTGGAGTTCCGGGATCGAGTCCCACATCGGGCTCCCTGCTCAGCAGGGAGTCTGCTTCTCCCTCTGACCCTCCTCCCTCTCATGCTCTCTGTCTCTCATTCTCTGTCTCGCAAATAAATAAAATCTAAAAAAAAAAAAGAGAGAAACCAGAAGGCAGGGAGAAATAAATGAAAAAAGGAGACTTTCTATAATCTGGTTTTCTAGCATTACCATCACCAATTAATCACTGGCACTTCCAGTCCCCGAGGCTGTCTTACAGACACTTTGTTTTGCTCCATATTCCCATCATTTAGTTGGACTCAGAATGATTTGCATATTTGAGGATAACTGCAAAACTGATCATTCTTCAAGACAGCTTTTCCCCAAATGCTCTGCAGGTAAGGTTATCCCTCTTTCCCCAATTCCAATATAAGCCAAGTTTAGTTGATTAAAAAAAAAAAAAAGTTGATAAAGATACCAAAAATCATTAATCTGAATCATTTTATAATTAATTTTATAGCTGTTTTTTTTTCCATACAAGCCTAATTATTGCCATTGATTCTAAGCAGAGCAAATACATTGACTCAGTTACGTTTAGCTCTTATATCAAATTAAAGAAGTGGCATTAACAAACAATTTCTATCTCTGATGAAAACATGTTATAAACATTAGAAGTAACTGGAAAAACAGGAATATTTATGGGGAAAACACAGTCAATATTTGAATTATAAACCTGTTTTTCAAAGCACTGTTTTCACAGGGGTATCATAAGTTTAATACTCCCAAAATGCTTTGTTTAATATTCCCTAAATCAACACCACAACTGTACCATTTTTACTTCTCACCTTACACCTCCAGATAAACTAAGTTCAGGGTTAAGCTCAAGAGCCCCTCTGATCTGATGGGAGTACCGAAATGATCGCTTATTTGCTGCTCTCATTTTCACTATCCAGAGCTCTTCTGCATCTTTACAAACTAAAGCTAATTTCCCAAGGACAGAAAAGCCTCACTATTTCACTAAAGATGTGCTATGTAATTCCCTATTAGAAGGTCTCACAGGGGCACCCGGGTGGCTCAGCCGTTAAAGCGTCTGCCTTCAGCTCAGGTCATGGTCCCAGGGTCCTGGGATTGAGCCCCGCATCGGGCTCCCTGCTCTGTGGGAAGCCTGCTTCTCCCTCTCCCACTCCCCCTGCTTGTGTTCCCTTTTTCGCTGTGCCTCTCTCTCTGTCAAATAAATAAATAAAATCTTCAAAAAAAAAAAAAAAAGAAGGTCCCACAATTAGCTTTTTGGATTCCGGAAGGTGCTCTATATGGCATTATCAGAAAGATCATGTCCCCAGACCCACTGAAAATGAATCGCTAACTACTGAAGGATAGGCAATTAGCTAACCACAGGAGTAGGACTGGGGTATTCTAATCCAAACCCAGTTGTCATCCTCAAACTCTCCCTTACCTCTACATTCAATTAATCAGCAAATCCTACCAATATGACCTGTAAAATTCTTCTTAAATCAGTCTTCTTATCTCCATTTCTACTATCATCATCTCATTATCTCTTGTCTGGATGGGTCACTCCCTTGTTTCGAACTCCATGTCCCCCAGATAAGCTCATATTTATCCACAAGCATGTTCCTCCTTCTATGCATCCCATTTTGGTGAACAGCACCTTACACATCCAATCTGCCAAGTGATAAAACAGGCGCAGAGCTATGGAACAGGACCATTAGGTACATCCCTATAACCTGAAGCCTAGTCATATTAATTCTAAGATGGTTCAAACAGAACAAGAGAAATTCAGCCTCTTTAAAGGAGAAACAGTCTACAAGCTGTGAGAGAAGGCTTCTTTTAACATTTAGTTATCTAAAATAATCTCAAATTCTAAACGCTATGATTACAAATTCACCATTAAGGGAAAGTGGAATCCTTCTGATCTGGTCCTTTCTAATATGAAGACCATGGCTTCCCAGGAGAGTTGGATAAGAAGGCAGAAATGGATGAAGAGAGAAAGGCAGGAAGACAAGCATTGACTTTTGAGTTCTTAAAACAACCTCAGGAGGCCCTATTGTGAAATTTCCGTGTCTCAGGATAAGGGGGACAATGACCTAGCTCTGAGTCCCTTTCTCATTGCTTACCATGTTATTTGCTTTAATTGGTTGGTTAAACGATACTTGCAAACATATCTGGTAATTCTTCTAGTAATGAGAGTCAAGATATTCAGAACAGAACAAAGGTAGCTAGAATACAGCAAAGGCTTTTCAATAATAGCTGTAACATGAGTTATAACAGTAGCAGAGAGAAATCAGGATCTGAAGAATACACTCCATCCTTTGTATGGACAGTAGTGGACAGGTGCAAGGTAACAGGCAGACTTGTCATAATAACCATACAGAACAGGAAAAACAACACTGTGACACTGGACTCAGTCCAGTCAATAATGGCTAACCCAGAGTTGGACTTCTTTGTCAAAAAAGCTATTCTTATGAGCTTAATGTTAAAAGTCAGGACAAAGAAAGGCAGTACAAGAAATCAACCAACTCTATCTCAGTTAACCCCACATAAGGATCCTTCTGAACAGCAAGATACTTTACCAGTTAAACAATGGATGTACCATTGATTGAGGCAGCAGAGTTTCCCACCTACAGAGGAATTTCTTTCAGCCCTAAAGAAGTTAAGGTAACCTGATTTTTTTGAGGATAGGTTACCCCAAACCTAAAGAAGAGACCATTTACATAACATCCAGCTTAAAAGTAAAAGAAACCACAGAGACCATGTGGTCCAAACATAAGTATAGGATTTTCCTGTTTCAGCTCTAGTCTATCTGTAGTGGGTGCTGGTGTTGAGAAAGATGGGGAAGTCACTTTCTTCATTTCCTAAACAAGTCCCATAGCTAAATGACCATTCTTCTTCAGATATGAATCAACAACATCACTTTACCTTTTAATATATGAAACTTGTCTCACATAAAAATCCATGTGTCTATAAATACTTTATAAAAGCACTGAAGTGATAAGCCATTTAGACTAGCTATCACAGAAATCTTTAAATGTAAAAGCATGGTAAACATTTATTATATTTTACAAATTATGCTATATTTATAAAGTCTATCTAATTTTCTGATTTTTAAAAGCAAATCAGCAATTATCCTATATAGGTATTTTTAAAAATATGAAATGTTTAGATGTTCAAGTCAATAAAAATAAATATGTAATTTGATGTTATTGTGGCTTAAAGGACATTTTATTTAAAAAAAAAAAAGCATGCTTGACACTAACAGAAGCCATTCAAAGAGGATAAAATACATGAAAACACATAAACATAAATAAGAGGACATACTATACAATGGAAAATAAACCAAAGTCCCAGTTATTATTAAAATAAAGAATAAAAATGATGCCTTCCTATACATTGTGTAGTGCTATTCTACATGTTGTAAAAATACCAATGAACTTACCCACCACAGGAAATTTTCCAAGATTATGTAGTTATCAAAGAAAGAGACTCCATCCAAGTGGAAGGAAAGCAATTCAAAAATCAAATAACTACATTCATTTCATTATGAAGTTAGTAGAATTAAATCAGAGAATAATTGTATTACAGAAGAGCTTTTGTACTAAAACTAAAAAACAATTTTGATAAAATATAAAATGACTAAATTTCAATAGGAAAACTAGAATATTAATATTAATTCAAAGAAATCTACTACACTGTTGTACAATAAATTGTACTGCTTACATACTACAATAAAGAAGGACACACAACATTTTCAGTTTTTCTGTGGAAGGTATGTTACTATAAAAATAACCCATTGGGTTATAACAAGATAATTCATTTTGCAACTGAGGTTTGACATTAAAAAACTAACAGAGCTAATTAAAATAATAATATATTTAAATACGCGGACAGTTTCTCACCTCGTCTTCCTTCAAACACGTCATTGATTTCTCTTAGCAGTGTTGACATGTCACCAATTTGGGATTCCCAAGCTTCACAAAATACATCTAGGTTTTCTTTAGCAATTTTACTAGATGGATGCAATGTCAGTGTTTCAGCGGCAGAAATTATCTAATGAAATACAACATACACAGGTGTCCATTTCAAAATCTTAGCTCTCAACATCATATTGGAGACCAGACTTAAGTCTGTACTGTTCACTCAACAAACAACTGTGAAGTGCTTTCCACACATAAGCACCATGTTGGCCAACGTGAAGAGACAGGGAACGAAAGTCACTGTTTCTGCGAATAAATAGCATGCATTATTATATACAAACCTTTATCCAGGGAGCAATGGTCTGTATTTCAGGAAAACGACTTCCACAGAGTCATTTCCACAGCAGAATTCAAAGAGTTACGCTCAGACTGGGAAGGGTGGAGTGCGCTGTACACAAGAGACAGGGCAGGGGCTGCGAGGCGGCAGTGGTCGCCGCGGTGGTGCTGGTGGCGGTAGGAGTACCGCTAAGAGGAGTAGGACCGGCAGCAGTAGTGGGAGTGGCAGGTGGCTAGCAGTACCAGCAGTGGTAGGAGTGGTAACATACACGCACACCTATGAGCACACGGCAGATACGTTCTTGAGATACTGTCTCGGGGGCTCGATCTACATTGGTATTGACCTTCAGAAACACACAAACAAAATACATTTTCTCAACAGAGAGAGAGAAACTGAGGCTCGGGGACACCAAGTAACTAATACATGGCTATTCACTCACCTACTCTGTGCCAGGCACTATACCCGTGTTCCCAGCGCTGGGGAATAGCTACGAGTGAGACAGATGAAGACTCACACTATAATGGGGGGAGACAGATAATAAAAAACATACTAGTAAATGATAAGATATTGTAAGTTATGATAAATTATATGTATAAAAATAAAGGGTAAGGACGAGAGAGGGTGTTAGGTGGTCACGGAAAAGGTGGCACGTAAAGGCAAAGAACTAAAGGCCAGTGGGGCCAAAGGAAATCTAGGGCGAGCCATTTGGGATGAGGTGCGAGCACTTCTAGTGTGTTCAAGGATCAGCCAGTAGACCAGTGTGACTGGACTGACATGAGAAAAGGGAAGGTCACCAGAGGCCATGTGATGCGGGACATACACAGTAAGGACCGGACTTTACTGTGAGACAGGAAGTCACTGGAGAGCTTTCAGAAGACTGATATGGTCCACGTCATGCTACCTGTAAGGGAATTAGAGCTACGTGTTCCTCCTGGGGGGGGCACAGTCACACACGCACAGGACTTGACAAGGAGGTGGCAGCTTCATGAGCAAAACAAGGTTCCCCATCTTCAGGGAGGGCGGGCACATGGGCTCTCCAGAGAACCACGAGCTAGATTTCAGTGGGACTTCCCTCTCGACCAGGAGCCATTGCACGCTGTACAAACTGCTCCATTGTGTCCTGGATAGGATCTAACATTCTAAAGGAAATACAAAGATGACATAGCTGAAGTAGAGATGTCCAGAAATAAATACAAATTAACCCAGAGGCATGCTCTATTTCCTTAAATGATCCCTTTGTGAAACAGATGGCAAAGACAAGGAGCAAAAGCTAAGGCTGTGAGAAAAAAAATGCTTCTCAAGTTATGGAAATTGACAACAGGCTCTATCACCATCCTGGGGAAGAAAGTACGGTTATTCCTAATATCCCTACTACAATAAAAACAGTAAGCAGAGAATTACAGCCAAATAGCAGCAAGTAGGGCTTGAGGAAAGCAAGAGCTGATTGCATATGGCAGAAGAGACAAACCTTTTCATTCTACTGAAATACACTTAAAGCCAAGGCAAGCAGGATGAATCTCAAGCAGACAAGCAAATACTGAAGCCTTGGTTTCTCTTAATAAGGAGAGATCCTCTGGTTATAATCAACTGTTCAGCAGATGATCATTGCTAAGGGTGACTCATATACTTCCTCCTTCCATGATAAGCCTTTGACACTGTTCTCTACAGAGCACACATCCCTCCAACATTCAACATGCTTCTGCTAGAGGACACAGGCCACTCTGGTCTCTAAGTCACTTGCACTGTTCTCAACTCTAAATCCAAGGGCTCTACATCTATCATGTAATACTACAGTTAGGAGTACGTCCTTTGGCTGACCATGATAAATGAAACAAGAACACCTGGTAAATTGTATTCTGGAGCTTAGACCTAAAAAAGAAAGGAAGTTCTGCCCCTCACTTTTCTCTTTAGATTAATTTGACAGGGACAATATTAAATGGGATATCAATTTTTAAAAGGCTCTGGAAAATTATAAAAAGTTGTATCTCGGGCGCCTGGGTGGCTCAGTTGGTTAAGCGACTGCCTTCGGCTCAGGTCATGATCCTGGAGTCCCGGGATCGAGTCCCACATCGGGCTCCCTGCTCAGCAGGGAGTCTGCTTCTCCCTCTGACCCTCCCCCCTCTCATGCTCTCTCTATCTTATTCTCTCTCTCAAATAAATAAATGAAATCTTTAAAAAAAAAAAAAGTTGTATCTCAAAAAATTCAGAAAAAATTCACAACTCTTCCAAAAAAGCACAAGAACTTTCATTTCTACATATTCCTATATAGTCATTTTCTTTTTTCTTTTTTTTTAAGATTTATTTATTTTTAGAGAGGGGGGTAGCACGAGCAGGAGGGGCAAAAGGAGAGGAAGAGAGAAAATCTCTGACACGGGGCTCGATCTCACGACCCTGAGATCGTGACCTGAGCCAAAACCAAGTGTTGGACACTTAACTGACTGAGCCACCCAAGCACCCCTCATTTTCATATATATGTACATTTTACATAGTAGCAATTATAGTAAGTATACAAATATGTATCCTGCTTTTATCATCTAACATTTTATCATCTAACATCTAACAATACATTTTTCAATGTTGTTAATTCTAGCTATCATGATTATTATTTAAAGGTCATAATGTACTATTTGCCTACTTTAATTATCTTGCTTCCAACTGAATCTTATTATAAGTAATGCTGTAACAAACATTGCTTTTGGTTTTGTTTTTCTAATTTCCTTATGTCCTTGGGAATCCTAGGTCAAAACACGTAAATATTTTTATGGCTTGGTCCATAATGGTAACTTATTTTTTTTAAAGATTTATTTTTTTAAAGGTTTTATTTATTTATTTGAGAGAGAGAGAGCATAAGTGGGGGAGAGGGGCAAAGGGAGAGGGAAAAGCAGACTCCCCACTGAACAGGGAGCCCGACGTGGGGCTTGATCCTAGGACCCTGAGATCATGACCTGAGCCAAAGGCAAACACTTAACTGACTGAGCCAGCCAGGTGCCCCTAAGATTTTATTTTTTTAAGTAATCTCTATACCCAATACAGGGCTGGAACCCACAACCCCAAGACCAAGAGCTGCACGCTCACACTCCAGCCAGGCACCCCAGTAAATTGCTTTTCAAATATGTCACTATGACCTGCACTGCAAACAGCTTTACTGAAAATAAATATAAACTAGGACATCAATTAAATGGGCCAATCTCCAGTTTTGCAGAGGAGCAGCATCAGCATGGAGTGTCAGCTATGTTCTGGCACACTATCAGTGAAAATTCCATTATCTTCTTCATCACTCTCAGTAGATTTGACCTTTGGTTATGCAGAACCACACACATTTTCCTTCCACACAATTTGTTATGACACTCAGACAAGACATAATATAAAGGAATGATCTGCTCTTGATCATACCTGTTGGCCAGTCACCTGAAATGTCTCCTCTGCATGTACACAGGTTATTTCAAGAGGTTCTGTCCCAGATACATGGCGTAACAATCGACAGACCTATGAGAAAACATTTCTACAGTTCAACCTCCACCTTCTCGTTCTTCGCAATCCAGGCTTTCATTTTATAATTAATAAAGGAAATAAAGCCTTACACAGAAAACTTATTAAAACCTTATTAAATTAAACCTTATTTATTAAAAATCAAGTTGTATATTACTTAGAAGATTATTATAATACTATATTGGTCACCAACAGATTTTCTAGGAATAAAGCAGGAATGCATAAGGGTAGAGCATATTGTCTCTTTGTCTCTATTTCTTATCTCATTATGGCAAGTGGTCACAGAATATTAGAACCCGAAGGAATCTCTGAAAGGATCTAGTAAGTGCCCACACACTGTATGTATGAAGCAACTTCACTCAGAGAAGTGATTTGCCCAAGGTCCCTCAGGTATACTATGTCAAGCTACACATTCTTTTTTTTTTATTTTGACAGAGAGAGACCCAGCAATAGAGGGAACACAAGCAGAGGGAGTGGGACAGGGAGAAGCAGGCTTCCCGCTGTGACCTGAGTGGAGCTTAATGACTGGGCCATCCAGGCGCCCCCAAGCTATACATTCTATCAACAAACAACACTTCCTCTCAGGGTCAATTAATTAACACACCTTTCACTGGAGAAAACACTGGATTAGGAAAGGTTGATGTAATGAGAAAAGAGCCTTTATCAGAGAAAATTATTGAAAATCTTCAGACTTGAGACAGAAAACATTTTTTTCACTTAAAAATTTTGCTGCAGGATCCCTATACATAGCAAGATTAAACTGTTTACAGTCATAATACTTGGTTTATAAACAAAACAGCAGCATAACAGGTGAAGGTAATCAAAAGGTACGAATCTCCAGCTATAAGATAAATATGTTCTGAGGATATAATATGTAAGACTAGAATTAACAGTACTCTTTTGTATACTTGAAAGTTGCTAAGAGAGTAGATCTTACAAGTTCTACTTGTAAGGAAGGAAAAATAATTTTCTGTAACTATCTGAGGAGGTGATGGATGTTAACCAAATTTATTGTGGTGATCATTTCAAAATACATACATATTTGAGATTATGCTGTACACCTTAAACTTACACAATGTTATATGTCAATTACATGTTTAAAAAACTATTTTAAAAAACATAATCATCAAATCTATTGTAAAATGGAGACGTACCTATAGTCATTTTAAGAATGCTCCCTAGCAGTTTTCTTTTTTCTTTTTTTCCCTAGCAGTTTTCATATGTACGCAAGTAAAGGAGAGAAAGGTAGTCGACTTAGTCTAAGGTTCCTTCTAACCATTATTTGGAGAGCTGGGGAGAGCAGGTAATATGGAGACAGCTCTATGGTTTGTATCTGTGCATTTATATACATGCTGGATATACCTGATATGCACAAGTTATACACAGCTTAAGTATACATTTTTTACTAAGAGATGTCTAGTGTTTTCAATAAGTGAAAGGCTTAGAATATCAACTAATAATTGAAATTATAGCAAAAATGGCAGGTGAAGCACCAGTAACACCCAACAGAGGTTTGGGCAGAACAGAAGAGGTTCAGAGGAGGAATACTGTGCTGAATGTCTTTTGTCCGTCCACATCCACTCTCCTTTCTCCTCAAACTGCTTTACGCCCTGGGAGACTGACATTTGTGGTCTCCAGCTATGTTTGGCCAATGGGAAGCCCCAGCAATAGACCAGCAGGAATGCAAACAGTAAGGGCCTTTATTCTCATGCTTTTTCCCTGCAGGATTGCCTTGGGCTGTGGCTCTGCGTGTAGTCTTGAAATCAGAACCTCTCATGGTGGCTTTCTGAAAGACTCTATGCCCTTCCAGTTTCCAATAACCACTCCTCTCCCCGATTAATTTGGGCCTACCAGCAGTACCAGCTCTGCTATCGCTAACCCCAATTACTGTACTCCCACGGTTCCCCCTACACCGTGTCTATGTAATTGTAAACAGCTCCTTTATTAGTCTCTTTAAATTATCCTAATTCAAGTGTGCCATCTCTTTCCTGCTGAGACCCCACAGGTTCAAATAGAAACAAGGTCATAGGATGTGTCTCCACTGCTCTACTCCTAAGCCTAACCTCTCTGAGAGAATAAGGACAAGAGGATTAGTAAGTGTATCTGCGGGTTCCAGCATTTTTTGTTTTGTTTTAGAGGCCAGATTGTTTTAAGAACAGGACAGATAAACATTGTATCTTTAAGATTCCAAAGGAGACAGAGAAAATGCTCATATAAGTTACCCCCAAACTATATTTGTGTCAATATTCCCTGATGATGGTACGGCTATCATGAAACCACAATTTCTTTAACAAACAAACCTATTACTCACCTCAACAAGCTGCTCTTTCTGTTCAGAGAGTTTACAGGCATACTCGGCCAAACCTTCTAAATTTCCTTCTACTCCAGTAAGTTTTAATGCTTTTAGGACCACATGATCAGCATGGTATTTTAACAGATCTGCTGTCAGCTGGGTTGCTGTCCTGTGAAGCTGCAGATGTGGGGGGTGAAGGGCAATGAAAGAAACACAACAGTCAGGTTTTGTCATCAAGCAGCTCACAAGCACTTTAAAAATGAAAAAGGAGCAGTCCCCACTTGATCCACTGAGAGAGGAAAGCATAAAATTCCTGTGGCAACAGTAGCAGTTGGGCCACGCAGGGGAGCTTGTCCTTTCTCCCAGGCAGGAGTGACAGGGACATCTTTGAGTCCCCTCATGTGGGCAGAACTGCTGTCTGCAGAAGATGACCTGCTCAGCTAGTGTGGCATGGCTGGTCCCTTTCTCATCCTGCTATTAACTAGTTCTTGCCCACATAGCTTCTCTCTCACTTAAAAAATGCTTCCACTACTCTGGAAGTTAGTAAGAAACACAACAGTATTAAGAGGACAGTATTCAGAGTACTATGAGGATAATCAAATGGCAGTTCATGATCAGTAAGGTTTAATAGACTTTTGAAAAGGTACTGATGTGAGATTCAATCAATTAGGTATTCAACACAATTTTATTAGATACCCAGATCATGGCAGACACTGTATTAGAGGCTGGACATACAGACAAGTAGGACATACTCCCTTCCCTCAGGGGGTTACAGCCCACCTGTAGTTGCTATCTAGAACTTTACTCCCCAACTCTTGGGTCACAGGATAAATGACAGACAAAGGGTAACCAAAACCCCGAGGCTGTATTTGACTTGGAATGGATTTTAAGCATGGCCCACTCTCAGCAGATATCTTTGGGTACTATTAACTCCAAAATCTTCCCTTCATCCTGCTTTTTGTTAAAGAAAAAAAAAAAAAATGATGTGACGGGTTATTCTGGGGTTCTCCAGGAAGAGATTGTTTTTAATAACACTGTCCTAAGGAAAATCTGACTTTGAACGAAGCCTATTGAATCAAGTGATTTTTTTTTTCCTGGAAATAATCCAATGTCAATTCAAATTACAGGACTTTCTACAAAATTAACAATGGGGTAGTCCGCATTCATGCAATCAAGTGAGAATAATTACAGTCAGAAACAAAGACATTAAAATGTACTTTCCTTTGGAAACTAAATGCCACATAAGAATTTTAAAAGATTTTTTTTAACCATCAGGGCCTTAGAGAATACCTAATGCCAGCCCTTTATTTTACAGACTATGAAACAGGTCCTTAGAGACTGAGTGACTTGCCCACAGTCACGTAAATCTGAGTGGTTCTAGAGACAACTTATTACCACGCCTAAGGGAGGAAGGGTGAATAAACCCAAAGTTCACTCTGCGCAATGAACTGACAGCGGTTTTATAGAGACCATCTGCCTTAATCATTATAAAAATTCTTCTAGGGGCGCCTGGGTGGCTCAGCCGTTAAACGTCTGCCTTCGGCTCAGGTCAGGATCCCGGGGTCCTGGGATTGAGCCCCACATCAGGCTCCCTGCTCAACAGGAAGCCTGCTTCTCCCTCTCCCACTCCCCCTGCTTGTGTTCCCTCTCTCGCTCTCTGTCAAATAAATAAATAAAATCTTAAAAAAAAAAATTCTTCTAGGTTGATGTTGTTACACTCATTTCAGAGGTAAAGAAAATGAAGCTGGTGGAAAGCTGCTCAGTCTATCACCAAAGGATTTAATCCTCTTACTGACAGTCAAATTTTAACAATAGTTCAGTTAAAATTGAATAGGCTGGAAAAACATGGATAGGCTTTTTTTTAAACCAAAGAAAACCATAACATCCTTCTATGTTTAATAAGATGGTAAAATGAAGGTCCACTAAAATGTGAAACGAATCATCATGTATATAATTTATCAAAG
Organism: Mirounga leonina; assembly: GCF_011800145.1. Classification (NCBI taxonomy): domain Eukaryota; kingdom Metazoa; phylum Chordata; class Mammalia; order Carnivora; family Phocidae; genus Mirounga; species Mirounga leonina. The sequence goes on along the minus strand of NW_023270433.1, from coordinate 23,483,675 downwards.
AAAACCAAAACCCAATTCCATTCTCTTGAACCCCTGACTGTGCAAAATATAAAAGAATAAGGGAATTAGAGATAAGGAAGCTCTGTTTGGAGAGCTGATGGGTGCTTACTGGGTGCACCCCAGAGTAGAGGGAGCAGGACGGCACAGGAGCTGCCGTGAGGAGCTGGAGGGCCCCACAGGAGGGCCTCTGAAGAACACACGCAATCATCCAGGAGAGACAAAGTCAGCCTAAACAGAGCCCAAAGCATCCTGTAAGGGCACCAGTTTCAAAGAACTTTCCACCTTCCTACTTCCTCTCTTTTGGCCTTGAGCCACACACACCTGGCAAAGATTGGGAACTGAAGCTAAGAGGGAGGGGGGAAAAGGAAGAAAGGTGTGAAAAGAGATCAGAGACCACACACACATTTCCCAAAAGCCCTAGGCGAGGCTGAGAGCTGGGAAACAGGGGTAAGTCCTATAATTGAATGAATAGCAAAGCAGCAATTAATGTATTGGAGAAATCATCCTAATTATGGAACTGAGACTGTGTTTCATGACCTAAGGCAGGGACTGGCAAACTTAGTCTGTAAAGGGCCACATAGGGAATATTTTAGGCTTTTCAGGCTGCACAGTGTCTACTGCAACTACTCGATTTGTTGTGAAAAAACAGTAGACAATATGTAAGCACACGGACAGGACTATGTCTCCCCAAACTTGACTTAAAACACACAGCCTGGATGTAGTTGGCAAACATCTGACTTGCAGTGACTTTCAATAACCTGAGAGTGATCAAATAAGTCATGAGATGACCAAGTCTTGCAGGAAGCAGGGAATTCTCAACCAAAAAATATTTTTTTTTATTTTTTTATTTTTTTTAAAGATTTTATTTATTTATTTGACAGAGAAAGACACAGCGAGAGAGGGAACACAAACGGGGAGTGGGAGAGGGAGAAGCAGGCTCCTCACTGAGCAGGGAGCCCAATGCGGGACTCGATCCCGGGACTCCAGGATCATGACCTGAGCCGAAGGCAGTCGCTTAACCAACTGAGCCACCCAGGCGCCCCAAAAAATATTTTTAAAAATCAATTACATTAAGGTTATAGTTTATATACAGCAAAATGTACCAAGGGTACAGTTTGATGAGTTTTGACATTTATATCTACGTAACCACCACCACAAACAGTATTTAATACATTTCCTTTTTTTTTTTTTAAAGATTTTATTTATTTATTTGAGACAGAGAGAATGAGAGACAGAGAGCATGAGAGGGGGGAGGGTCAGAGGGAGAAGCAGACTCCCCGCCGAGCAGGGAGCCCGATGCGGGACTCGATCCCGGGACTCCAGGATCATGACCTGAGCTGAAGGCAGTCGCTTAACCAACTGAGCCACCCAGGTGCCCTTTAATACATTTCCTTTATCACCCAAAGTTCTCCCATGCCCCTTTGTAGTAAATATCCCCCAACTTCTGACCCCAGGCAGCCACTGATCTGGTTTCTGTCACTATAAATTAGTATTGCCTTTGCTAGAATTCCTTCTAAATGGAATTATATATATACACATCCACTCACACACAAACACACACTCTTTGGTGTCTGACCTCTTTCAGTGTTATGTTTTAGTGATTCATCCATATGATTACCTGTATCAATATTGTTGCTTTTTAGGGGCGCCTGGGTGGCTCAGTTGGTTAAGCGACTGCCTTCGGCTCAGGTCATGATCCTGGAGTCCCTGGATCGAGTCCCGCATCGGGCTCCCTGCTCGGCGGGGGGTCTGCTTCTCCCTCTGACCCTCCCCCCTCTCATGCTCTCTCTAGCTCATTCTCTCTCAAATAAATGAATAAAATCTTAAAAAAAAAAAATATTGTTGCTTTTTAATACTGAATAATACTTGTTACAGTTATATACCAAAATTCATTTATTGATTCCCCTGTGGATGGAAACTTAGGCTGTTTCCGGTGTGGGGCTATTATAAATAAAGCTGCTATGAACATCCACGTACAAGCTTTGAGAAGGACGGCATTACAAAAAGCAGTGACTTCAAAATGGAAAACCATCTTCTGGGCACACAGACCTAATACTACTACTGCTAAGGCACTTCGTACATACCATGCCACATAAACTAGCAAAGGACTAAAAGAGGCTAAATTTCAAACTATACTTACTTCTTTCTTAAGTTCTTTGAGACTGTGACTGATTTTCAATACAGCGAGTTCTAGTTCTTCAGCAATACTTTTTGTTTTCTTGCTTTGCTAAAAATTAAAAATATGTATATATAGTGTTACCTCATCTTTTTAATCTGGTAACTCCAATTTCACTTGAACAATAAATTATAATAAATGTTTAATATCATTCTGTGAGTTATAAAAAAAGTAGATTTTAAAAATTCACCTTTTTATGGACAGAATGGAAAATAGGATTTTAACTATCTAGTTATATTTTCCCATTGTAACTATAAAAAGATGAATTTTTAAAATCTCATTTTGTTAATAAATTTATCATGTCTAAAATGATTCTATTTTATCTTCTGCCCAGAATGCTCATCTCTTCGCTCTTAATGGAGTTAAAAATTAAAATCCTATTTACCTTTAAGTCTCTACATAAATGTCTCTTTCTCAGAAAGGCCTTTTCAGATCACACAATCTAAATTAGGCTCTCTTCTTACCCATTCTAATCTTTCTCTAAGTAATTATTCTAGTTTACAATTACATATTTACTTTTTTTATTTTATTTTTTTTGATTAAAGTCGATCTTCCCCACTAGGCCTTGGTAAGCTCCATGAAGGCTGGGATCACATTTATTTTGCTCACCAATGAATACATAATACCTGGCACAGCAAATGTAAGGTAGAGGTACTCAGTTCTTAGAGTGGATAAATCAAAGTTAAATGCCAATATCTTCAAGAAGTCTTCTTGATTCCTCTCCCTAAATATAAATTTGCCCTCCTTCAAGTCCCTGCAACACATGGTCTGTACCTCTGGTAGGACACTTAACAAAGCTTTCTGTACTTGTCTTACCCCTTCCCACACTTTTCTCCACTGCAAAATTCTTGGAGGCAAAGATTTTATCTTATTCATCTTTAGATTTCCGGTGCTTGGCATACAAAAGGCACTCAGTAACAAATGCTGAAAAAAATGAATGAATGAACAATACATCTGGCATGCAGACTCAGAGATCTGAGTGCTTGTGAAATATGGGAAAGGTGCTAATTACAAATTTAAGTGTTGACAGACTCGGATTCCCAACACAGCATTTCCTCACAGAAACTCTTCATGTGGACTGTTGGGTTTAAAATTTAAAACTGAAGCAATCTACACTTCAGATTAGATATCACATAGATATTTCAAAGTAATCACAAAATACTGCTTTTAGCCGTGACAGCACTCTACTCTAGGTTAGTTTCCCGTTAATATGAGCATTTGCACTGTCATGATGCCAAGGAACAGGAGAAATCTTGATTTATATCCACTCTTCATTCAAAAATCAATCGCTTTACATGAAAGTCAACTGCTGCTTCATTCACTATTCTCAGCCACATTCACCCCTCTTTGTCTTTACTGCCAAAGCCTTTGTTCACAGCTGCCATGTTTGCTCCATCTACACTGTACGTTGTAAATCACATTAAATACTTTTTTTGACATACCCTAGGTCTAAGAAATAAATAAATAGTGCCACAGCCCAGTCTCAAGCCTCTACCTTTCAATTTTGTAACCATTCTCTACAAGAGTCTGGATACACACTTTCTATGTTGTCCCACTCTGTCCATCTTTTTTTAAATTTTTTTTAAGGAAACTCTACACCACATATGGGGCTCGAACTCATGACCCCAAGATCAAGAGTTGCATGCTCTACCATAAGCCAGCCAGGGACCCCCAACTCTGTCCATCTTTACCATTCTCACTACATAACCTCCCAGGCTGTATGCACACCAGCAGTCTACCTGAGAGGTAGGCTGCTTACAATCTTAGACCAGGAATCAGTGCAAGGTTGAAAAATTTTTTACCTGCTTGCTGGATCTACCCTTGTCTTCACTGAGTCTAGGCGTCAATAAATTGTCTAAATTGTTGTTCTGCAGGGGCGCCTGGGTGGCTTAGTTGGTTAAGTGTTTGACTCTTGATTCCCTCTCAGGTTATGATCTCAGGGTTGTGAGATCGAGCCCCACCTCAGGCTCCATGCTCACATTCTCTCTCTCCCTCTCCCTCCCCCCTTCCCTTCCTTCTTTCTCTAAAAAATAATAAAATAAATTGTTGTGTCTATAAATCAGCTGTCCTCAGAGTTAAGCACTGTGCACGTGTGAATGGCTTTGGCAGTAAGACTCAGGGGACGAGAACCTCTAGGTAGGGCTCTTCACTCTGAAGAAGCATTTTGGGGAGGAATTTTCCAGAGGCGAGTTTGGTGGACGAGTGGGGATTATGGGATGAACTTGTGATAGTGATGGTGGTACAGAATGAGGCTGGCCAGGATGAGCAACTGAGAAACAGCAGGCCTAGAAATGGCAAGTACTGTGAGCGCTGGATGGGAAGGATGCTTCGGGCCAAGAAGGAGGGAGAAAAGGGATGAGACATCCTTGTCCCATTCCAGACCACATTCTCAGAGCTTTAGGAAAAAGCTATAGTATAGGATCGCTCTGACGAAAAAAAGTTCTTACACTTTGAATCCACACAGAAAGTAACTGCTGCAGTTCCAGTCTTGCCTGAGTGGACAGTTCCAAGATGCGTTCCCTGTGCTCATGGCTGGTGTAGGCAGAATCCGTAAAGTCCTCAGTGCGCTCCAAAATGACTTCTAGAGTAGCAGAAAGATTCTCTTTTGACTGAAAATAAAGATTCTCCAGAAGAGCTTCAATATTCATCTGAGAACAGAAAGGATATCCATCTGCATGAGGCAATATTCCCACATAACCAAATGCGCTGTAACTTCTAAGAGTGCCCAGAGAGACACTAGCCATTTCCTTCCCTGTCTGAGGGCTCGGGGGGAAATACAACCTCTAGTGATGACTCTATTCTCCAGGACACGTTGCTCAAGGGCCACCAGCAACCATGCAGAGATTCACTACAACAGCTGTTAATACAACAGTCCTATGAAGTCAGTAAATACTAAGGCAGAAAAGCATGATCATGTAGCAACCGGTAGGAAAAATGAACCAGCCCACAGGTAGAGAATTTGCACCTGAGAAGGTGCTGAGGCAAAGTCCTGAAAGATGCTACACCCAAATATGAACTTGTGTTGAGCCCAGGGGGGCAGGGTATGGAGGGTGTGAGTATGGGAAGGGCTGGGAAAGGCACCAAATTTTCCTTCCTTAATTCAGCAAAACTCTCCTAGTAACCTAACCGGTCTCCCTACATTTTGACTTATGTCCGACAGCACCTCCCTGACCAAAACTTTCTCTACCATCCTCTACCTGTATCATCTTTCTAAAATGGAAAGCTTCTGATATTGCCACCTCCCTCTAACTGACTCCTCACCACGTATAAAATTAAGCTCAAATTTCTACTGCGTAACACAAAATCCTCTAGGGTCTTGACTTTATAGATCTTTCTGACAGTCTGTCCAACCACCCCTCAAGTTCCCAACAACCTGTCACTTCAGCCATCCTGTGCTCAGAGTTCCCGGAACGCGTGACGGACATGTGTTCACTGGCGCATCTTTCTCTCTCTCAGCTGCCTACGTGACACTATGCCGCTGCAGCTGGGTCTAAACGCCAGCCCATGAGCGGAGTCACAAAACAACTTGGCCCAAGAGGCGATCCGCGGTGATGACCAAGACTGTGCTCACACTGAATGTGCTGGTAAGAATAGCTTACATTTGTTTAGCACTTTAAAGTCCTTTCACAAACATAGTCTCAAGTTAATCCTTACATCTGACCCATTTTCACAGGACCCACGAAAATACCAAGATTTGGGAAGGTCAAGAGGCCATAGTCGGGGCCTGCTTCCCCTCCTCCTCTTGGCCCAAGGTGTCTCAGGTAACCACCCCATCCTAGGTAGATGGCTTTTTTTTTTTTTTTTAAGCTAGGAAAGAACATGGATAAAAGTGAGGTATGGAATTGACAAGGAGCATCTGAGAATTTAGAATTTAAACAGAATTACAACATAAAAATCAATCATGTTGATCATACACCATTTATGTTAAGGTTTTTGATTCTCCCCTTTGAAAGAACATACACATGCTTTTAAACAGCAGCTGAGGGGCGCCTGGGTGGCTCAGTTGGTTAAGCATCTGCCTTCGGCTCAGGTCATGGTCCCAGGGCCCTGGGATCGAGTCCCGCATCCGGCTCCCTGCTCAGTGGCGAGCCTGCTTCTCCCTCTCCCTCTACCTGCAGCTCCCTCTGCTTGTGCTCTCTCTCTCTCTCTGACAAATAAATAGTTTTTAAAAAATGTTTTTAAAAATAAAATTAAAAAACAGCAACTGAGTAGAGTTGTTTTTTCAAAAGCCATTCATTTATATGGTTTCCTAAGATTCGTCCACATATTCACAGTACCGAGCACAGTAAAGCATCCCGTCTCCATCTACAGATTATACTCTCCACCAGGAAAAATGGTAAGATGCCAAAAAGATACCCACTGATGGTGAGACAGAGTCTATCCGTAAAAGCTCCGCCCTGCAGACTGCAGCTGGTGAAGGGTCAGCAGCTAGCCCGGCTGCAGCAGCCTCAGGCACAGCTCCGCCCCGAGGTAACCTGGGGTTACCCAAGGGTAGCAGCAAGAAGCAAAAGACTTGGCTCTCGTCCTATTTGTTTCCCTAATTATCCTTTAACCCTTGACAAGACATCTCCCCCTCGGCCTTTATAAAAAGAGGGGATTAGTAAAATAAGCTCTAAGATCCCTCAGGCAATACAAACTCTAAAACCATGACTGGTCTTTGTAGCTTCTTTCCCCTCAGAAAGAGAGTTAGGGCAGGACCAGCAGCATACAGGCAAACCCACAGGCATCAACTGAAAGGTCACGGACTTTGGGATTAGCGAGTCCTGGTTCTAAAGAAGGGTTCTACCACTTACTAGCTTTCCTCCTCAAAAACACAATGATAATAGTACCCACCTAAAAGGGAAGTTAGTGATTAAATTAGATAATATTCAGGAAGACAACAGCCCCTAAAAATAACTGTTCTTTCCATGACTTTCTTTCATCCCATGTTCCTACCTAAGTAGGAATTAAAAAGACGGAAGGAATGCCATCTTCACTGCAGCCCTTAGCCTATAGATAACTTCTAAGGGCCTCAGTCTTCCCAGCTGTTAAATGAGGGCTTGTACGAGATGATTTCCTAGGGCCCTCCTCAATCAGACCCAGAGAGCACCTTCACCAGCTCTCTGACTTCCCATGAGAAGTTCTGCCCGAAAATGGGGGGGATTCTGAGTCAGACTGCCTGGTTTCAAATCCTAACTCTGGCACTTTCTTGCTGGCAAATTACTTAATCTCTATTTCTCAGTCTCCCCAACAGTATAGTAGCAATAGTTCTTATAGGATTTTACAGGTACATACATTTAAAGCATTCGGAACAGGGTTGGCACAGAGTAAATGCTCAATAATACATGTTAGCATGTATTAGTGTTCATTCCAGATTTTAATTAACATGAATACTATTACTATTATTAAAGTCTCAAAATATCCACCATAGAGCTCAGGGAAGAGTAGGGATTCCAGCAGAAACCATTTGCTGTCTGTCACCAGCCACAGACGGATAGCACAGCACTGCTCAAAAGACTGGGCAGGGAACACCTTTCTAAACAGAGGACAGGAGGCTTCTGCTGAACCATGCAGTGACACAGGGCCCGGGAGCTACCATAACCCCAGACCAACGTTCTCCATACAAACTACACTAAACCAAATGTTACCGAATATTAAGTTTATACAGAGTGACACTGTGTTAAAGAAAAATCTCTGCTTTTGTGAAGCATCTATCCTAAAATATTATACCAGAACATGGATACTACCTCTAAAGATGTTCCTCTGATATGGAAAGAAAAAAATACATTCTCTCTATTCTTACCTTGAATTCTTTAATTCCAGTAAAAATACTGACAGAAGAAATGTCAGTCTCTCCACTTGGTTTGCAGTCAGTCACGATTTCAATCACCTTATCTAATGCCACTTTCATTCGGTCAAATACTCCCTCTTTGTTTTTATGGGCTGATTCGCAGTTGGGATGCCTGAGACATGTCTTCAAAACAATTGAAAATTTTTATTTTCAGATTGGGCCCATACCATAATACACAAAATCTTACAGAGAACATATCATGCTAATAAAAATGGTTCTTTACCAAAATCTCCTGGGTCCCTGGCTCACCCAGCTGCTTCTCCTCACTAAAAGTGGAAGCAGGATGAGTAAAAAGCGATAGCAAGGTTAAGTGAAAAAGGCAGAATGCAAAACTGTATCTTTATACCTCAATAAGTTCACTTAAAATTTGGGGGGAAACTATCTTCATCACGATTAGAACTATTTTAAAATGTTGCCTTCCCTGTGCAAAACCTAAAAAAGAACGAGGACGAGCACACATGAACACATGTTCTATGACAGTGGATATATCTTTGACTTTTTAAGAATGATGTGAATGAAAGCTGCTCAGGGGGCCTCCATGTGAACAGAGCCTTGCAAGCCGGCCCCAGGGAGCTGTTGTGGTGGCCTCACTAACCCAGCCTAGAGTAAATCCTGCGAGCAGACAAGGCAATTCTAAATAAACTGCTCACGAGCTGTTGACTAGTTTTTTCTTGAATTGTACCGAGTTGCTGGCCAGCTGCTGTTTGGAATCACCAGCGCTCGACTGACAATTTTGTTAATAGTAGAATAAGGAACCAGACATACGAATTTACAGAATAAACAAACCAAAGGCTGGATTAATACTCCACTGTTACTTAACAGATTCTAACTTGCCTCGCTTTTTCGACAGTACATGTGTTGGCTCCCCGACGAGCCTGGCAAACCCTGTGGGCAGTGACCGTGCGTGACAGGCCCCGACTCCCGGCACCTCACACGCCACCTTGCGCTCGGCTGCTCACGGAGCGCTGACTCGCGGACTGACTGCCGTCTGGAACCGGGGAAGGAAGTGAGCCTTCTTGCTAAAGGATAACTGAGATCTGACTGCTGTAGCCTATGCTCCAAGTTATCACTTCGACCTTTTTAAAAATGTAAACCATATAAAGTAGATGCATTTAAGCAGGTAAAACAAGAGGGTCCCTACCTTTGAGGCTGTGAGAAGCATCATTGTACACTTTTCAAGAACGGCCCTGGCTGCTGCCATTTTTGCCTTTTTCTTCTCGTCTTTCAGATCCTAAAAAAGAAATAAAACCACTGAGCGGTCTAGGATCCTGCAAACAATTTCATGAAAAAAATCATTTACACAACAAGAATCAATTAAGTAACATTGTTTAAAAAGTGACAAAGTGAAGAAAACCAGGAGAAAGTTTGATAAAATGTCACCGCTTTGATCTAAATCCATCAACACACTGTGGAAAGAAGCAGGTGCCCTTACTGAGGGTGGCAGAGCCAGGGACTGAGGGCCTGAGACGGAGCAGTGGGAGGCCTCGCGGCTCGCACGCTGGTGGCCTGCACACCTGACATTCTTGTGCCCACGTGGATATACCTCACTCCCGACCCGAAACAACCGTCCTATGCTTTACTCCGTTAAGAGTGACCTAGTTAGGGGCGCCTGGGTGGCTCAGTTGGTTAAGCGACTGCCTTCGGCTCAGGTCATGATCCTGGAGTCCCTGGATCGAGTCCCACATCGGGCTCCCTGCTCGACGGGGAGTCTGCTTCTCCCTCTGACCCTCCCCCCTCTCATGTGCTCTCTCTCATTCTCTCTCTCTCTCAAATAAATAAATAAAATCTTAAAAAAAAAAAAAAAAAAGAGTGACCTAGTTAGGGCGCCTGGGTGGCTCAGTTGGTTAAGCAACTGCCTTCGGCTCAGGTCATGATCCTGGAGTCCCGGGATCAAGTCCTGCATGGGCTCCCTGCTCAGCAGGGAGTCTGCTTCTCCCTCGGACCTTCCCCCCTCTCATGTGCTCTCTCTCTCTCTCTCATTCTCTCTCAAATAAATAAAAAAAAAATCTTTAAAAAAAAAAAAAGAGTGACCTAGTTATCGAGCAGTTATGGGTTATTATTTCCTTCAGATTAGATACTTAGAAGTCAACTCTTTCAGAGACCATGTCTGGTTAAACTTAACCAATATGCTGCTCTGAAACAGTCTTTTTTTTTTTTTTTTTTAAGATTTTATTTATTTATTTGACAGAGAGAGAGAGACAGCAAGAGCAGGAACAAAAGCAGGGGGAGTGGGAGAGGGAGAAGCAGGCTTCCCGGTGAGCAGGGAACCCGATGTGGGCCTTGATCCCAGGACCCCGGGATCATGACCTGAGCAGAAGGCAGCCGCTTAACGACTGAGCCACCCAGGCACCACTGCTCTGAAACAATCTGAAGATGTTTCTCGGGTCTATCATTTTCTCCAACTAGATTATGAAATCTGGAGCAGGCACCATGCTTTGAATTATTTTCTTTTAGTTTCTCTTCATAGAGCCCTTGATAAGGATGTGTGCTATTATAGAAAGTACCTAAACAGTGTGATTAAATCTAGAACCAAATACTCTTATAATAATTTGGTCATGGCCATCTAAATCAGAGGTCAGCAGCCATTTTCAACAGAAGGCCAGATAATAAATTTTTCAGGCTTTCTGGGTCAGAGTCTGAAACAACTACTTAATTCTGCCATTGCAGTGTGAAAGCCACCCTGAGACAATCCATAAACAAACTAACATGGCTGTGTCCCAACAAAACTTTACTTATGGACACTGAAATTTGAATTACACAAAATTTTCACCTGTCACATTAGTCAGTCTTTCCATTTGTGGGTTGTAGGCCATACAAGATACCATCTATTGTACGGTGATAACAAATGAGCGAAAAAGAGGGCATTTCAATCTGTTAGAGAGGTCTAGTCCCCAGGACAAAAAGAGGCCTCCATAAAACCCAGATGGTCCAAGAAGCACTAGGTGAAGCATACAAACCAGCCTGCCACTTTCCAGGCCAATACCCCTCTTCCAGCTCCAGCTACAACCAGGAAAGTTCACATCCAACATGATGATACTCTATGGGACTACACCAAAACATCTCAAGAGGTCCCTTATTATATATCTAACCTGCTGACAAGATGAACTAATGCATGAATACCCCAACAAAGAAAAGTCAACTCTAAATATAATATGGTCTTCCACCTCCCTAAATTTGGGGGGCTTACAGTCTAAATTGAGGAACAGACCTATAAAACACTAATATCACAGTGTAGGTTAAAAACTACAGGCTCCAAAATCAGACATAACGAAGTTCAACCTGCTAGATGAGTGACCTTGGGAAAGTTTATTATCCTCTCAGGTTCTATCTCCTCAGGTGTAAAACAGTAATAATACCTGTCTTACAGGAATGTTTTCAAAATTAATGAGATCATGTGTATCAAGTACCTAACACATAGCTAATGCAGATAAATAACGGCTTGACTTATTACTACTGAGAAAACTGACAGAAATAGATAACAGCAGAATAATACATAACACATTACAAAAACAGAAACAGAATAAAATACTAACAGAATATATATGATGACTCAATTTATTTGCCTGAGCCCTGGTAGAAGAGTCAAATGTATTTTCCTAAAAGAGGAAGTATTAGATCTGAGCCCTGAAGGCAAATATGACCTTTCCTAGTATGTGTGGTAAGAACATATTTAACTGGGGCGCCTGGGTGGCTCAGTTGGTTGGGCAACTGCCTTCGGCTCAGGTCATGATCCTGGAGTCCTGGGATCGAGTCCCACATCGGGCTCCCTGCTCGGCAGGGAGTCTGCTTCTCCCTTTGACCCTCTTTCCTCTCATGCTCTCTCATTCTCTCTCTCAAATAAATAAATAAAATCTTTAAAAAAAAAAAAAGAACATATTTAACTATTACATGTATGCAAAAAAAAAAAAAAAGTCACGTAAATTTACTTACTTTATCCTAGCTCCTTTATGAAAGGCTTTCAACACCAAAGTTATAAATTTAATAAGCAAATAAACCAACCCAGATAATCACAAAGATCACACCTCCATCCAAATGAAAAAGTATGCATGTATTTGAAAATGTTTAAATGTGGTAAACACATACATTTTGTCTATCTCCAGTTAGATGTGCAAACTCCACCATTTCATTTCCAAACTGACTGAATATTTGGACAAACTCTTGAAAGCTATTCACTTTCTCTAGTCTTTCCATAGTTGCAAGAACCTGCAAAACAGAGAATATTTGATTGTCAGGTGTAGACATGAAAGAGACTGAGATGTCAAGTCTGAAGAGAAAGGAAAAAGGAGAAACTCTGAATTCTAGGGGAGAGCTGAGAAGGAGTCGTCACAGGGGAAGACAGGGAAGGAGGAGCCCAGAGAAGTAGAAGCACATCCAAAGGTTAGAATCATCTAGGGAATGATTTGTTTTTATGATGGGGAGACCTGAGCTTACTTGAAAATTAAAAGGAAAAAGAGTACAAGAAACACCTTGATATACAGGAGGAGATCATTTATGTAGCGAAGTCCGGAGAAGGTGGACATGTGCAGGACAGAGGTAATCCTATCTTCAGAGAGCTAGGGAGACAGGGAGGATCAAGGTAATACACAGAAGCCTTAAGGTTCACTTTGGGGAACCCCATTCTTCCCAAGAAAGTGGAAGGAAGGTCACCTGCACAGTGAGGAGTGGAAAGGAAGGTGTGGTGCTTCGAAAGCAGGAAAACAGTATGGATCAGTCAGGAATTGTCTGTGTTGAACAAACTAACTGCCAAGAGGCTTTGGGTAGCCAGGGGCAAAAAAAAAAAAAAGTGAGAGACCAATTGTAGAGCCCACAGACAATGTTAGGTGTTTTCTTGATATTAAAAGTAAAGTAAATAGATGTGAAATATATTTTCAAATACTTTTCTCTTGAAATAATAGTACTGGATTAGCTTTCGTCAGACCAAGATAGGTAAAGAAAACACAGATATCCTGTGTTTACTTTTGAAAATGAGGATATGATGGCTGTTTGGCACGTTAACCTGCGCTGGCAGCTCAGGAAGTCCAGGCGACTAGCACAGATAAGGCAGATTGCTACCGCTGAGCAGAAACTCCGTCTTTCAAAGAGATAGGGGTTTTTTCCCTATCACTCCAGCACTGCCCGATCCACCTCTCCAATTTCTTTTTTGCTTGAAACTCACACTCTTTAGTTCACTCAACACCCATCAGGTAGTGCTGTCCTCAAACCTGATTGAGACAATCCCTTTCCTGGCAGACTGCCCTCCTCCTTGCCTAGGGAATTATCCAGGGAAAGAAGTGACTGTCCATGCCCTGGCTTTGCTGGATGATGGGGGAGCACGACCATTATCTGAGCAACTGGAAAGAGTTCTAGACTGGAGAGTTTAAATTTATTCTGCAAGCTTTATGATTATTCATAACCTCTAGGGATGTTGCATAAAGAAATTTCTTGTAGTGTTGGTAACTGCAATTTCAGATGACTGAATTTTTTTAAGCTTATAAATTATTATCCTCTGACTCTGAAAAAAAAAAAAAAGGTCCTGAGGAATTTGGTATTTTTATCAACTAGGTTTCTACTACATACACTGTCATGGTTCTTGGCTTTTCTTCCCAAATTTGTACACATGAAAAGCTTACACGAATAAACCTCAACAAGTAGATAACGATTTTCTGAGAAGAAATATTATTTACATCTAAATGTTTAGACCCAGTACACACATTGTTTAGGAATTATAGGTACAGAAGAAATACCACTTTTAAACTACAGACAACTGGAGGTAAAACAATTAAAATTGATAAGCATTGCCAAATTACCTGTAATTAACCTAAAAAACAACCTTTGAACAACCCCAAAAGACACAAGTATAGAAACACGAGAAAGACAAATACCTTATTTCTTGATGTTATTATCTGCTTAATGACTACTCGGTCTGCCAGCAACAACACTTTTGTCACTGAAGAAAGAAGTAATCTTGCAGCCTTTATAACTCCTGTTTTATCTGTAAAAATTGTGATCTGGCCATCAGATTCTGGATGATTCAAGCTGCTTATATCTGTAAGTGCTGCAATTGTTTCTCCTAACAAGAAAGGCAAGGGTGAAAAGTTAAATTGGGAATAAGATGCACTTAAATTAAAATCCAGACTTTACTCTTGAAGGGAATGTGCTCAAGTGGGTAGACACTTGGCTTTGGAGTCTCATTTCAGGAAGAAGAAACAGCTTCTCCTTGATGAGCACAAGGATTATCGTATGAGGCTCTCTAATGACAAAATAATGGCACATTCTTAAGAACTTTGAGAAATTTGTAGCCTTCACCAAGTTTGCAAAATATTTTAATTTTTCTTCTAGTGATATGGCAAACTACATGATCTAAAAAAGCCTTCTTCTCTGTAAGACCAAATAAGAGAAATCCCAAGGGCCAATAACCAAAGAAGAATCTAAAGTAGGGCAGTAAGCAGTTGCCAAGGCTTTGGCCAGGGGTGAGGGGATAGAAAAGTACTGGGGCGGGGGTGGTAGTCACTGCCCATCTCCACAGCCTGAAGAGGCTAGGGTTCTTAAGAACACCCATGAAAAGAAGACAAAGCTTTGGGCCTCTTGAGAGGCATCCTCAGTAATAAGGGGGCCTAGAAAAATCATCCATAGGCAAAGGGAAATAATATGCAAGTTTATCTGTTGGGCAGCCTGGGCTCCGGGTGGGAAAAAAACAAAAGTATCTCTCCTGAGAACTTAAGACACAGGCTGACTCTGAGGCTTGCTGTTTGAATGTATACTTCTTATGATGCCCAGCATAAACCATTCTACCAAATGAACGCCCAACCCTCTAGAACAAGTCTCTTCTTCACTATCAAAATGTTGCTAGCAAAATGCTTTGATTTCTGTAATAGCAATTATCTACCAGTAAAACAATACAAATATTTGTTCTCCTTAAAAATGAAGCCAGGCTGTAATTTTTTCCAAACTTTACTGTTTAACTTAACAAGATTTAAAAAATAAACTTTCCATCATCTTGCAATGTTCAAGGTAATTTTTTACATCCTATATAAACCTTAGTGCATGGATTGATTTTCTCACAAAAGCCCCCTTGTCCATACTATTATATATACCCAATAAGGTATCAGCCCATAGGCTAAGGATCTTGAGTAAAAGTACCTGAATTTTAATGGACAGGTCACAAGGTGTGACATAATGAAATCAAGATTTAGGGTCAGTCTGGAGAAAGGAGAGACTCAAAGTCAGGGTATTACTCAGGCAGCATTTCATTTGTGGGTATGAAGCAGTAAGGATCTTGCAAGGACGGTAGCTATAGGAACATAAAAAAGATGATTTGGGAGATACCAGAGAAAGAAAATATAAAATTGGTACCTGAGCAGTGATAAGAAAAAGAGAAATGAAAAAAATGGCTTCGAGGTTGTGAACCTAAATTACTTTTTAAAAAAACATCAGAAAGGCACAGAAAGGGAAATGATAAATTTACTTTCAGACAACAGGAATTTGAAACAACACAGGAAAACCCAAAAGACAAGCCTGTAGATATGGATTGGTTACCTATCATGACAACAGCTGAAACTCTACTAATAGAGGAAGTCTGTGGCAGCCAGCCTCCAAGATGGCTCCCAGTGATTCCCACCTCCTGGAATTTACTACATCCTTGTGTTGTCTCCTCCCACATCATACTAGGGTTGGTACAGCAGAAGTGATGGTATGTCACTTCCAAGATAGGTTTTTAAAGACACTAAGGTGGCCATCTTGGTTGTTCTCTCTCTCTCTCTGTCTAAGGAAAGCCAGCTACCATGTTGTAAGCAGCCATTCTTACAAAGAGGCATAGATGAGAAACTCAGGCCTCTGCCCAAAAGCCAACAAAGAAGTGAAGCCTGCCAACAACCAACAGAGGGAACTGGAAAGCAGATCCTGCAGTCCAGTCAACCTTCAGATAACTACAGGCCCAGCAGACACCTTGAGTGCAACCTTGGGAGAGAGACACTAACCCAGACCCCACTGGCTAAGCCACTCCCTGATTTCTGACCCTCAGAAACTATGTGCAGTAATAAATGTTTGTGGTTTTAAGTTGCTAGGTTTGGGTTAATTTGTTACACAGCAATAGGTTACTATACAGTTTATATAGCAAAATATACAGAGGGAAAAAAGGTTAGCATTAAACCTTCATGAGCACAGAAAGGGGCAGGAGGAAAAGTATCAGTTTGCAATAGCTTTGAGGATAAAAATGTTTCCTCTCTGCCTCTGGAAAATGTTACTTTTTCCTACAGCTCTCAATCCTCAAAGATACTACATATGAGCCTGCCCATATGGCATTATGTAACTTTTCCTTTTTCTGACTAAACCCAGGCATTAAACTCGTAACTATGTGGGATGGTAACATTTGGTTAGCTCCACTAACATGGTCAAATTCTTCCTTAACATTACAAAAATTGTTCCAAGTGTAGACTGTTCAGAAATTAGCTCCCCGAAAAAGTCACAATGCTGTCCTTTTAGCTTCATGGTTGCCATTTTTAACTTGTATATGTAATTAGTGTTGTGTCTTAATGTGAAAATCTAAAGTCAGTCTATTATAGATATTTATTGAGCTCCCATAAAAAATATGCGACAAGTAAAAATGTTGAAAGGGGGCACAAATTGGGTGGAGTCAACATTACAAAATTCTAGTTACCAAGTAAGTCATGGGGATGCGATATATAGCTTGGCAACCATAGTTAATACTGTATTGCATATATTTTATTTTTTTAATTTTTTATATTTTTTTAAAGATTTTATTTATTTGACAGAGAGAGATAGTGAGAGCAGGAACACAAGCAGGGGGGAGTGGGAGAGGGAGAAGCAGGCTTCCCGCTGAGCAGAGAGCCCAATGTGGGGCTCGATCCCAGGACCCTGGGATCATGACCCAAGCCAAAGGCAGATGCTTAACGACTGAGCCATTCAGGCACCCTGCATATTTTTTTAAATATTGCATATTTTTAAGAGAGTAAATCTTAAAAGTTCTCACTACACACACAAAATTTTTAACTATGTTTGGTGACAGATGTTAACTAGACTTACTTTGGTGATCATTTTACAATATAGTTGACCCTTCAACAATGTGGGTTTGAACGCTGTGGGTCCACTTACATGCAGATTTTTTTCAATAAACACAGGATAGTACTGCAAATGTATTTTCTCTTCCTTATGATTTTTAAAAAATATTTTATTTATTTATTTGTCAGAGAGAGAACACAAGCCAGGGGGAGCGGCAGGCAGATGGAGAAGCAGGTTCCCCACTGAGCAAGGAGCCGGATGTGGGACTCTATCCCAAGACCCTGGAATCATGACCCGAGCCAAAAGCAGACGATTAACTGACTAGGCCACTCAGGCGTCCCCCTTATAATTTTCTTAATAACATTTTCTTTTCTCTAGCTTACTTTATTGTAAGAATACAGTATACAATACATATAACATACAAAACATGTATTAATCAACCATTTGTTATTGGTAAGACTTCTGGTCAACAGTAAGCTATTAGGAGTTAAGTTTTTGAGGAGTCAGAAGTTATACATGGATTTTCAACTACACAGAGGTTGGTGCCCCTAACCCCTGTGTTTTTCAAGGGTCAACTGTACATCCAAATATCAAATCATTGTGTTGTACAGCCGAAACTAACATAACATTATATGCCAATTATACCTCAATTTAACAAAATGTAAAAACACAATGCAAGCAGTCAACAGAAGAGGGGCCCCTGGCTGGCTCAGTGGGTAGAGCGTGTGACTCTTGATCTCAGGGTTGTAAGTTTGAGCCCCACATTGGGTGCAGAGATTACTTAAAAATAAAATCTTTAAGAAAAAGAAAAAAGAAGTCACCAGAGGAAAGAAAAGAAAAAAAAATAATAACAATTATAATGATAATACTTATTGAGTCCTTTTATGTGCCAAATGCATACATGCATTATATCAAAACACTTCTATAAACACTAACATTACCCCATTTTATTGATGAGAAAACTGAGGTTTAAAAAAGTTTAATAGCTTGCCCAATATCACACTGCTATCAAGTGAAGAGTTGGGACTGAAATCCAGGCAGTCTGACTCCAAAATCCTAGTTCCTTACCACTACTTTACATTATTTCCCTCAAATAAATATTAAATTGTCCAAAGGAGAAACTGATTACTATGGGCTGAGTGGGCTAGAAACATTTCAGGAGTGATTCAAGTTAAGTCTGAAATTTGTACATGTTAAGAGAAAATAAGGCTTCCATACTACACAACTCCAGGAGGCGCCATTCTCATTCTCTTACCAGAGTGACAGAAGAGGTAGTTCTCAAGAGGGGGAAGGGCACTTCAAAAAGAGACAACAGGTGGAGCCCATGACAACAGATGGCTTCCAAGAGCCACAGTCTACAGGAGTGTGAGTCGGTGGACCACGTCCTCTTTTCTCACCCTATACTGATCACAGTGACATCCTACAAAGCCCATAAGGTGAGTAGGACTCAGCTTGCCCTTTCATTCAAAAACCCCTACTCTTGCTTTAATTAAGGGCTGCTATAAAAAAACAATAATATGTAGAACATCTCTACATTTTCTGTTAAATTGTCCATTGCATTATGTAATGTCTGTTGTATAAGCGCCCACACAGTAATTTAGTGCCAGGAAAGAAGTTGCTCTCCACTTGACAAGCTGGTTTGTTTCCTTTCAACAAACAATGAGAATTATATAACCCTTTCTTTCCCACATTTGTGTCTTGCCTTCCAGGAAGTACAAAGATAAATTTCATGCTTAATTAGAGTAACAATGTTGGCCAAAGTTTCCAGTATATTTATTTTCATCTGCCATTGCAATGGACTTATTAAACATGTATCTTTTATTGTAAGCTATTTCAAATCCTCTTTAAAATGTAGGCAAGGGGCGCCTGGGTGGCTCAGTCGTTAAGCGTCTGCCTTCAGCTCAGGTCATGATCCCAGGGTCCTGGGACTGAGCCCCGCATCGGGCTCCCTGCTCCGCGGGAAGCCTGCTTCTCCCTCTCCCACTCCCCCTGCTTGTGTTCCCTCTCTTTACTGTGTCTCTGTCAAATAAATAAAAAATCTTTAAAAAAATAAAATGTAGGCAAAATATAAATTATGAATAGAATAAGGCCATCCTTCCTTCCCCACTTAAAATCTATTCACTAGCACAGTGAATAGCTACAAACTCGAGTCAACTCAGAATCCTCCCTGCTTTTAACCAATAATGAAGTCCTATCTATTTAACCACCTTAATGAATATTTCAGGTATTTTCCCTGTTATTATCCCTAAGGCATTGCCTTGGCTTAGCCTGGTTTACTGTAAAAGTTTCCACATTAATCTCCCTGCCTTTATCCTCAACTCTCTCTAATCAACCCTCATTTGTTCATTTCTTCCATCCTACCAGAAAGATTTCTAACACAAAACTATGTCTCTTATCTGGCTGAAAATTCCTCAACCTGTCATCTATAGAGTAATACCTAAAGTCACTCATAACACACAGGACTATGTATGATCTGGTTGGTCCCTCTGTATTTACTTGGCTTTATCTCACTTAGGATGATCCTCCAAACACACCTGCTCTTCCCTCAGGGTTGCCCATCTCAGTAAATGGCACCACCATTTCCCTAGCTGTTCATACTCTAAACCTTGGAGTTATCCATGGCTCCTCTTTCTGTCACATCCCACATCCAAACTATCAGTAAATCGCATCAGCTCTACCTTGATAATACAACCAAATGCAACTGATTTTCACCACCTCAAATGTGATGACCTGATCTAAGTCGCCATCATTCATCAACTGGACCCCTGCAACAACCTTCTAATTGGTCTCTGATTTCACCCTCATGCCTCCTAATATCTACTCTCCGTATAGAAACCGCCAGTGACCTTTTTAAAATATGAGATTATACCCAACTTTTACATCAACATGGATGGGACTGGAGGAGATTATGCTAAGTGAAATAAGTCAAGCAGAGAAAGTCAATTATATGGTTTCACTTATTTGTGGAATATAAGGAATAGCATGGAGGACATTAGGAGAAGGAAGGGAAAAAGCGGGGGGGGAATTGAAGGGAGAGATGAACCATGAGAGACTATGGACTCTGAGAAACAAACAGGGCTTTAGAGGGGAGTGGGAGGGGGGATCAGTTAGCCCGGTGATGGGTATTAATTAAGGAGGGCACATACTGCATGGAGCACTGGGTGTTATACGAAAACAATGGATCGTGGATCACCACATCAAAAACCAATGATGTATTGTATGGTGACTAACATAACATAATAAAATTAAAAAAAAAAAATTAGAGAAATACAAAGTAAAACAAGAATAAGATTTGTGTTGGGGTGTCTGGCTGGCTCAGTTGGAAAAGCATTCGACTCTTGATCTCAGAGTCATGAGTTCAAGCCCCACATTGGGTGCAAAGGTTTCTTAAATAAATAAATAAATCTAAAAAAAAGAGTAAGATTGTGTCACATCTGTCATGTTGGCAAAAAATTTAAATCTGATAACGCCAGGTTTGGTGAGGATGTGGGGAAACAGGAACACTGCCACCTTGGTACAACCTTTAAGGAGAACAGTTTGACAATATCAAGTAAAATTGAAGTTGTACATCCCTATGAACTTAGTTAAGTCCACTTCTACCTACATACCCCAGAGCTACAGTTCTCAAAGTGTGACCCATGGACCTGTGGGGGACCCTGAGACCCTTTTAAGGGGTCCATGGCAACTGTTCTCATAATATCAAGAAGTTATTTGCCTTTTGCACTATGTTGCTATTTGCACTAAGAGTGCAAAATCAGTGGTGGGTTGTGGTAGGCTGAATAATGGCCCCCAAAGATACCCAGGTCCTAATCCCTTGGAACCTGTGAATGTTATATGGCTTGAAGGACTTTGCTGACTTGATGAAGTTAAAGATCTTGAGATGGAGAGATTACTCTGGATCATCTGCATGGGCCCTAAATGTAACCACAACTGTCCTTGTAAGAAGGAAACTATCTCATGAGGAGTCTGACTCCATTTTCTGATGTTCAACTGCTAACACCTTTTAAGCTTGACCCCTTTTCTTCCCCCTTCTGCCCTACATTTAAGCCAGTTGATAAGAAAGGCTGGGCGCTCCCTCCTTTGCCACTGGTTGGAGATTCAAACCACATAAGGTCCTGCCTACGTGCAGGAACTCTCACCCCGGCCCCCATCGCCTAACCACTATAAAAAATTCATTAAAAAAAAAAAATAGGCATCTAAATCGGCAAAGAAGAAGTCAAACTCTCACTCTTTGCAGATGATATGATACTTTATGTGGAAAACCCCAAAGACTCCACCCCAAAACTGCTAGAACTCATATAGGAATTCAGTAAAATGGCAGGATATAAAATCAATGCACAGAAGTCAGTGGCATTCCTATACACCAACAACAAGACAAAAGAAAGAGAAATTAAGGAGTCGATCCCATTTACAATTGCACCCAAAACCATAAGATACCTAGGAATAAATCTAACCAAAGAGGCAAAGGATCTGTACTCAGAAAACTATAAAATACTCATGAAAGAAATTGAGGAAGACACAAAGAAATGGAAAAACGTTCCATGCTCATGGATTGGAAGAACAAATATTGTGAAGATGTCAATGCTACCTAGAGCAATCTACACATTCAATGCAATCCCCATCAAAATGTCATCCACTGTTTTCAAGGAAATGGAACAAATAATCCTAAAATTTGTATGGAACCAGAAAAGACCCCGTATAGCCAGAGGAATGTTGAAAAAGAAAAGCAAAGCTGGCGGCATCACAATGCCGGACTTCCAGCTCTATTACAAAGCTGTCATCATCAAGACAGTATGGTACTGGCATAAAAACAGACACATAGATCAGTGGAACAGAATAGAGAGCCCAGAAATGGACCCTCAACTCTATGGTCAACTCATCTTTGACAAAGCAGGAAAGAATGTCCAATGGAAAAAAGACAGTCTCTTCAACAAATGGTGTTGGGAAAATTGGATAGCCACATGCAGAAGAATGAAACTGGACCATTTCCTTACACCACACACAAAAATAGACTCCAAATGGTTGAAAGACCTCAATGTGAGACAGGAGTCCATCAGAATCCTTAAGGAGAACACAGGCAGCAACCTCGTCGACCTCAGCCGCAGCAATTTCTTCCTAGAAACATCACCAAAGGCAAGGGAAGCAAGGGCAAAAATGAACTATTGGGACTTCATCAAGATAAAAAGCTTTTGCAAAGCAAAGGAAGCAGTCAACAAAACCAAACGACAACCAACAGAATGGGAGAAGATATTTGCAAATGACATATCAGATAAAGGGGTAGTATCCAAAATCTATAAAGAACTCATCAAACTCAACACCCAAAGAACAAAGAATCCAATCAAGAAATGGGCAGAAGACATGAACAGACATTTTTCCAAAGAAGACATCCAAATGGCCAACAGATACATGAAAAAGTGCTCAATATCGCTCGGCATCAGGGAAATCCAAATCAAAACCTCAATGAGATACCACCTCACACCAGTCAGAATGGCTAAAATTAACAAGTCAGGAAATGACAGATGTTGGGGTGGGGTTGCGGAGAAAGGGGAACCCTCCTATACTGTTGGTGGGAATGCAAGCTGGTGCAGCCACTCCGGAAAACAGTGTGGATGTTCTTCAAAAAGTTGAAACTAGAGCTACCATATGATCCAGCAATTGCACTACTGGGTATTTACCCCAAAGATACAAAAGTAGGGATCCGAAAGGGTACATGCACCCCGATGTTTATAGCAGCAATGTCCACAATAGCCAAACTGTGGAAAGAGCCAAGATGTCCATCGACAGATGAGTGGATACTGGACAGATGTGGTATATATATACAATGGAATATTATGCAGCCATCAAAAGGAATGAGATCTTGCCATTTGCAACGACGTGGATGGAACTAGAGGGTATTATGCTGAGCGAAATAAGTCAAACAGAGAAAGACATGTATCATATGACCTCACTGATAGGAGGAATTGTTAATCTCAGGAAACAAACTGAGGGTTGCTGGAGTGGGGGGTGGGGTGGGAGGGATGGGGTGACTGGGTGATGGACACTGGGGAGGGTATGTGCTCTGGTGAGCGCTGTGAATTGTGCAGGACTGTTGAATCACAGATCTGTACCTCTGAAACAAATAATGCAATATATGTTAAGAAAAAAAAAAAAAGAAGAAGGTAGCAGGAGGGGAAGAATGAAGGGGGGGAAATCAGAGGGGTAGACGAACCATGAGACGATGGACTCTGAGAAACAAACTGATGGTTCTAGAGGGGAAGGGGATGGGAGGATGGGTTAGCCTGGTGATGGGTATTGAGGAGGACACGTTCTGCATGGAGCACTGGGTGTTATGCACAAACAATGAATCATGGAACCCTACATCTAAAACTAATGATGTAATGTATGGGGATTAACATAACAATAAAAAATTTAAAAAATAAATAAATAAATAAAAATAATAAAATATAAGATTATGTCACCACCCCACAAAAAACCTTCCACCAGGCCCCCTATCATACTTAGAACACAGTCCAAAGCTCCTGTCTTTGCCCTTCTAGAAGCCTATACCTGTTCTCACTCTCCTCCTTGCCAGAAGTACCATTGTACCAGATATTCATTCATGTAGCTGGTGCCCTCATTGGAGCAGACTCTGCCACAATGTTACTTCCTTAGAGGGGCTTCCTGACCCCCTACCTCAGTAGTTCTCAACGGGGGGCCATTTTGCCCCCGTGAAGGACATTTGGTAATGTCTGGAAACATTTTTGGTGTCACAGTGTGGGAAGAGGGGAATCAAATGGCGTCTAATAGGTAGGAGCTAGGGATTCTGGTAAACACTTTATAATGTACAGGACAGCCCCTACCCCCAACAAAGAATTATCAACAAGTAATTATCCAGCCCAAAATGTCAATAGCATCAAAATTGGGAAAACCTGACCTCTCTAAGATATACCTCCATTGATCTCTTAACCCTTACTCTGCTTTAATTTTTCATGAGTAACTATTATATATCTATTCATTTGTTTATGGTCTCCCCCACTAGAATGCACGCTCCATGAGGGCAGACATTTGACTGATGTGTACAGAGCTATATCCCTATGGCCTAGAAGAAAGCCTGGCCTATAGCCAGCACTCAGGAAATCTTTATTGAAAGAATAAATGGATAAATTATACTTCAAAAAAGGTGAACGATTTGTATCCATCAAGACACCCCAGGTTCTCTCAGGTTTTTGTGCCACCAGCTATAGAAAATTGTGGGACATCACAAAATTTGAAATCGCTATGATTTGTCTGCTATGAGTATAGGAACATGCTAATCTTTTTAAGATTTTATTTTTAAGTAATTTCTATACCTAACGTGGGGCTCAAACTTACATCCCCGAACATACTAATTTTATTTCCATTTTCTACATGGTGGCAATTAGACTAATATGCTCCTCAAGGGCAGAGTCTATGCCTCACATTCTCCTATGTCTCTGGCATTTCAATGGTTAATGGCAAGAATGGAAGACACTACCCTACCCAGTGAAAGAATTCAATGTGTCAGATTTAGGATTTGAGCCAAGAGAAGTTCAATATTCCTGGAAGCTAATCCAGGCCTTTAATGTCCTAGGAATCTGTAATCACAGGGCTAAGGCACAGTACACATCTTTACTCAAAATAAGACAGTAACTTGTCATCATATCCAAAGCAATAGAACTGGTATAAATAGGCTTTAATATCAATATCACATACCTGCTTGTTTAGCTTCAATACAGGCAATATTTATTTCTTCTTTCAAATCCCAGTTTTCATTGGCTATAGCTTCCCCTACTTTAACAAATCTTCCAACTGCCAAGTTGACGGCTTGTCCTACACGCTGAATTGCTTGCAGAGTTTTATCAGACTTTTTGGTATTATCTTTATGATTAATAAGCGTGGTAATCTAAAAATAAAAGATGAAAGCAACCTGATTAAAATTTATCTCAATATCTTTTTTTTTTTTTAAGATTTTATTTATTTATTTGACAGAGTGCAAGAGAGCACAAGCAGGGGGAGTAGTAGAGGGAGAGGGAGAAGCAGGCTCCCCGCCGAGCAGGGAGCCCCATGCAAGGCTCGATCCCAGCACTCTGGGATCATGACCTGAGCTGAAAGCAGACGCTTAACCATCTGAGCCACCCAGGCGCCCCTATCTCAATATCTTTTAAAGCTGTATCACAAAGGCTAAGAAAATTAAGTCCAGCATATAAGACTAGGTCCAGCATATAGCAACAGTCTTTGGCCTAAGACTAAATTTACAGCTTTAATGCTTCAACCCAGAGACAACCAGCAAAGCATCCATCCTGCATCCCTCCTCAGGACAATGTTTCCATTAATAACAATTCCAAGTTTACCTGATGACAGTTATCTGGGACACATAGTTCCAGAAGCCCTCCAGATATTTCAACAAATTTAAAGACAGGAGAAAAGTAGTAAAGGAGGGATCATTACATTCAAATAAACCCCACAGAAAACCAAAATACTTCTTAGTTCTTACTGCATACTAGAGATCTAGTTTCCCCTAATACGGCTTGAGCTGCTGTGAGAGTAGAGACAGCACCTTGTTCCCCTTGCATTTCACTCCACTGCCTAGCACAGTGTATAGGTCGTACAAAAGGGTAAGTGTGCCATACATGCTTACTGAATTAGCCAAACATTTTAAAATGACCACTGTAATCTACGTGTTATACTTCTCTGAGTGTTGTTGTAGACCCAAAGTAAATTAAATACCAAGAGTTTTAACACTTGATTCCAGGCCCTGAAATAAAATATAAAAGGTGACAAGTTAAGCTTGTTGAAACAAATATAAGTCTTCAAAATGTCCTAGAGAACTAGTACATGAACTATACTGACATATAAAAATATTTAAGCAATGTTACATAAAAAATACAGATCCTAAATAGTACATGTCCACTAAATATAACTGTGAAATGATTTATATAAGTGCATTAACAAAGACCAGAACAGAGAATTAAGAAAAGAGGAAGGGAATGGTTCTTTGAGCAACTACTATGTGCCAGGCACTTTATGTTATGGTATTAATAATTTAGAATCAGGAAGGCCTGGGTTTGAGCCTCGGCTCTGCCATTACCAGCTAAATGACCCAGGGAAATTTACTTAATCTTTCCAAATTTCCTCACCTATAATATTATTTTTAAATTTTTTAATATTTCCTAGATGCCAGTTCCTAAAGATGTTATCAGTGAACAAGACTAACACAACTCCGTCCCTATTCAGCTTATAGTCTAACAGGATAACAATAATGCAATCATATGAAATATATTTATTGCACACCTATCATATGCAATGATGAAAAAGCAATGTACAAGAAAGAAAGGCCCAAACTCTCATTCAAGTGGGAGGAGGGGAGACACGATAATCAAGCAAATAGGTAAACAAAAAAAATTAATGTAAATGCTATGCAAAAGATTAAAATAGGATAATATGGTAGAAAGTATTTGTGTAGCTACTTCAGATTAGTTGGTCTTCCTTCTATGAGGAAATACTATTTAAGCTAAGATCTAAATGATATAAAGCAGCCAAGCTGGCAAACACCAGGAGACAAAGCATTCTAGGAAGAAGATATAATTGTTAAAAGACAGAGAGAGAAAGGAAAAGAGATAGGGAGAGGGAGAGGGGTAGGGAGAGGGATATGGAGAGAGGGGGGGAGAGGGGGAGATGGGGAGAGAGAGAAGGGGAGCCTGTCCTGTTCAAGAAATGAGGTAAAGCCAGAAGTGGTCAAAGAACAGGGTCAAGAGGACAAATATAAACCAATATCCAGCAGGTGGGCAGGGATCAGCCATGGAAGGCTGTGAATTGGAGTAAAGAGTTTGTATTTTATTCTAAGTGTGACAGGAAGCCACTGAAGGGTTTCTAAGCAGGAAAGTGATATAATCTCTGTAGTTATTTATTTATTTATTTAAGAGAGAGAGTTGGGGGGGGGGAGCAGAGGGAGAGGGACAAGTAGATTCTGCACTGAGTGCAGAGCTCGTTGCAGGGCTTGATCTCATGACCTGAGCCCAAACCAAGAGTTCGACACTTAACCAACTGAGCCACCCAGGCGCCCCTGTAGCTATTTTTAAATGTGTCCATAAGTTCTTCGATATTTCTTCTTTTAAGAAGTAGAGCCTCATTTTTCTCCCCTTAAGTATGAATTGAGCTTAGTGACTCACTTCTAATGAATAACGTGGAAGCAATGGCATACTTCTGAGAGTAGGTAATAAAACACATTGTAACTTCCATCTCTCCCACTCCTCAATCTCAGATCAATCACTGTGGGAGAAAACCAGCTACCATATCTTGGAGGATACTCATGCAATTCTATGGAGAGACCCACAGGGGAAGAAACTGAGGCCTCTGGCCAAAAGGTAATGAAGAACTGAAGCCTCCTGCCTACAGCAAGAGTGAAGATGGGAACAAATTCTTCAGCCTCAGTCAAGTCTTCAGATTACCGTGGGTCCAGCCAACATCCTGATTTCCATCTCACAAAAGACCTTAATCCAGAACTACCAGGTAAACCATCACAGAATTCTTGACCCACAGAAACTATGAGACTATAATACAATAAATAAATATTTATTGTATTAAGGCTGTAAATTTGGGGTAATTTGTTATGTATTAATAGATAACAAATACATGTTTTGGTATCTGGAACTGGGGCAATGCTGTAACAAAACCCAAAATGTGGGAGTGGCTTTGACATCAGGCCTTGGAAGCTGAATGGACTTTGAGGAGTTAGTAAAAGCTAGAGAGTGCTGAATAAACTTTATAGAAGTATGGTGACCATTGAGAAGCTATGGGTGAAGGCTTAAAGGAAAATGAGAAAAATCTTATTGGAAACTGGAGAAAAGAGGATCTTTGTTATGTAATGGCAGAAAATCACCCCAGGAATGTGTAAATTACAGAATATACCTAATGAACTGGATGATCTAGCTAAGGAGATTTCAAGACAGATTTTGAAGATGCCACTTGGTTTTTGCTTAAAACATAAAATATAAGAGGTGAGATAGAAGCTAAAGGAAACACTGTTAAATAAAAAGAAGCCAGGCCCTACTGGGTTTGAAAATTCCTTGCTTCTCCAGAAGGCAAATGATGCTAAGATTAAGAATGGCTTCTAAGCAAAAACAAAATCTAGGCCACTGTCAGGAAAGCACGGTCTAAAGATGAAGCTAAGAGTGTGACTATAAAATCTTGTTAAGATCTCAGATGGCGTTCAGAGATGGTGTTCAAGGTGGTGTTCCAGAGACCCATTCACTTAAACAACAGGTCTCCTGAGAAGTTTTAGAGGTATAGTCCTCAGGAGCCCCAGCAAAAGCCCAAGTTAGAGCAGGGCTTATCATAAAGAGACTTGTGGGTATGGTTTGCCTAATTGAGTGAGCCCAATAAGATTCGCAGGAGACCCACAAAATTTTAAAGCTAATTATGTCAGGAGGAATGCTACCAGCTTGGACTGAAGGAGATAGATCAGTACAAAATGAAGAGAGGTTTCTGAATCCCCAAGCTTCCACAGGCAGGGAGCGGGCTGAGAAACTATGCAGCTACAAACATGGGCCACCTCTCATGAGCGAGGATGGCTCCGAGAGCAGTGCTAAGAGCCATGAAGAATCATTCCCACACCGCAGGTCTTCATCAAGGTACTGCTAACAGGTGTCTCGGTAGCTTTCAGAATACTGTGAACCAGTGATTCCTATTCTTATGTTTCCCATTTTCAAACAGAAGTATATGGCAGTTATCCTATGCCTATTCTGTTTGTTTGGTTTTGGTTTTTTTGGGGGGGTGTTATTGTTGTTTTAACAAAAATGTCCATAATGATTATTCTCTGCCTGTCCTACCACTGTAAGTTGTGTGTTTGGGAGCAGATAATTTGTCGCTGTAGTTCACAAGTTTTCAGATCAAATGGAACTATACTCAAGGAGCTACATCTAAGGAACTACACATACAAAAAGCCTCATCTGAATCAGAATTAGATGCCAAAATCTTGAATTTCCAGCCGATGCCCTAGAGGAATGAGACTTTTAGGAGGACTGGGGTGGAGGTTGTTTGCAAATGGGAAGAAAGTAAACGATCTGTGGCCAGAGGGTGGAGTGTGATGATTTTAAAATATGTCCACAAATTCTTTGCTATTCCTCCTTCAAGAGGTGGAGCTTCGTTCCCCTGTCCTTGAGTGTGGGCTGAGCTTGGTGATTCACTTCTAATAAAGCAGAAGTGACGGTACGCTACATTTATGGGCAGGTCATAAAGACACTCCGGTTTCAATCTTTCCCTCTCTGAGATTATTCACTCTAGGGGAAGCCAGTTACCATGTCATGAAGTCACCTGACCAGCCGGATGCAGTCTGACATGACAAAGAACTGAGGGAGGCCTCTGACCAACAGCGAGCGAGCAAGAGTCTGAGGCCTACTGCTTACAGACACGTGAGTAGTCTAAAACCAGGCAGGTAAGCCACTCACAAATTCCTGAAACACAGAATCTAAAATAATAAATGTTTGTTGTTTTTAAACGATTAAGTATGAGGTAACTTATTTTGCAGCAGTAAATAACTAATACAATCTCAAATGTTTTCTTGTTTTTTTTTTTTTTTAAAGAATACTCCCTTCTGGGGAGAAGAGTGGATTGATAAAGTGGCAAAAGTAGAAGGAGGGAGACCAGTTAGGAAACCATTGCAATAGTCCAGGTAAAAGATGATGTCAGCGTGGAGTACATGGATGGCTCAGTTGGTTAAGCGTCTGACTCTTGGTTTTGGCTCAGTTCATGATCTCAGGGTTGTGAGATCGGGCTCTGCGTTGGACTCCATGCTCAGTGTGCAGTTGGCTTGAGATTCTCTCCCTCCTGCTCATACTTTCACATTCTCTCTCGCTCTCAAATCAGTAAATCAGTAAAATCTTTTTTTAAAAATGCCGGCTTGAAGTAAGGCAGCAATAGTCAAGATGGAGGTAAACGGATAAACTGGATTATTTGATGGGTTAGACTGGTGTTGTCCAAGAGGACCCCTAAATGTGTGGTAGAAGAAACAGAGTGCATGGCATAACACTAACATCTCTATGTGGCAGGCACAAAAAAAGGTGTTTTTGCACAAATAATCTAATTTAATCTTCACAATAATCTTAGCATGTAGGCACTACTTTATCCCCTTTTTACAGAGAAGGCAGCTGACATTAAAAGATGCTTATTTAAGGTCTCACAGCTATTAAAAGGTAAAGCCAAGATTCTACAAGTCAGACAATTTGACTCTGAGACTGTACTTTATTTTTAATGATATATAACTTACATAAAACATTGTGTAAGTTTAAGGTGTACAACGTGATGATTTGATGCACATATACATTGCATATGATTCCACAATAAACTACAAATGATGACCACAATAGTTAGTTAACACCTTTACGACCTCACATAATTTTTTTTGTGTGTGGTGGTGGTGGTAAGAACATTTAAGATCTACTCTTTTAACAACTTTTAAGTATATAATACCGAGTTGTTAACATATAGTCACCATGCTGTACATCAGATCCCTAGAACTTATTCATCTTATAACTGGAAATTTGCACCCTTTGACCAGCATCTCCCTATTTTCCCCACCACATAGCCCCTCACAACCACCATTGGACTGTTTCTGTGGGTTTGGCTTTTGTAAATTCCACATATAAGTGAGATCATTTGGTATTTGCCTTCTCTGTCTGATTTATTTCACTTAGCATAATGCCTTTCAAGATCCATCTATGTTGTAGCAAATGGCAAGATTTCCTTCTTTCTCATGACTGAATAATGTTCCATTGTATATTTATACCACATCTTCTCCATGTATTTATCAATAGAAGGACACTGAGGTTGTTTCCATATCTTAGCTATTGTGAATAATACTGCAATGAACATGGGAGTGCAAATATCTCTTCAAGATCCCGATTTCATTTCCTTAGGATATATACCCAAAAGTGGGATTGCTGAGTCATATGATAGTCCTATTTTTAATTTTTTATGGAACCCTCATGCTGTTTTCCATAGTGGCTGAACCAATTTACATTCCCTCTAATAGTGCACAAGGCTTCCCTTTTCTCCACATCCTCACCAACACTTGTTTTCTTGTCTTTTTGATAACATCCGATTCTAAGGTATGAGTTGATATCTCATTGTGGTTTTGACCTAGTTTCCTTGATGATTAGTGATGCTGAGCATATTTTCATAAACCTATTGGCCATTTGTGTGTCTTCTTTCAAAAAATGTCTGTTCAGGGGCGCCTGGGTGGCACAGACGGTGGAGCATCTGACTCCTGGTTTGGGCTCAGGTCGTGATCTCAGGGTCATGAGATCAAGCACTGTGTTAGGCAGCGTAGAATCTGCTTAAGACTCTCTCTCTCTCCCTCTCCCTCTGCCCCTCCCCCACCCCGCTCCCACTCAAATCTTTTTTAAAAATGTTGAGATTTTATTAGTTTTGCTTTAGATTTTAAAATGTACAGATAAAAGTGAACTACCTTTCATTCCCTTCACACCCTTCCCTGAGGCAGGGTTTGAAGTGACTCCAATATGTATCAGATAAATAGTATTATACTGGGGCACCTGGGTGGCTCAGTTGGTAAAGCGACTGCCTTCGGCTCAGGTCATGATCCTGGAGTCCCTGGATTGAGTCCCGCATAGGGCTCTCTGCTCGGCAGGGAGTCTGCTTCTCCCTCTGACCCTCCCCCCTCTCATGTGCTCTCTCTCTCTCATTCTCTCTGTCAAATAAATAAATAAAATCTTTAAAAAAAAATAGTATTATACTGTATCTTTCTGGATTTGCTTTTGTTGTTGTTAAATTTGATAAATTTGAGATCTACATTGATATATGTAGATCTGGTGTATTTATTTTATACGAATCAGTCACAATTTATTGATTCACTCCTCTACTAATATGCATTTTGGTTGTTTCCAGTTTTTGTTATTAAAAGCAGTTCTGCAATAAACAAACAAATGTTCAGTTCCTCTGCCCATTTTTTTTTTTTTTAAAGATTTTATTTATTTATTTGACAGAGAGAGAGACAGCGAGAGAGGGAACACAAGCAGGGGGAGTGGGAGAGGGAGAAGCAGGCTCCCCACTAAGCATCCATCCCAGGACCTGGGGATCATGACCTGAGCCGAAGGCAGGCACTTAACGACTGAGCCACCCAGGCGCCCCTCCTCTGCCCATTTTTAAGTCAGATTCTTTTCTTGCTATGGAGTGGTATGAGCTCCATATATATATTATATTTTAAATGCTAACCTCTTATCAGATAGATGGTTTCAAATATTTTATTCCATTCTGTAGACTGTCTTTTCACTTTGTTGATTGCTTCTTTTCTTTGCAGAAGTTTTTTAGTTTGATGTAGTCCCACTTGCTTATTTTTGCTTTTGTTACTTGTATTCTTGGTGTCATATCCAAAAATCACTGCCGAGACCAATGTCAAGGAGATTTTTCCCTCTTTTCTTCTAGGAGTTTTATAGTTCCAAGTCTTACATTTAAGTCATTGGTCCATTTACTGGATAGGGGTCCAATTTCATTCTTTTGCATGTGATGATTCAGTTTTTCCAACACCACTTATTGAAGAAACTATCCTTTCCCCATTGGTTATTCTTGGCTCCCTTGTCAAATATTAGTTTACCATATATGTATGGATTTATTTCTGGCCTCTTGATTCTGTTTCATTGGACTATATGTCTGTTTTTATGTTGGTGCCATACTATTTAATTACTACAGCTTTGTAGTATGATTTGAAGTCAGGAAGTGTGTTGCCTCTAGCTTTGTTCTCCTTTCCCAAGACTATTTTAGCTAGTTGGAGTCTTTTGTACTTCTGTACAAATTTTAGGATTGTTTTTCTATTTCTGTAGGGAAAAAAATGCCTTTGGAATTATGATAGGGGATTGCACTGAATCTCTAGATGGCTTTAGGTGTTATGGACATTTTAATTCAGATCCATGAACATGGGCTATCTTTCCACTCATTTGTGTCTTCTTCAATTTCTTTTATCAAAGTCTTACAGTTTTCAGTGTACAGATCTTTCACCTCCTTGATTAAATATATTTTTTAAGTATTGTTTTGATGCTATGGTGAGATTGTTTTATTTCTTTTTCAAATATTTTGTTGTCAGTGTATAGAAACACAACTGATTTCTTTATGTTGATTTTTTCTCTGGCAATTTACTGAATCCACTCATTCTGTGTGTATGTGTGTGTGTCTGTCTGTGTGTAGTCCTTAGGAGCCTTTGATCCCTCCCCACACCAGACAGACCCTAAGGAACTCTTTGTACCACCTGGAGAACAGAAGACTTAATCACCATTGACTATTCCAAACAATTAACTTGGAAGAAACTCTAGAGTGAAAAGGAGTTTAAGTTGTGTTTATTACCAAAAGCTTTAGATTTTCAATTATATAGAAAAGATCAGCAATTAGACTAAAATGCCAACTATTGTTCAGTTCTGAAACACACATTTTGTTTCATTACAAGCATCCTCCCTAGTGCATAATTAGGTGTGGCTGTCTTCCTTTTACTCGAAGCAGCCTAGAAAATGTTTAATCAAATACAGGTATACATTTGAAACTGACATATACAGGAGTCAAATCAATTTATAAAATTCCTTATTAAAAGGTCAATTTATATCCTCAAATTATTCTCAAACTTTTTAAAAGGGAGGCTCAAAAAGTTATACATGTTGATTATTTTTAAAAAATGGGAAATGGAGTGCCTGGGTGGCTCAGTCAGTTAAGCCTCTGCCTTCAGCTCAGGTCATGATTTCAGGGTGCTGGGAATGAGCCCCATCTTGGGCTCCCTGCTCAGTGGGGAGCCTGCTTTTCTCTCTCCCTCTGCTGCTCCCCTTGTGTTCTCTCACTCTCTCTGCCAAATAAATAAAATCTTAAAAAAAAAAAAAAAAGGAAATATAGGAAAGACTAAAGAAATAAAAATTATTCATCATCACACAACCCCATGAGGATTTTGCCATAATTTTTCTCAGTCGTGTTTTATACATACTTAAATACAGTTTTACAAAATTGAGATCAAACTTCATGTGAAAAATAAGACTAGATAGCATTTAACACTCAGGCACTATTGCATGTGTTTTATGCAAATTAATTCATTTAATGCTTACATCTCTATGAGGCAGATACTATTATTACCCTCAACTTACAGATAAAGACCTGAACTTTGAAGAGGTAAAGAATTTGCCCAAGGTCACAAAGGGAGTAAGTTGCCTACACTGTTAGTAATTACACTGCTTCTTTCCTCCCAGGATTATGCTAAAGATCAGGGAAAAGACAGTTGATGAGAGTGCCTTGTAAATTATATGTGCCAAATAAAATTTTAGTTATTATTTTACAAAAATAGGAGGCATATTAAATTGGGAGACACAACCTGAAGACGCCCTGACCCGAGTCTAGAGTATGCCTGAATGAACTGGAGAAAGGAGGGCAGAAAGGCATCCTATGGGGAAGAAAGCATCTGATATATTGAAGAATTCTGCTGTGGAATAAAAGAATAAGAACTAGGGCTTATTTGATACCTTATTTGATACCTTCTAGTAAGAAGTAGGGCTTATCTGATACCTTCTAACAAAGGGTATCAAGAAGTAACAATCTCCAACAAAGTATATCCTAGCAGTTAAGAGAATGAACTCTGGCTTATTTTGCCTTTGTTTGAATTCTGGCTCTGTCATGTGACAATGACAAAGGTCATCTAACCTTTCCGTAACTCCATGTTCTCATTTGTAAAAACACGAATAATAATAGTACCCATTTCACAGGGTCATTGTGGGGAATACACTAGTAAATTAAATAAAGTATTTAGAATAGTGTCTGGTATATAGTAAACATTACATAATTGTTAGATATTACAGTTTACATTTCTAGAATCTTCTTTCCTCATGTTTGTGATCTTATTCTTATTTTCTAGAATAGCTCACAGTAATCTCTTCATTGAAATGGATTTTCTTAGTTTACTTACTTATTTTGTGGGGAAGCAAGAAAGCAAGTGAAGACCAGGAAGAAAAAAAATGGTAGTAGCCCAGATAAATGAACAATGGCTTAATAAAAAATTAAG
This sequence comes from Mirounga leonina, assembly GCF_011800145.1. NCBI lineage: Eukaryota > Metazoa > Chordata > Mammalia > Carnivora > Phocidae > Mirounga > Mirounga leonina. The sequence goes on along the minus strand of NW_023270433.1, from coordinate 23,448,638 downwards.
GGAGCCAGCCTAGTACAGAGAAATTTGTCTCTGGGCTTAAACTCATTAGTGAGTTCTCAAAATAATTAGATATAAAAATTAGAGGTGCCTGGCTGGCTCAGTCAGTAAGGCATGTGGCTCTTGATCCTGTCAGGGTTGTGAGTTCAAGCCCCACGCTGGGCATGGAGCTATTAAAAAAAAAAAAAAAAAAGCTAATCAGCTATAGAAACCAGTATGGAAGAAAACACACCAAATCATGGGAGGTGTTTTAAAAGAATCAGAAAAAAAGGGCACTTTCACTTATTTTATGTGTTTTGTTTGCAAGTAAAAAAACACATATATTCACATACATAAATTAGCAAAGAGGGCCCCATACATTCTCTATTCATCTTCAATTAATGAGACAAGGATCCTGAAAAGCCTACAGGACAATACAGAGAGAAACAGAAAGACAAGGTGAGCTACCTTAGAAATGTGAGGGGTCTGTAAAATGGTGAATGAAGTAAATCTATCACAGACAGGAAAAGACTAGTGGGTGGTAGAATAACATTCCACACTAGGGTGGGGTACGTGGCAGACATCCCTCTTCCCTTCCTTGGATAAAAACATTTTAAGACTGGGAGTGGGCGTTTTGACAGGAAGAATAAAATGATTATTTTTTTTTAAGATGGGCTTTTTTTTAAATATTTTTATTTATTTGAGAGAGAGAGCACAAACAGCGGGGAGGGACAGAGGGAGAAGGAGACTCCCCACTGAGCAGGGAGCCCGATGTGGGGTTCAATCCCAGGACCCTGGGATCATGACCTGAGCAGAGGGCAGATGCTTAACCGACTAAGCCACCCAGGTGCCCCAAAAACAAAATGATTATTAAGGAAGGTGCAGAAAATGTGTTTAGGATCTAATCCAGGGCATTTTATTTTTTTTATTTTTTATTTTTTTTAAGATTTTATTTATTTATTTTGACAGAGAGAGACACAGCGAGAGAGGGAACACAAGCAGGGGGAGTGGGAGAGGGAGAAGCAGGCTTCCCGCGGAGCAGGGAGCCCGATGCGGGGCTCGATCCCAGGACCCTGGAATCATGACCTGAGCCGAAGGCAGACGCTTAACGACTGAGCCACCCAGGCACCCCAAATCCAGGGCATTTTAAACAGCTGTCTGAATGAGAAAATATAAAACAAATGAGTATATATAACATATATATGCACAGTATAAAGAAACGGAAGACATATGCAGCCAGCACCAACCTTAAGAGAACAACATTACCAGTACCTCTGACAACCCACATGCCTTGTGGACCCCTACCTTTCCACATCACCCACCTCCCTCTGCCCAAAAGAAACCACTGTCCTGATTTTGTGCTCATCACTTCCTTATTATTATTCCTTATTATTACTGCACAGATGTTATATCCCTAAATGATACATGGTTTCATTTTGCCTGCTTTTGAGCCTTTAATTTTTTTTCACTCAACATTATGTTTTTGAGATTCATCCATACTGATAATTATAACTGTAGTTCAATTATTTCGCTGCTGCACAGTATCTCACTGTATGAACATAACACAATTTATTTAAACATCCTACTGTTAAAAGACATTTAGGTAGATTTAGGTAGTTTCCAGTTTGGGGCCATTAGAAGTAAAAAAAAAATCAACATTTCAATCCATGTCTCTAATACACATGCAGGACTTTCTCTAGAGGGTATGGATTTTGGAGTAGAATTGCTGGGTCATAGGTAATACCCACCTTCAACTTTAGACTACATCAAACTGTTTTCCAAAGTGGTTTACTCTTGACATTCCCATTGGCTCCACATTCCTCACCAATACTTGTTCTCATTGTGGTTTTAATTTGTACTCCACTAATTTCTCATAAAATTGAATATCTTTTACATTTCTTTTAGCCATCTGTTTCCTATTACATGAGATGACTGTTTATTTTTACCAATCTTTAATAGGTAATCTTTTTATTTTCGATTCATTGCAGTCCTTTATTCTGGGTACTACCAATCATTTATTGGTGATTTGTGATGCAATCATATTCTTCCACTTTATGGCTTATCCTTTCAATTTTGATAAGAAGACATTCTTCATTCTAATGGAGTCAAATTTATCAATCTTTGTTCAGAATTTTTACTTCTGGTATATTAAAAAATCACTTCCCACCATGAGGTAGTGAAGATATTGCCCAGTTTTTTGGGTTTTTTTTTCCTAAAAGTGTCACACGTTTTCACTTTCATATCGATGTCCTTAATCTATCTGGAATTGATTTTTGTATATCGTGTGAGACAAGGATCCAATTTCATATGTTACTATTAGATAACAATTGTTTTAGCCCCATTTTTTAAGTTTTTCCTTTCCCCACTAACCAGCAGTGCCAATTCTGTGATTTATCAAGTTTCCACATATGTGTGGACCTGTTTCTAGGTTCTCTGTTCCCTTTCACTGGTCTATTGCCTTAATTATGATAGCTTTATAATGCCTTGAAATCTTCCCACTTTGTTTTTCTTCTGGCTATTCTTGGCTCTTTGCTCTTTCATATAATTATATGAAATTATAATTACTTTTTATCAAATTCTACTCAAAAATCCTGTTGAAGTTCTCATTGGAATTGTATCAAATTTATGTGTCTATAATATTGAGTCAATCTAGTCATAAACACAGTACTTCACTCCATTTATCTAGATCTACTATGGCTTTCAATAAATTTTTAAAATTCTTGGGGTGCCTAGCTGGCTCAGTGTGTGGAGCATATGACTCTTGATCTCGGGGTTGTGAGTTTGAGCCCCAAGTAGGATTAGAGATTACTTAAAAAGAAAATCTTTAAAAAACATAAAAATTTTTAAAAATTATTTTCACAGAGTTTGGCATCTCTTTTGCTATGCGTATACTCTTAAGAACCTCATTTTCTGCTGTAATTTATTCTAATAATATTTATGTATTTTTTTTAGAATTACTTTTTTTTTAATGTAGAAAAATGCAGTTGACTTTAGTATCCTACATTCAGTGAGCTTACTAAACCTAGTTTTTATGACTTATCTGTAGATTCTTGAAAGTTTTGATTTTTTTCCTTCTCTCTTTACACCTTTCACTTCTTATCTCATTGCATTGGTTAGGATTTCCAGTACAGTGTTGAATAAAAGCTGCAATAGCACATATCCCTCCTCTTGTTTCTGGTTTTAAAGGAAAAATTTTGTCTTGTTTTGTTAAGATTTATTTATTTATTTGAGAGAGAGCAAGAGCACAAAAGAGCACAGGGTAGAGGGGCAGAGGGAGAGGGAGAGAGTGAAGTTCAAGCAGACTCCCTACTGCACATGGAGCCTGACTCAGGGCTTCATCCCAAGACCCCAAGACCATGACTTGAGCCAAAATCAAGAGCCAGACACCTAACAGACTGAGCCACCCAGGTGCACCAGGAAATGTTTGTTTTAAATTTGACTTGTTGCTATGATGTTAACTGTAGGTTTTCTGCAGATACTCTTTATCAGGTTAAGGAAGTTTTCTTTTATTACTAGTTTGCTAAGTGTTTTTATCATGGTTATAATTTGGACTTAATTGAATACTTCTTCTGCAGCTACTGATAAGAACATGTATCTTTTCTAATACATGAATGCAGAAAACAATACACATTTGCCTAATACTAACTCAACCATGCATTCTTAGAATAAGGCCAGTAACCCAGAACTTTTTACTTGTAGAGTCAGAAGAGGTTAGATGATACCTGCTTAAAACTCAATAAATTTTATGATGCTAGTCTTACTTGCTCACCTCAAGACCCTGTCTTCTTTACAGCATCGTTCCTGACTCATCCATGCCTTCTCTGAGCTCTTAGAGCATTTACTATTGATGTTACTCATTTGACACTTGGCATGCGTTAATTTTTGTATGTCCTGTCTCCCAACTTGACTACAAGTTCCTCAAGAAGCAGCTAGTAAGTACACAATAAATGATCACTTAAATTATTCTTGGGCGCCTGGGTGGCTCAGTTGGTTAAGCGACTGCCTCCGGCTCAGGTCATGATCCTGGAGTCCCAGGATCGAGTCCCGCATCGGGCTCCCTGCTCCGCAGGGAGTCTGCTTCTCCCTCTGACCCTCCCCCTCTTATGCTCTCTCTCTCTCTCTCTCATTCTCTCTCTCAAATAAATAAATAAAATCTTTAAAAAAATAAAATAAAATAAAATAAATTATTCTTGTGATAAAATGGTGAAACATGAGTTGGATAATAATGCAGCATCCTTAAAAAATGAGACTTCTGGACATGAATTTTCTAGAAAGGTGAAGTTTTAATCAGCTAATAGTCACTGAAACTTAAAAATCACTCTAAATTGTACTCCACACTTTCCTGCTTTGTTAACAGTGTTCTGGCCATGCTTTATTCATTTCTTGATTCTAAGCAAACTCAACTGTTACTTGTTGAGTACAGTCAATCATTAGGAATGTCAGTTATGGTACTGTACTAAAGATACAGCTGTGGATACATAACATGTGGGATGCAGAACCTCGGCTATGACCCTGAATGAATCTTTAATAAGGAAGAAAAAAAAACTGGCATTTTTTCCCCCTTTAGCACTGACCTCTAGTTAACTCTAAGCAGCAATTCACAGGACTCACAGATTCACACATTTCCTCCTCCACTCCACCCTCTTTTATCCCAGAATTACACAATGCAGAGCTGTAGGACTGATACATTTTTAGCAGTGATACTGTGAAAAGTTACCATTTCTCCAGATTACAACTACTTTCCACCTTGCTTTTCCACTGTGGACTCCCTTCTCTGTACCTACTACTAGCTGACCTCATCACTGCTTCTAATCTCTAGAGAGAAACAGCATATGGTGTAACTAAGCACAGAATCTGGAACCAGAATGCCTGGGTTCAAATGCCAATTTGACATTTACAGTTCAGAGCCCCAGGATAAGTTACTTAACCTCACTATTCCTCAGTTTCCTCTTCCATAGAATGAGAATAAACACATATCTAACCTCATAAGATTGTTATGAGAATGAAAGCAGTTAATATTTATAAAGTGCTTAAACCATTACCTAACATATAGTAAGCAACACACATATTGTTAAATAAATGGATAAAATACTGTCAGGTTGAACTCCACCACTCTCTTATCACTCTTAAATCTACTCCAGTATTTCTCATTTTGGGTTGTGGTTGTATTGGTCGTAGCGGTGGCAGACATTATTAACCGATCCTAGCACTCCTTCTCTCTGGTCAGTGCCTCCCTCACATGGAAGGGAAGGGGGGGAGGTGTGTCAGGTGTATTCATTCACTGTTCTGTTAGCCAAGCTAAAGTAAGCACAGGTTAAAAAAAAAAAAAAGCTGTTTATTTAATCAGCATAACAGGAATCCAGGGACATGTGTGACTGCTATTTTCAAACATTTGCAGGGCTGGGATGGAGAAGAGACAGCATTTAAAATTATATGGAAGAGCTACAGTCTCCCCATCACTGAACATGTTTAAGCAGGAGACTGGTGACCAGGTGTAAGGATGCTGTAAGAAAGAATTTTTTAATTTGGAGTCAGATAAACTTTAAGATTCCTTCTACCTCTAAAGTCTTGGCAGTACTAGCGTGAGTCACAAAGACATCACAATCTAGTTGTGAATCACACATCGCCAACGCGCTCCTGAAGGCACAGAATTCTTCACTCCCCACAGTGCTTGGCACATTACAACAGATCGAGGTGAGGAATTCTAGCCCTCAGGCTGCGTATAACTCGGCTCACAGTAACAAAAACTTCTGTAAAACTCGGCGCGTCAATTAGCTGATCCCAGACTTCTGTTACGACCAACAAATACAATAAAGCATACATCCCAGACGGGATTTGGCAAAAAGATGTGCATCCGGATTAACTCCCAGACAGTGCTTCGCTGCACTCTTCCGAAGCCAGACAAAGCCGCCTCAAGTGAGCGGCAGGTTAAGGGGCAGGGGCAGGCAGGGTGGCCCGGGGGGGGGGGGGGGGGGAAGGGGGGCCCCGCGAGCAGGCACGCGCAGGGGACAGGGACAAAGGCCTCGGGGAGAGCACGCTGGACTTGGAGGCCGGCAGGAATGCCCGGGCCGGAGTGCCCAGCAGTCGGGGTGTGGACTGGGGATGCAAACGTGTGGGCGCCCGCAGGGTCCTCCCTGCCTCGGGTGAGCCCGCGCGGGGCCCCTCGCTGGGCCGGGGGCCGCCGAAGCCACAGCCCGAGGCGGGTCGCGCGGGGCAGGCCGGGCGGCGCACCTGCCTGCCGGCCTCTCGCGGCCGCACTGGGCCCCCCCCCCCCCCCCCCCCCCCCCCCCCCCGCCGCGCAGCCCACTCGGCCTCGCCGCCGGATTTCGGATGGTCCAGACCAAACGCCGCCGCCGCAGCCGAGGCCGGTCCCCCAGCCTCAGACAGGCGGCCCGACCCGACGCCGCAGTCCTGCTGGGAATGGGGGGCAGCGGCTGCCTCCCGCCGGGCCCGACCCGGCCCCGGGCCGTGCGAGCGGCCGCCGCCATCGCGGGCCGCGGCTGGAGGGAGACGAGGGGCCGCGCCGGGCGCCACTTTACCTGAGAGACCAGCGGGAGCAGCGTCTGCTCCACCGAACGAGTTTTGATCTCCAGTCCCGAGTCGAAGGCGAAGCCCGACGGGCCGGCGCCGCCAACGCCTGCCGGGCCCGAAAAGGCGGCCATGGCCCTCGGCCCGTCGCGCAGCCGGGACGCCGCGCCACTGCGGGCCCGCCGCCCGCCACCCAGCACGCCCGCGACGGCGGCAATGCTACCGCGCCGCCCGAGGCCCCGCCCCCAGCCGAGCCCCGCCCCCTGGCAGCCACGCCCCCACGCGCTCGGGTCTAGGGTCTACCCCGCAGCCCGGCTGGGTCTGTCGTGCTCTGACTCGCCCCCGCCAGGACGGACCAAACTAGACACCTGCGGGCCTCCCACGGCTACGTGGCCTCTCACCGGGAAGAGGACAACTATCTCTAGCAAAGCATTTCGTCCTCCTGGTAGGTGACTCGGCTTAACTCCGAATTCCCACGAGGATTTCTAGAAGCTGAGCTAACTGGTGGAGCAGAGAATCACAGTCAAGTCTGTAGGAAGGGTCTTTTACCCTGAGACAGGAATTTTGCCGGTAAAGCGTCTTTCTGGAGCTTTCCTGAAGGTCCCACTTCCCCTTGGCTCCTCTTCTGACCCTCTCATTCTCACAATTTGGGCTGGATTAAGAGTGAAACATTTGATAATGCAGCCTTAAGGAGTACCTGAGCACTTGGCAAGGAGGCAATGATTTGGGTATCTTTCAGGCTACTGTTCAAAATTACTCTTCAAAAGGAAATTAGAGCATATGGAAAAGCTTCACCTACTGTTCAACACTATTACATTTTAAAACTATTTTCTTAAGTAGGCTCCACACCCAGCGTGGAGCCCAAGGGGGGCATGAACTCATGACCCTAAGATCAAGACCCGAGTTGAAATCAGGAGTCAGCTTCCTAACCCACTGAGTCACCCAGGTGTGCCTAAAACTACTTTTGAGAATTACTTTTCCCCTAGGGCCTAGCACAGAGCAGTTTCCTAAAGGCTGTTTATTGACTGGAAAGATCATTAGTGTAGATTTCTGACTAAACTCACTAAAAGGAATCAGGGAGCCCAAAACTGATCAGATGGGAGGGAGAGCTGAACACCTCTTTCCCCAGGAGTTCAGAAGCAAAGCCAAAAGGAGGTTGTCAGAAACCCCTGTGAGGGGGTCCTCAGCTTAAGCAATAGACTGAGAAGCATGGAGAAATATTTGTGAACATATCTGCCAGTAAGCAACCAGCAGAGTAGAGAAGAATCTGAAGCTGGCGGGTCCACCCTTTCACTTTTGCCAGGATTATTTCTCCCTCCATGTCAGATTGATGAGCTGAACACCACCAACTCCAGGTGTCAGAGGCTCTTTCCCAAGCACTGTTGAAATGTGCTTCACAGCACTCCCACTTAGGGGTTCAGCTCCGTCTGCCAGGGCTGCACAGATATCTTTGCTGTTGAAGATAGCCATAAGGTAGGCTTGTTTTCTTCGTTCAAAACGTGCAGTTCCTTTAACCAACTTTCTCTGCCCCAGATTCTTACTCCCCAGCCACCCACCTTACCAATTCCTTGTCTACCACAAGGCCACCTTTCCCTGTGCACTGAGGGCTCTAGCCTCAGCCTTGGACCCTTTCACCTCTTTCAGGTGCCCACATTCCCTCTCCAGACTATCTTCTTCTCTTATGTAAGCTGCCCATATTACATAAAAATTCAGTGTAGGCATTGATGCCAAAGGAAAATACATAAGGCCTAGGAGACGGATGTATTCGTGAAAGTTTCACCCCACTGAAGATCAAATTTCTCCACAGAAATGAGACTAAGTTTACCATCTGATTCATTCAACACTAGTAATTTTATTTCAAAATATAAATATTTCACATTTACAAAGAGGTTACATTAGAAGTTTGTCAAAGCAAGTTAAAGCTAAGAAGTAGCATCTGTGTGAGAATAAAGAATATGTACTGTTATATTTGAATAAACTTTTTTGCTTTCAAACCATCTCTACTTTGCCTGAGAATGCAGAGGATATCTTTTCCAAAAGTTACATAAGCAGTTACAACTATATATCCAAGCTTGGTTTCCGAATCAAATGGTATTTGAAATATACTCTAGTCACCCAAACAAGTGGCACTGCAAAAGACAGAAGAAGGGTTTTCTTGGGGACAGCTATAATGAGAGTTACACCTTCTGGGTCACTGCAATAAAAAAGAAATAGGATTTGGTAATAGCCAAAATGATGTTACTTTAAGATTCATTTCCACACCTTTCACTGTAAGCTATAAAGCCAGAAGAAAAATAAGAAACCAGGTATGGAGTAAAGAACTCTGGACTTGGAGTCAGAAGTTCTGCCACTGAATTCTGGCTCCATCATTTAAGGTATAAACTTAAGGGAAAATTCACAAAAAACCTTTCTGAGCCTCCAGTGCCTCATTCAATAATACTTAACGCCTGCCTATCTCACAGGGTTGTTAAGAAAGCAGTCTGAAAACTATAAAGTGACATACAAAAGCATTATAAAAATGTAATATCAATATATCATCACTGTATCTGCACATTACTAGATCCTTGAAAAACTTGCAAAACTAAACACAAATACTGATTTTACACACCATAGGTGGAAAAGAATCTCTATACTTGACGTATAGCTCTGAATGGCAAATAGGTTCTCTTTCTGGTATCTCACTAAACTTTGAGATTTATTATAGTTTATGTGGTACTATGGTAACAGATATACCATTCAGAATTTCCATTAAGGATGTCTCCTAAAAGAGCTGTAAACTTACTCGAGAGCCATGTTTCCCAAAGGACTAGTAGTCCTTGGAGAAGCTCTGCTAAAAGGATGGGAGGGCGGGGGAGGGGAGTGCAGTTTAAGGTCAAATAAGTGTAGTAAACACAATCTGTCCCCTCATAAGTTCACAATATATAACAGCACGCTAAAAACTCTTAGAAGTCCTACAGAAAGGAAACAACTCAGCATTCCTCAATTTTAACTGACCATGGAGTCCCCTCCCCCCATGCCCACTTTTGTCTCTTATTACATCTAATAACATCTCTTGAAACTACTGCTATAAGGAACACATTTTTTCAAAAGCTGCTCAGCTATAAGGGAAAGGGAAGAGACACAGAACAGTGGGCTAAGGAAAAAAAAAACAACTGTATTCTACTCAGAATTCTGTTACTAACTGACTCTCTGTGTGGTAGAAAAGCCACTTTAATCTATGGATTTATTTTCTCCCCTAGAAAATGACAGGATCGCCTAATTATGTAAGGCCCATTCTAGCACAGAATTTCTATGACTAGTAGACAGATCATCTTGATTTACAATTCTCTTATTTTTAAACTATCAAAAAAAAATAACTGCTCAGTGGTTTCAGGTAGCACATTTTTTGCAGGTCCTTAATAAATTAATGAAATGAATATATTTTGATGGCAAATGTGTAAGGACAAAAACTAATTAAAAAAAAAAGTTGCTCTCAGCTGGAACTAACACTTGGAAGTATATTGCCAGAGACTATCTCCAATATGAAATGCCTAGTGTAATACTCTTGTAAGGGTCTTAGAAGACCCCTACAGGAAACTGCCAGTCAGGACTAGAGTATGGGAAGTTCTGAAGGGGTTTTTCCTACAAACCCTGACGCTGAGAGCCCTGGATAGCTCACCTAAAATTCTTTTGCTCTAATCTAACCCTTCATGGCCTGAATTTCTGAGTATTTCTTGCCCAGTAGGGACACATTCTAAAGCACTAGATACAACCAGTGTGGGAACTAGGGGTATGAGTAAGGTCACAATGGGTATTTAAGACCAAGGTTAGCCAGAGAACCTCATCTGCAAGCCTTTTAGCAGCCCTTTAACTGGAATAAACAGCTGCTGTTTCCAAAGGCTCTGAGTTTGTTTAAATACAGCAGGCCTTCAGAACACTTCCTGGGTAATCCTCTTTGTCAAGAGTCAATCTACACCAGTCTCACAAGTCACAGGAAAATTCTACCAGCTAACTACCTCTAATGGAAGAGAGTGGTAGGAATCCTCACAAGTTTAAACATAAATAAGAGTTGTATCTCAGGCAGTGTGACAGATCACTTCCAGAAACACAGAATGTGACAGGAATTTTGGAACTGCAGAAGGATTTATAGGACATGGTGTTTATGCTAAAAATGCTATACCTTATTCTCGGAAGAGAGAGGAGCACATCTGTGTGGAGACTTTTATCTTTTCTCATTCCCCCATTCGGTTTACAACTGAAATAGTGAATGTGAACTTAAAACTAATCTTTAATAAAGCTATAAAATTGTAAGACTTGTGATAGGCTTTCTGCATCTGTGTTTACTGAAGCTACTTCATCCATGCACTGTCTGTTCCTAGGAAATGTACTCTTTCTGGGACAAATCCTGGGAATCTGGGGGCAAGCCATTTTGAGACCTGAGCTTGAGACTCCTTGCTTTTCATGCCACGTGAGCTCTGTGCCCTGTGAAAATCTTGTAAAGCCTCTTCACTGTCTGAGGGGATAGGTTTCTCTGGCCGAGGGCTCCTCCCCCAGCTGGTTGGCCTTCGGAGTCCTTCTGCGCTTGCGGAAGCACCAGCGCAGTTCCGGTCTCCTCATGAGGACCGTGTGTAGGACTGATTTTTTAGGTGATATTACATCACTGCCCATTTTGGGAGCTCTAAACTATTCTCTTAGGGCTCCAAGTTCTTTTCTAAAGAACCTGGTATTTATACTAATAATTATGACCGGCAACAGCCATACATTAGCTGGAGTTTAGTCTTTTGCAGTATCACTTTATTCAGCTAAAAACACTTTGGAGGAACATAATTTGTTTATGCACACTAAACTGTGTCTAACACTTGCCGCTTATGAATATGTGCCAATTATAGCTATAAACTTATCAGTATACAATTAACAAAAACAAACCTGATTTCTTTTTTAACCCTTTTACTGCAAAAATCATAATTTTAGCAAGCACATGATCTGGCTAAGATTTACGGTGGGAGAAGGCCTTCCCAGGAGCTATCCCCTATAGCACCCTGTACAGCGGTTGGCATGGAAACCAGAGAGGGCCAACTCTCAATGAATGTGTTGCTGAACGAATGACTGAACAACTGGCTAAAGAAAAAAAGGAGTCGGTTAGCGGCCAAATGGAACAGTTGGTGTAATATCAGATTATAATTGTAGAAGAACAGTAAAAACAAGAGATCTGCATGCAGTCTACTGTATAAACAGTCAAAACCTTCACAGTAGCCTCTTTCCTAAAGGGAGTTAATTTCTTAAGTAATATCAGAATGAATTTAAGCTAATTATCACTGACTATGCTTCTCAGTGAGACAATGGTTTAGAAAAAGAAGGATTTCTACTTTTAAATGTTTTCCAAAGGGAAGTCTTTGATATTCAGGAACGCTTTCTCCTCCATATTCCCCTGGGGATGGAGAAAGAGCCTGATGATTGTTTTCTACCGTGGGAAGGACACCAAGCTAAGAGCTGGGTTCTAGTCCCAGCCTGTCATTAACTGCAGGACAAGTGCTGGGAAAACTGCAAAAGGAATTAGAAGAAAGGCTACAGCAGAGCAGAGTTGGCAGACAGTGAATTCAGAAAAATTTGAGGTAAAAATCTTACTAAACTTTTCTGAACCTTAGTTTTCCCATCTGTATGAAAGTGTTATAAAATACCATAAAGCTGTATGAAAGCTGCCGGGAAGTGATAGTGAAAGAATACGCGCAAAATGACTTTGTAAAATGCAAAGCACTATGCTGGTTATTGCGATGTCTGGGAGACTTAAAAAGTCATAATTCGACACGCCTTCATCTAGAGTCTTATGTGCAACGCACTCTGCTAAGTGATGGAAAAATACTACCTAACTGTAACATTCTACTGCTAATAAGTAACTAATTGGCAGAATTCCAAGTAAGTAAACAGGGATCCATTTAACAACTCCGAGAACTGTTACTCCTGAGATTTTTCACTTAAAGCATTTGGAAAGAAAAACTGAACCACAACATGAATTCTGTCATACTGGTACCATTAACAGCAGCTTAGTAAGTATGTTGCTTCAAAGTAGTCAACCAAGTTTTAAGAATTTGGCAATAGTGTAATGGCAGATGGAGGGAGGAGAAAGGGCAGGAAGAGCTTGTTTTTCTGTGGCTCCTGTGGTTGCAACACACACCTAGGTGACCTTGAAATAAGCCACCCCACCTTACACTTCTAGAGGGGAGTAGGTACAAGGGTAGAAGGCTTCCTTTTCCCGCTCAAACAACTACATATTCAAAAGTGAAAAACCCTCTTCATTAAAACGTGACGGTCATAAAAAAGTTCAAGAACAGATTTCTTAAACCAGGAGAAAATTACATGGCAAATACTTTTAACAGCAGGTAGTTCAGGACTCTTAAAATAACTTTATAAATACATATAATAATAATATAGATAACCAAAAGTGGGAAATTTCGAGCCATGGTACCAGTGTATAAACTGAAACTTTTCAAGCCATCTTAGCAAGAAGTAAGTGAGCAAACCACAATTCTGAGCTCTAAAGCTGTGCTTTAAAAGGCAAAGCAACACACAGCAAGTTCTCTCTTGTCCAGGCATTCTGTTTGGAAGGCCAGGAGGGTTCTGCTTCTTTCCTGGGCTCTGTTTGCTAGGCACAGATGAAAGGACAGAAGGCCACAGCTGGGCTGAACTCACTATCAAGACTGAACCTCCTACAGAAATCACTCTGTTGCAAACCATGTCAGTTTACTGAAGATTTCAGATCGTCAGAAATATCATGGCAAGTCCTGTAAGGAGAAAAGAGAGAATGATTAGTTCTGCTTTTGGAAAGAGGGGAGGGGGTGTGGATGAAGCCAAAGAAATACTTTAAAAAAAGAAAAGCACAACAGTGTCCAACCAGTAAGTAATTACCATAGAACAACATTTTATTTTTATAACCTGAGAGGCTTGACAAGGTTATATGGTCACTATGTATCGCTAATACTTTCACCAAGTATTGTTTCAAAGTCAGCTAGTTGGCTCTCTGTCTTTGGTAACAAGAATTCTTTTTTTTTTTTTTTTTTGCTGGGTCCATTGTCTCCCATCCAAGACAATCTCCCCAGACTCCCTTGAAACCATGTATGACCGACCATGTGACTAAGTAGTATCTAGTCTGGATGGAGTTGTCTGCTGCACATCTGAGGTGCCTACCTTAGCACTGTAGGTGCTGCACATCCGAGGTGCCTACCTTAGCACTGTAATAGCTAGCTTGCCTTTGCTACATCATTTACATGCCTGAGCTAGGAGGATGTGACCCAGTCTGGTCTGTATCTGTGGTGGCCAGGTCAGAGTTTATTGATGATGAGCTCAAGATCTTACCCGAAAAGACCTCATACCAAGGTGGCAGAACAGGATGTAGGGAGACTGGGCATGAATGTTTGTGGAACAGCCATACGAGTCCTAGGCTGCCTACTTCTGGCTTCTTTTGCCCAAGAAATAAACCTCTAGCTTATTTAAGTCATTGTTATTTTGAGTTCTCCTGCTGGTGGAAACTCTTTAGTTTAGGGGGCTTTTTTTCTGTTTATATACAGTCAAATCTATCTTAAATGATAAAGAGACAGGGGCGCCTGAGTGGCTCAGTCAGTTGGGCATCTGCCTTCGGCTCGGGTCATGATCCCAGGGTCCTGGGATCGAGCCCCACATCGAGCCCCGCATCGGGCTCCCTGCTCTCCGGGAAGCCTGCTTCTCCCTCTCCCACTCCCCCTGCTTGTGTTCCCTCTCTCGCTGTGTCTCTCTCTGTCAAAAAAAATAAAATCTTAAAAAAAAAAAAAAAGATAAAGAGACAAAGCACACATATATTACCCTTTCAGACAGAAGTTACATTGCTCCTTTACAGCAATATCACCAACTAGGAACTCAGAAAAACAGTTGAGCTTAAAATGTTTGCATTTTTCAAAACAATTCTAAAATCTTCAAGTTATAACTTGTAGCCCTCTCACTATACTATGTGGTATCTTCTTAATTTTTTTTTATCAGTCAAATAAAGCCCATTTTATTTTCATACCTATAACCAAGTGTTGGTTACTGTACACAGATGACTCAACTTTTTTATTACAAACAGACCTAAAGTGGAATATAAGGAAAGTACTCCAAAAATTCAGAAAACTCAGCTGTAGATACAAAAGGTGACAAAAAGTTGTCATTAAGTACAAATCATCTAAAACATCATAAAGCAAATAATCTGTACATCAGGTGCAACTGTGCACTCACGCCACCCGTCTTACCCCTTTCTGCCTTCTTCCTTTGTCTTCTCAATTTTCGCGTCACACTACGAGGCGGGCCAGCTGGGTGGAGCAGAGGCAAATGAAAGACTAACCCTTTAGCATAATGTCAGAAGTACTTCAGAATCAAGAGGGCACAGGCAGCAAGTTACAGAAAAGAGATTACATTCAAGAACACTGCCCTATCTCAAGGCTGCCTCCCTGGCGGGGGGCCCTGGCCTCTGCACCTCTGACGCTTGCCTCCACCAGCAAGGCCCTACATCCAAAGGAACAGCTGGGAAGAATGGCTAAGCTTCCTGGCTATGGCTTTGAAAGGGCATGCGTGTGACATGGCCCAACCCACCACGCTGAATATATGCTGACAAGAGAAAGAATTGGAATGAACTTTGTTTCCTTAAGTAATTTTACATTCTGAAAGAAATCCCCCAAAACGAAGACTTCTATCCTCCCAGGTTTTATATGTGTTACTGTCCACCTGTATATCAAATCAGGGTTTCTCAACAGCAGCACCATCGACATTTTTGTGCATGGTAAGATATTTAGCAGTATCCCTGCCTCTAACTGCTGGAGTTGTGACAATCAGAATGTCTCTAGACATTGCCAAGTATCTCCTGAGGGGAGCAAAACTCACAACTCCCACCCAGAACCACTGCCCTAGGTGTCTATTTATGTATCTATTTTTCACACTCTCACCTAAATTTGTGTTCTTACATTTGTGTACAGGCAAAGTTGGCTACCAGCTGTGGGAAGCCGTGGAAAATCTTTAAAACCAATAACCAAAAATTTGCCAATATTAAAAAGCATTTCCCAATACACATTAGGTTTCTAAATTCACCCTTTGACATCTTTTCACATTTCTAAGATATCTGCAAGTTTGAATCTCTATTCAGTTCCTCTATATTATGAATGAAAATTTCTGCCTCAGGGCAAAGATGCATGAAATGAGATTAAGACTGTGGTTGGCCTGGTGACTGCTTTCTGTTGACAAGTAAGCTTAGCTGTCACCTTGAAATTCATACCTACTATTCAATTCTGCCCCCAGGCCAAGAAAGCCTAGAAAAGGACCCAGAAAAAAGGAAAACAAACTGAAGCAAGCTAAGAAAACAGTTACTAACAATTTTCCAACTCAACATTCTATCTTCTCTAGATGTTTAGAGTGGCAATGGCAGGGTGTACGTGTGAGTGCGTGTGTGTGCGCGCGCGTGCATGTGAAGCCTACAGAAGTAACACTTATCTTTTTTTTTTTTTTAAGATTTTCACTTATTTATTTTAGATAGAGTGACTGCGTGCACAGGGAGAGGGAGAGAATGCTGAAGCAGACTCTCCGCTGAGCTCAGAGCCCCACACGGGGCTCAATCCCAGGAACCCGAGATCATGACCCGAGCTGGGTTGAAATCAGGAGTCAGCTGCTCAACCAACTGAGCAGCCCTGGCGCCCCAGAAGTAACAATGATCTTAAATAAATGTCTATCTCCTGGAAAACAAACTCCCTAACCTAATGATACAGAAATAATTTATTTCTGTCCTCATGGAGAAGCACTGGGCTCACAAATCAGCAGGGTTCATAAATCCTGACCTCTCTAGAATAGGAAGAAACAAAGGGATAATACTGCATTGACAGTATGTCTAGAAATGGTAAATGTCCTACCTCAGTCATCTAAATACAGTATTCTTTAAAAATAAATAAATACAGTATTCTTTTCCAAACCATATGGATTATTATATGCTAAGAACTACAGTGGTAGAATTTCTCATTTAAGAGCAAGAAAAGCAGAACAGGACCACACGTGGTTGGAGGGACAGAGACTGCTATTAACATTTTACAGTTATGGCAATGGGGAATGTGTAGTGTGATTTCCCATTTACAATCCCAGCTCCTTGAATTCTGAATTTTCCTCCCCAAAAGATTTCGGTAAGATTTTTAAAAATTCGTTTATGTAAGTGTTTAAACTTTTTCTGATTTGACAGCTCAAGAGCTGTTGACTCCTTGCCTCCTAAAGATACAGAATAAACGTTGGACATTTAAAAATAAAAAGCTTTACCTGACTAAATTAACGTAGTTGGCTTGGCATAGCTGAGTGTGTATTTCCAAACCCTCACCTCGCACACTGGTGCACAATCTTGTGACAGAGCACATGGCATCGCTATTAGGCACATCCCTTACTTTCCGACAAATCCAGAATATAGCACTAAGGCTGGGGCTTACTATGTCCCATCCTCTTTTGTCAGCCTCAAGGTGATATTGCAAAAATCTTTTTATCTGAACTGTTCTTGGTTTCACTAATCTATTAATTCATCAAATGTTCACTGAGCATTTTTTATGTGCTGGACACCATGCTAGGAATGGTAAAAGAGTAGTAAACAGATGAGACCTAGCTCCTACTTTCAGAAAGCTTACCAACTACTGGGAAAGATGATTAATTAAAACGACACAGTTATAATGTGTATTAAGCTCCAACAGGTAAGTGGAAGATGCTGTGGTGCGGGGGACCACTAGTTGGGAGCCTTACGCTCTGGTGTGTCCACGACATTCACCCCCATCAAATACTGCAAACAGCATTATCAACAGTGATAATCAGAGCAGGGGGTCCTCCCTCCTTCGTTTTTCCTGTAGGTGGTAGTTCACAGAAACGGTCTTGCAAATGCGTACTTGTAGCTACCAGTGCCTGCGCCTGCAAAGAGAAGGTATGTCCGCCTAACAAAATACAACCATCCACCCTCTACTATCACACTGCAGCAAGCCTGGTGTGTCTGAGGCCCCGAGAAAAAGCCTGTGTGGCAGCAGCTCAGACCGCAAGAGGAAAGGGTTCAGGATCAGATCAGGTAGGGCCTTGCAACCATGTCAAGGATTTTGATCTCCCTCCTAAAACCAACGGGAGGCCATTTTTGGTCAGCCAGGGTCACGATCAGATATGCCTGCATTTTGAAGAGAACATGTCAGCTGCAGTGCAGAGAAGGGACGAGAGAACTGTACAAGCGGAGGGCGGGAGACGTTAGAAGACTAAGATGACCATAGCAGTCCAGGTGAGAAATGCAGCAGCTGGGCCCAGCTCAGACCAGGAGGCGTGGCACTGGAGATTCAGAGGAAGAAGATTCAGAGATGCTGAGACAAACGGACAGCACTTGGTGAGGGCAGTGAACAAGGAGGTGGGGAGTAGTAAGGATGACCACAAACTGGCCCACAGAAGTGGAGCATAACGTTCCCTGAGTGTAACAGGACGACGTTTGCTCTTGTGGAAGGGAAGAGGATGGCTCAAGAAGGAAAAGAAAGATCATTAGTTGAAACGCACCGGCTCTCCTGCTTTTTAGCTGGGTGGCTATGGGCAAGGGAACCTCTCTAAGCCTTGAGTCCCTCATCTATAAAACATGGAAGCCTCCAATTCCTAACCTATATGCAAACACTGGACAGATCAAATAAAATAACACACGTAAAGTTTTATCACAGAACTTCACCCCAATAAACGTCCCCAGAGGTTGTGTTTGTTCAGACTTCCCACTGAAGGGTGAGGTACTGAACACACACTTCCTTCAAGCCCTTTCAAAACCTCATTAAAATGCCAGTGAAAGGGCGCCTGGGTGGCTCAGTTGGTTAAGCAACTGCCTTCAGCTCAGGTCATGATCCTGAAGTCCCGGGATCGAGTCCCGCATCGGGCTCCCTGCTCGGGAGGGAGTCTGCTTCGTCCTCTGACCCTATCCCCTCTCATGTGTTCTCTCTCTCTCATTCTCTCTCTCTCAAATAAATAAAATCTTTAAAAAAAATAAAAATAAAAAATAAAATTAAAAAAATAAAATAAAATAAAATGCCAGTGAAAGTATTTTTTTGAAGGCATACACTTACTTGAAAAGGAAGGCAGGGAGAGAGAATGTAAGAGGTAAGAGCCATAAACTTCTAGAAGGTGGAAGGCAGATGGGACAACTGCTCTGACCCAGCATACCCTAAAAAGCTGATCCTAGGCCGGTAGTGGAAAACGCCAGCAAACAATTTGATTTCTTCAGTAAAATCCCCATGAGGGCTCAGGAACTGGTGACAGCAAGTAAACTCTGGAATTGGGGTGAAGGTGGTGCTAAATGCCGAAGGACTGCTTTAAAATCTACTTAAAAAGCAGTACGACTCCACTGCTCAATAACCCCGCCCACCTCCACCTGGCCAAGGAATTGCCCCTGTCATTGGCAGAAAATTAAAGAGTTTTTTTCCCCAGGAGAGAAGGTAAAACAAAAAATCTCTGGAGTAGGGGACAAGAGGCAGAGATGAGGGTGGGGGTACACACTGACACCGGGAGATTGCATGAATACTCACATCTTGAACACCATCTGTCCCTTTCCCTCTCTTGGCTCCCAGAATGCCGGCCCCTGGGCCACCAACCTCTAGGCAGGAGATTATTAAGATCTTTCTCAGAGGGGTTTACTAGTCCAAATGGGGAACCAAAAAATGTTGACACCAAGGATTGCACAAGACAATGGCTCTGCCAGATTCTATCATGGTAACACATACAATAACCCACCCACAGCTCCTGAGTGAATGTCTCACTCTTAATAGGAACCAACAGCCAAATATATATGATAAATGATACTGTGATTATGTTGTGTTAATATGGCAAAGGTGAAGGGATTCTGCAGATGTAATTAAGGCCCCTACTCAGTTGACTTTAAATTAATCAAAAGGAGAGCATACTGGGTAGACTGAGCCTAGTCAGGCAAGCCCTTTAAAAAGGGGTCTGAGTGGTCAGAAACCAAAGTCAGAAAACTGCTCTTCTGCTGGCCTTGAAGAAGCCAACAGCCATGATACGAAACTGCCTACGGAGAGGGGCCACCACCAGCTGTCAGCCTCAGTTCCACAACTGCAGGAAAATGAATCCTGCCAACACACGGCAAGCTTAGAACCCAAGCCGCAGAGGAAACCCCAGCTCCAGCTGACACCTTGACTGCAGCCTTGTCAGAACCAAAGCCAGAAGATCCAGCTACATGGTGCCTGGACTCCCGGCCCACGGAAACTTGGACAGAATAAATGCATGTTGTTTGAAAGCCATTAAGCCAGGGCTAATTTGTTATGCATCACAGAAAACTAATAACTTCCTGAATGCTAAAAAGGTAGATTTTATTTTTTTTTAAAGGTAGATTTTAGGGCGCCTGGGTGGCTCAGTTGGTTAAGCAACTGCCTTCGGCTCCGGTCATGATCCTGGAGTCCCGGGATCAAGTCCCGCATCGGGCTCCCTGCTTGGCAGGGAGTCTGCTTCTCCCTCGACCCTCCCCCCTCTCATGCTCTACCTCATTCTCTCTCTCAAATAAATAAATAAAATCTTTAAAAAAAAAAAAAGTATAGATTTTATTTATGTAAATAACACCTTGATAAACAGGACTGAAAAAAAATGTGGTAAAAATGAAAATCTCTGTGGAAGGTTTGGAAAATAAAACTGAAAAATTCACCCAGAAAACGGAGGCAAAAAATCAGAAATGGAAAAACAGCAGAGATAAGAAAATAAGATGACCAGGGTATGAGACTCAACATTAAACTAAGTTTCTGAAAGGATGAGAAGGAAATCATAAAAATGAAATAATTCAAGAAAAATTTTAGAACTGCAGAACATAAGTTTCCAGTTTTAAAGGTCTTATCAAGTATCAGGAACGTTTTTAAGGAAACGTTCAGGAATCAGAACGACTTCAGACTTTTAACAAGCATGGAAACAAGAAGAGAATGAGGAAATAAAGAAAGTCTAAAGGTAAAAATTTTCACACATAAAATTCTCTACCCAGGGGCGCCTGGGTGGCTCAGTCAGTAAGCATCTGCCTTTGGCTCAGGTCTTGATCCCGGTCCTAGGATCAAGCTCCTTGTCAGGCTCCTTGCTCAGTGGGGAGTCGGCTTCTCCCTCTCTCTCTGCCCCTTCTCCTGCTCATGCGCACGCTCTCTCTCTCTCTCAAATAAATAAAATCTTAGAAAAAAAATTCTCTACCCAGGCAAGCTATTGATTAAGTATGACTTTAGGAAAAACCTCTTCAGACATGCATCATCCTCCCAAAATTCACTCCCCATGCATTCTTTCCCAAAAATCTATAGGAGATTGTGCTCCAACAAAAAGGGAATAAATCAAGAAAGAAAATGATATGGGGAGTGAGAATTCCAACACAGGGAAGAGCTGAAGGAATGACAGCTGAATAGTGGGGGAAAGGGCAGCCAGCATCCACTGGAGCAGATCAGAAGACTCTAGCAGAGACTTCATCAGGAAGATATGCTCAGTTGATACAACTGAGCATACTGAGCAAGAGGAGATGTGAACACCTGGTGCATAGCTTGAGGCTAATTGTAAGTACTCACATACAACAAAACACAGTATCTTTATAACTCAAAGGAAAGCAAAAAGCTGTATAAAGTAAGGAAATACAGACACAATATACAAGAAGGCTCAAATAGGAATATAATTTACAGAGTCATAATAATGTAAGTGCCAAATACTGATCTAACCGATATCACAGTTCAATAATGGGAGGTGGGTAGGAAAGAGCTAATTTCTCACCTTCCAACTGGGAAGGAAACAGATAATGCCTATTCATGAAAAAAAAAAAATCAAGGAATAAACATGCTATTTCAAGAAATGGAGGTAAAAGTCAAATTAGAGTCAAAAAGTGGTTCCTCTCAGGGGCACCTGGGTGGCTCAGTTGGTTAAGCAGCTGCCTTTGGCTCAGGTCATGATCCCAGGGTCCTGGGATCAAGCCCCCCGTCAGGCTCCACGCTTAGCAGGGAGTCTGCTTCTCCCTCTGCTCCTCATCCCCCACCCCATGCTCTTTCTCTCTCTCAAAAAAAAAAAAAAAGTGGCTCCTCTCAGAGCAGAAAAGGAGAGACAAGGGGAAAGCAAAGGATAGTTTTCACAATAAGCTTTGTAGAAATTTTTGACCCTTTCAAATACATGCATACACAACTTCTAAAGAAAAAAAAAGATGAAGACTATAAAAGCCCTCACATTAAATTTTCTAGCTCCCCTGCCACCTAATTAATAATATTCTACCTTCAGAGAAGTTAGTTCCCCCTTCAGAGAAGGGGGAAAGGGTCATTTGCCTCTGGAAGAATTCATATTAGTTAAAAACCAATTCCTGCTTTACTAACTTGGAATCATTAAAAGTTTTTTTCTAAAGTTAACAGCAAAATATTGATCAACCAATTTTCTTTTGGTTTCTTGTATGGATCCCCAAGGAGTAGGGTATCCAGTTATCAAGTGCTCTTTATTGCTTTCAAGTAACTGTTCATTGGTTTCTCAGGTACCCACATATCTGCCTTTAAGAGGTAAAGGCAGAAATCATAGGGTCACCACCTTCAAAATGGTGAAGCTTTTGTTAAAGCTACATAAGTGCCTCTCCTTTTATTCTTTTTAAGGAAACGCATTTTTCCCTGCCATCAAGTTAAGTGCCTTGCATTAGCTAAAATGGCCCTCTAACCAAGTGGGTCTAACTCAGAAACTGTATTCGACTTGTTCTGAGTTAAAAGACCATGTCTTTCTTCACAAAGTACATTTACACAAAATAAGCAGAAACATGTTTCTAAAGAATTTTATTTTTTTTAGATTTTATTTATTTGACAGAGAGAGACACAGCGAGAGAGGGAACACAGGCAGGGGCAGAGGGAGAGAGAAGCAGGCTTCCCGCGGAGCAGGGAGCCCGATGCGGGGCTTGATCCCAGGACCCTAGGATCATGACCTGAACCGAAGGCAGACGCCTAACGACTGAGCCACCCAGGCGCCCCTCTAAAGAATTTTAAAGAAAAACATAAAATAGTTTCAGTAAATACATTTTCAGAATCAACTCGTTAATGACTCCTTGATTACACTAGAAGACCCAATGGCAGGAAAAATTATTTTCCAGTGGAGAATAATAAGGACAATGTAGTATAGTCTCTGAAAAGTTAAAATTCTTCATTCTGAGACTTCTTACTTTTTCATTCTTAACAGTCCATCTTACTTTTCTGTTGTTAACATGTGATTTCTGGTACAATCATGAAGAAAAACTGTTTAACAAGTAGTATCCTCTGAAGTTAAACCTGATGTATACCCAGCCATTCCACTTCTTGGTATATACTCAAACTAAGTACTCCCGTCCGCCAGAAGACATGTAGTACAAGAAACTGGCCAGTAGGGGGCGCCTGGGTGGCTCAGGCGGTTAAGCGTCTGCCTCTGGCTTAGGTCATGATCCCAGGGGTGGGAATGGAGTACCGCACTGGCTCCCTGCTCAACGAGGAGCCTGCTTCTCCCTCTCCCTCTGCCCTGCCCCCTGCTTGTGCTCTCTCTCTCTTAGATAAATAAAATCTTAAAAAAAAAAAAAAAAAACTGGCAAGTACACAAATGTCCATCAACACTGCAATGAATAAACTGTGGTATCCTCATGCACTGGAATACTAGGCAGCATGAGAAAAGGATGACTGGTCCATGCAACAATGTGGCTGAGGTCACAGACAATGCTGAGCAGAAGAGCCTGACTCAGGAGTACTTACTATATAGGATTCCTGTTAAGTGAAGTTCAAAAAGAGGCAAAGCCAATCTAAGGTGACAGTGGTCAGATTACTAGCAGAGAAGGGGTCTGACTGAGAAGGTGTATGGGGAAGGTTTCTAGAGTAATGGAAATACTCTATACCTTAATACAGGGGATGCTTACATAGGTATATGTATTGAAAAAATCCATCTGTTGTATATTTAAGATGTGCATCTCAGCCCATGGAAGATAAACCTCAATAAAAAGCTTTGTAAAATTTTGACACAATCAGGGAAAACTTTTTAATTATAATTCATATTACATTATAATTTAATTTATGAACTGTTGGTGACAGCAGATGACAGCAATTATGAATTGTCTGTCTGTACTTGCAAAATAAGTTATAACTCCATACTAGCATACTCAGAATTTTTTCCCAACTTTTTACAGCTTTATAAAGCTACAGAAAAATTGAAAGACTGGTGCAATTAACCATATGTCATTCATCTAGACTCAACAATTGTTAGTATGTTGCTATTGTCACTTCCCCCTCTATTAGTTTTGGCTAAACTATTTAAAAATAAGTTGCAGGGGCACCTGGGTGGCTCAGTTGGTTAAGCGATTGCCTTCGGCTCAGGTCATGATCCTGGAGTCCCGGGATAGAGTCCCGCATCGGGCTCCCTGCTCAGCAGCGAGTCTGCTTCTCCCTCTGACCCTCCTCCCTCTCATGCTCTCTGTCTCTCATTCTCTCTTTCTCAAATAAATAAATAAAATCTTTAAAAAAAAAGAAAAAGAAAAAGAAAATAAGTTGCAGACATCTTGACATCTTACCCCTAAAGGATATTCTGCTATACAACCAAGGTATCATTATCATGCCTAGGAAATTTAACACTGATATAAAAATACTATTTAATACATAGCCCATATTCAGATTTCTCCAACTGTTCCATAAATGTTCTTTATCGATTCTCCCCACCCCTAATCCAGGACCGTCCACTGATGCCTGCACTGCATTTGATTGTCCTGTTCCCTGACCCCCGCCTTTAATCTGGTACACCATGTCCCCAAGTGTTTTTTAAATGTTTTTTTTTTTTATTTTGGTCTTTCATGACATGAACAATTCTGTCCCAATTTAGTTTTTAAAATTTCCTGGTATCTGAAACCCAAACGTCTACAAACAAATGTTTTCTACTTAGAGTCTTCTACAATCTTTAGCAGAGCGTGTGCACTGAAATACCTGTATCCTGACAGACCATTCATGTAAAAAAATAAATCATGGGATAGTTCAATTTCACACACAGAGTTCATGGTCATTCTACTTTAACTCACCGCTGAGTCTGAGCAGGCCACGGGGTCTGGTTTGGCGTGGGCACTGAATTCGTGGGACTCACTAGCATGGCACTATAGATATTAGAAGCGACCACGAGTATGCAGAGAAGTATGGGCCCAATGATTGCTCCTTCCAGGCCCAAGTAGTAAGCCCCGCCAGCCACTGCCAAGCCTGTCAAGTAAGGATGCCCACCTCTGGAAGAAAGAGCATACAGATTAGCTCATGGCTTTTAACAAACATAAACCTTGGAGTAAATCTGAAACACATCTCTAACACTATGTTCATTCCTAACACACCAGGCCTTTGATTGCATGACCAGCTTTCTTTAGATTACTTCAGTGCAGATAACAATGTTGGTTGTAATAATACTGAGATGCAAGCATTTTCTTACCTATGTAACACATACAACATCTGCCTTTTTATAAGGTCCATCGATGGAGGGAGTGAAGTCAGACTGTTAGCAGATATCCTACACCCATTACATGGATGCCTGACCTAGGTTAGTGTTGGCTGAAGAGTGGTTACAAAAGTCACATGTTGAGTTTACTTCCAACAAGAATAGTTAAATGGGCACAATTTACATATAATTCAAATAATTATGCTTTTTATAAAGCAATACAATAGCATCCACATTATTCATAGGTTAGACTTGTGGCAACATCGTAAAATAGTTTTTAAACATGGGTAATGATAAAGGGCCTCATGAAGAAACTATCCGTCACAAAGCCCAAGATTTCTATCTCACAAGAGTCATAATTGTCCTCCAGCTTATCACAGGATCACTTACATAACCCGAATACAGTAAGAGGTTACAGCAGCTCCGCACAGTGATAACAATAACAAATGACCACTAACATAAGAGGGACTGGGAAAGACGGTATGTTCTATTTCTAGTTTTCAAACACAGGTGACTGGAACAATTTACTGTGGGGCAAATAACTCTGGAATAATGTCCTGTACTATGTTACAGTTCAATAAGTAAGATTTAAGGTGAGGTAGTCTTTAGGAAACTAATACACTATATTCATAATCTATCTTCCTCACTCTAAAAAAAAAAAAAAATTTAGGGCAGTATTCCACATATGTATGCTATGTAAGTAAGCTTTTTCCCTAAAAATACACTTCTAAAAATTTCCTATCAAAAATGCTTAAAGCTGGGGAGCCTGGGTGGCTCAGTCATTAAGCGTCTGCCTTCAGCTCAGGTCATGATCTCAGGGTCCTGGGATCGAGCCCCGCATCGGGCCCCCTGCTCCGCAGGAAGCCTGCTTCTCCCTCTCCCACTCCCCCTGCTTGTGTTCCCTCCCTCACTGTCTCTGTCTCTCTGTCAAATAAATAAATAAAATCTTTAAAAAAAAAAAAAAATGCTTAAAGCTTAAAAAAAAGTGTGGAAGCTTTTAAATAAAGGCTTCATTTATTAAAAAATAAAACAATTTACACAAACTCTTTCATTTCCTAATGCTGGCTAAATAAGGTAGTATTTTATTATTAAGATAAAAATCACATAAAAATCTTAAATTCTAGCTAGAAACTTCAATAAAAAATTTAAAGTTTAGAGAAAT
The DNA here is from genome assembly GCF_011800145.1 of Mirounga leonina. Classification (NCBI taxonomy): domain Eukaryota; kingdom Metazoa; phylum Chordata; class Mammalia; order Carnivora; family Phocidae; genus Mirounga; species Mirounga leonina. The sequence continues at coordinate 23,422,564 of NW_023270433.1, read as the reverse complement.
GAAAACATTTAACGATAAGTCATATAACTACTCTATTTAAATTTCAACTGTTAAGCACTAGTTAACCACGTTCTGACGTTCTCCTTTTGTCTTTAATTTTCTCTCTCAAGTTTTAGACATAAAAGTTTCCCTAAGGCTTGTGTATGGAGTTGCTTGTTTCTTTCTGCTCTGGAACTTTGGGACGTCAGAGTAGTTATATATCATTTGTTTTCTACTTCAACTTACTAGAGAGAAAATAAGGTGGCATATAATTTGTCCCTGTATATTCTCAAATTAACTGAAGGGTACTCTTTCTATGAACTGAGCCCTTGTCTACACTTACTGTGATGGTGAATTTTACTATATTAACTATTATGACAGTTTCAGTAGGCATATTCTGAATTTCAGTAACTGATGAAAATTCAGCATTTGGTTACATCCTAGATTCTAATAAGCAATGTGAATCTGGATATGTGACTAAAAAAGAATTGGCTTGATTTACTTAATGCAATTTCTAAGAGATACCAAAATCAAAAAACAAGTATTTATTATATTACATAGCCAAAGCTTGGATTCTGTCTTCAATTTAACCTGTACTCATCCTAGACCCATACTATAATATCTTAAGTAAAGAGAGCTCTCTGCTTATCAGACATTAACTTGATGAGATTTGATTTCACATGGAAAACCTCAGACCTACAACTAAATGTTTTTCTCCAAAAGCAAAGAAGTTCTAAAAATAACCACTAACTCATTTCTGTACTTTAAATGTTTTATGTACATCTAATAATATTTCTTTCCTAGCTTAAATATCACTAAAACAGAAGATTATTCACAATTTTGTGTTAACACAGAGTCTCATATATTGTAAATACTTAGACAACAAAATAGCATACCTTGCAAACAGTATTAATTATATTACATTAAAATCTGATTGGATCAGTGGGACCACAAAAGACTACTTCACTGAAAAATCCTACCATCTGTCCCTTTTCCCATCCCCAAAAGGGAAAATAAAACAAAACAACCTTTCTTTAACAAGGCCACATAAATCCCTGGATATGATTCACCAGCAACTTGAGAAGTTCTGTGGATACTTACCCTGATATATCCGAATAGATGGCAGTATCTACAAAGTATGTTGGCAAGAGATGAAAAACCAACAGTAAGATGGCTTTGCACCCTAAGCCTTGTGTAAGCCACAGGTCTAGAACTGCAGGTACTGCTGCCCAGTATGTCCCCAGAAATGGTACCGCTCCCAGGATTGCTGCTAAAGCTAAGATTAAAAGAAAAGCAACTTAACATCACCACTAAAACAATAACAAAACAGCAGAACCTAAGCACTAGCTCCTCCTACTTAAACAATTACACCAAAACAAGTTAAACACAAACTCAGTGCATGATAACGCCCCGTTTAACTGAATTTGTTAGTGAAATGAAGGTTTGATATATAACTCAAAAGCTGATGCTGAAAATCTTTCTAAAGTATGTGTCTACTTCATGAATCTTTTTCTTTTCATGAATCTCTTCTTAAGTAACAAAATTCTAGTGTCCCGCAGTTGTTATTTTGAATCAATGGTTAGTTAATTAATATACAACCCTATAATGCAACAGTAAAGCATTGGTCAAATTTATACTGAGTCCAAAGCCAAATTAGAAGTTAGTTTCTAAACCTCAGAGATGAATGTATATCCTTCACCTTGTTTCTTTCTAATAAAAATGAAATGTAGTTTAAACAAAAACAAAACCAAAAGCCCTAATCGCCAAAGGACTCACTTCAAGCTCATCCCCTTCCACAGCAGCGTGTTTGCTCTCTCCTCTGGCTCCCCTCCAGACTAAGAGTCAAGCAGACGTGGATCTAGTTCTGGTCCTGCCAGGTATGTGACCTTCGAAAACGTGCGGTTTCTCATCTCTACGACAGGAACCCCACCGACCCTGCCTGCCTCACAAGGTCGTTATGAAACAACGACCGCCATGTGTTCTCAGGCTACTCGCACATCAGAGGGTGGCTTAGTGGACAGCGAAGTAGGAAAGAACATGAATGAACTTGGGAATGTAAGGAAGAAAGGGAGTGTGGACCAAAAGGGGAAAAAATGGTGGTAGAGGGTAAATGTGGAAGGCAGATATATCTGGGAAGTCAAGCAACCACAGAAATAAAGGAAGGAAAAGTGGAAGAGGAGCAGAAATAATGTAGAGGAAAAAGTAAAGGGTGGTTTTGAACCATTCTGGTGCTTATGGAATGAGCATATGGAATTGATCCTACGGGGTATGGAGGCAGCTCATTCATCTTGCCCCTAGGACAGTATCCTTCAGGGGACAAAGCTATTTGACCAACTCATTGCTCCCTGCCAATCAGTTCAACTCAAACATTTACTGAGTGTCAAGTACATACATACTAGGTGTTGTGCTAAGTGCTAGGACATTCACTCATTTAACAAATACTGATGCACTGCTTTCTATGTGCTGGGTTATCGTTCAAGCTACTGGAAATACAGCATAAAGACACATTATAAATCATACTTCTGCTCCTATTCTGGACTAGATTAGATCTCTAAAATTTAGTATTTTAAGCTTGAGGAAGATGACATTTCCCAAAGTACAGAAAATGGCTTAATTTTCCTTAAACAGAGGACAGTGGAAGTTATGATACTACTGTTACCTGATGGTATGAAGACAATATTGATGCCAAATATGGTATGAGTCAGCCATGTGTACAATCCGTAGAAGCCAGCCATTTTGAGGGAAGCATCAAACACTCCTCTAGAATGCCCAAAGATAAAAGGGAAAGTAAATAAACACAGCATCACATTGTGATTCAGAAAAATCAATATTTCCAGGCCTCTGGCTTCATGTTTAACTAAATTTCTCTGATGAAAAAAATAACTGAAATATAACACCTTAAAATAGCCTATTCACTGAAATAACTCATCAACTTTTCACTTCTGAAGCACATCTTTCACCGCCAAAATAAATGGAAAAAAAAATTAAGCATGACCATCTTATTTCTGAGGATGCAGTTAAATTTTAAGAAATACAGGCTGTGAGGGACGCCTGGGTGGCTCAGTCGGTTAAGCATCTGCCTTCGGCTCAGGTCATGATCCCAGGGTCCTGGGATCGAGTCCCACATCAGGCTCCCTGCTCGGCGGGGAGCCTGCTTCTCCCTCTCCCTCTGCCTGCTGCTCCCCCCTGCTAGTGTTCTCTATCTCTCTGTGTGTCAAATAAATAAATAAAATCTTTTAAAAAAAAGAAAAGAAATATAGGCTGTGGCCAGCTCTCCTCTTTGGGAAGAACAAGTGCAGGGTAATATAACTTGCACTTCATGGGTCTTATTTACAAAATTTTCCCGTGTTCCTTCAACTCTGCAACCAAGCCTACAAAGACACTTCTACAAATGCTGTCAAAAAATGCAAGTCATTTGGAGAGAATTTATGGAAAAAAAAAAATCTTATTACCTCCCAAGTAAAAGCAGAGAGGAAAATACAAAAGGGATAAAAACAGACCCACATAACTGGTGATTAATAGGAATGAAGTACATGAAAATCTGCAATGTCAGGTGCTTCAGCTTTGGTTTTCAGTTGGAAGATTAAGGCACTATTGTGTCAGGAGGAGAAATTAGTAACTGCTCAAAGAGAGCACAAAGGCAGCAAACCTTAAGTTATCCCAAAGCTTAAAAATTACAAAATTAAGTTATCCTCAAGCTTAAAAATTACAAAACCCAGGATTCTGCGGGGCACAGGGGAAGCATGGGCATATACTCATGAGGGAAGGAAAAGCTGTCATTAAAAAATCAGAGGCTGTGGCAGCAAAGGGGACACTGGACACACAAAAGGAAACACCGTACTTTTCCAAAGCATCCCAAGAGATAGACTGTAAGAGCAAAGTCAAGCTCCAGAACCTAGAGATTCGGTCATTTACTAGGGTTCTGACACATGGACTCGGTGACACAGGGCTCCCCAAATTGTCAAACCTTTGTCATGCTGACCAGCAGCTTTCACTCGAGAATGTGGAATTGCCATGTGACCTCTGACAATAAAGATACAGATTAAAGTGGTATCAAAAAGGCTGAAAGGAAGGGAGAGAGCCGGGAGGAAACAGAAAATATCCAAACAGTAAATAAATAGAGGAGATGGGGGAAAAAGGGAAAATAGCCGAGCTTCAGGTTTTCAACCTGAGGGGAAAAGAACAGCAGTGTCTCAAGGGCATGGAAAAGCCCCAAATGAGAGAGGACATGGAAGAAAGGGGAATATATTTAGTTTGGGCAATGGTAAGAAATAAGGATGGTTGGGGCGCCTGGGTGGCTCAGTTGGTTAAGCAACTGCCTTCGGCTCAGGTCATGATCCCGGAGTCCCGGGATCGAGTCCCACATCGGGCTCCCTGCTCAGCAGGGAGTCTGCTTCTCCCTCTGACCCTCCTCCCTCTCATGCTCTCTGTCTCTCATTCTCTCTCTCGCAAATAAATCTTAAAAAGAAAAAAAAGAAATAAGGATGGTGAACCCTGGAGGTAGCTGGAAGTAAAAGACAAAGTTGATGGAGAACTTGGGACAAGAGCTTTGAGATGTGCCAGAAGAGATTAATCACAGGAAAGGATAAGATACTCCAGGGACAAACCCAGAGAAAATGGGGCAACTGGCTGTGTTCCCACAGGGGACCTAAGGACAGAGATACACCAGCCAAACAGAGAATGAAATCACACCTGCAGTTGGGAGACAATCACTAGAGTGCAGTATTCCCAGAGACCAAAGGAGAGAGCAGCTTTTGAGAAAGAGGGGATGATATTAAGGTCAAATACCCCAGGGAGATTAATAAGAATAAGGTCTTAAAAAAAAAAAAAAAAGCACAGGGGCACCTGAGTGGCTCAGTCAGTTAAGCATCTGCCTTCGCCTCAGGTCATGATCCCAGAGTCCTGGGATCAAGCCCCGCATCGGGCTTCCTGCTCGCGGGGACCCTGCTTCTCCCTCTCTTCCCCGCTCGTGCTCTCTCTAGCTATATCTCCTCTCTCTCTCTCAAGTAAATAAATAAAATCTTTAAAAAAATAAAAAATAAAATAAAATTTTTTAAAAAGGTAAAGTATTTGACCAGAACTGGGAAGATCAATGAGAAAAGATATAGATATTTTCACCAACCTTATGTTATTCAAAATGTTATACCAACCTGTTATTCAAAAATTGCTACACCAAAATGAAGCTGATATCAAAGGTGCAATGAAATATCTCAACTGAATCACCCCTCTGGGTGGCAAGTAGGCAAAACTCAATCCAAAAAGGACCACTTGTAGGAAACAGCACACAGTCTTCCTTCTCTACCTCTGGGAATACTGATTGTTGATAACATTCTCATTAAACTTTCAAGTAACTTTGTGGACCCTAAACGTATCAGATACTGTTTACAGCTACTAAACGTGTTCACATAACCCAATGAGGGATGAAAAGGCAATGCATTCCGCTCGATCTTATTGTTTAGGATCCGGTACACAGGCTTTATAGAACAGAAAGACAAATCCCCTAACAATTTACTAGGAGACAGAATTTTTTTTTAACTCCATCAAATTCCTAGCCATTTTTTCCTTTTTATCGGCTTTACTGAACTAGAATTTATAAACAATAAAACTCATCTTTAAGTGTATTAATTCAGTAAGTTTTGGCAAATGTATACAGCTGCAGAACCACCACTGCAGCCAAGATGTAGAACATTTCTATCACCCTAAAATGTTATGCCCCGGGATAGTCTACCCCTCCCTGAACCCTGATCTCTGACAACAACTAGGTATGTTCTCTGTCACTACGGTCACTATGGTTTTGCCTTTTCTAGAATTTTGTATGAACAGAATCAATCATACATTATGTAGCTTTTTAAAAAAAATGTGGTAGAATATACATACCAAGAAATTTGCCATTTAACCATTTTTAATACAGTTCAGTAGTGTCAAAGACATTCACATTTTGATTATATAGCTTTTCTGTTTGGTTTCTTCAACCTACTACCGTATTTTCAGATTCACTCACATTGTCATCAGCAGTCTGTTTCTCTTTAATTGTGGAGTAGTATTCCATTATTTGGATATGCCACAATTTGTTTATCGAATCACCAGCTGATGGCCATTTGGGCTGTTTCTGGTTTGGGGCTACTGTGAATAATGTTGCTCTGAACATTCGAGCACTAGTCTTTGCATGGACATTTGCTTTCACTACTTCTCGTATGTACCTAGAAATGCAGATGCTGGGTCATGTGGTATGTTTTAATTCTATAAGAAACACCAGCAATTCCTTTGATTTCTCAATTCAAAGAAAACGTACAGTCCATGGAGGATCAGCCAGAAGTCACTGCCTGCTATATTACACCACATCTCTTCAAGGTGTGAGGCTAAATTTCATACTTATGGTATTATGAGGGTGAATACTGGCAGAAAGAGCAATTCAACCTCACGAAAAGCTAAATGGCAATGCATCCAAATCCCCTCTTAACTGACCCAGTGCATGCTGGGTGCCCAATAAAATGGAGCTATTACAGTTCTATTTTTTTTATTGTTATGTTAATCCCCATACATCATTAGTTTTAGATGTAGTGTTCCATGATTCATTGTTTGTGCATAACACCCAGTGCTCCATGCAGAACGTGCCCTCCTCAATACCCATCACCAGGCTAACCCATCCTCCCATCCCCTTCCCGTCTAGAACCATCAGTTTGTTTCTCAGAGTCCCTTGTCTCTCATGGTTCGTCTACCCCTCTGATTTCCCCCCCTTCATTCTTCCACTCCTGTTACCTTTTTTTTTTTTCTTAACATATATTGCATTATTTGTTTCAGAGGTACAGATCTGAGATTCAACAGTCAGGCACAATTCACAGCGCTCATCAGAGCACATACCCTCCCCAGTGTCCATCACCCAGTCACCCCATCCCTCCCACCCCACCCCCCACTCCAGCAACCCTCAGTTTGTTTCCTGAGATTAACAATTCCTCCTATCAGTGAGGTCATATGATACATGTCTTTCTCTGTTTGACTTATTTCGCTCAGCATAATACCCTCCAGTTCCATCCACGACGTTGCAAATGGCAAGATCTCATTCCTTTTGATGGCTGCATAATATTCCATTGTATATATATATACCACATCTGTCCAGTATCCACTCATCTGTCGATGGACATCTTGGCTCTTTCCACAGTTTGGCTATTGTGGACATTGCTGCTATAAACATCGGGGTGCACGTACCCTTTCGGATCCCTACTTTTGTATCTTTGGGGTAAATACCCAGTAGTGCAATTGCTGGATCGTATGGTAGCTCTATTTTCAACTTTTTGAGGAACCTCCACACTGTTTTCCAGAGTGGCTGCACCAGTTTGCATTCCCACCAACAGTGTAGGAGGGTTCCCCTTTCTCCGCAACCCCACCAACATCTCTCATTTCCTGCCTTGTTAATTTTAGCCATTCTGACTGGTGTGAGGTGGTATCTCATTGAGGTTTTGATTTGGATTTCCCTGATGCCGAGTGATATTGAGCACTTTTTCATGTGTCTGTTGGCCATTTGGATGTCTTCTTTGGAAAAATGTCTGTTCATGTCTTCTGCCCATTTCTTGATTGGATTCTTTGTTCTTTGGGTGTTGAGTTTGATGAGTTCTTTATAGATTTTGGATACTACCCCTTTATCTGATATGTCATTTGCAAATATCTTCTCCCATTCTGTCGGTTGTCTTTAGGTTTTGTTGACTGTTTCCTTTGCTTGGCAAAAACTTTTTATCTTGATGAAGTCCCAATAGTTCATTTTTGCCCTTGCTTCCCTTGTCTTTGGCGATATTTCTAGGAAGAAGTTGCTGCGGCTGAGGTTGAAGAGGTTGCTGCCTGTGTTCTCCTTTAGGATTCTGATGGACTCCTGTCTCACACTGAGGTCTTTCAACCATTTGGAGTCTATTTTTGTGTGTGGTGTAAGGAAATGGTCCAGTTTCATTCTTCTACATGTGGCTATCCAATTTTCCCAACACCATTTGTTGAAGAGACTGTCTTTTTTCCACTGGACATTCTTTCCTGCTTTGTCAAACATGAGTTGACCATAGAGTTGAGGGTCCATTTCTGGGCTCTCTATTCTGTTCCATTGATCTATGTCTCTGTTTTTGTGCCAGTACCATACTGTCTTGATGATGACAGCTTTGTAATAGAGCTGGAAGTCCGGAATTGTGATGCCGCCGGCTTTGCTTTTCTTTTTCAACATTCCTTTGGCTATTCGGGGTCTTTTCTGGTTCCATACAAATTTTAGGATTATTTGTTCCATTTCCTTGAAAACAGTGGATGGCATTTTGATGGGGATTGCATTGAATGTGTAGATTGCTCTAGGTAGCATTGACATCTTCACAATATTTGTTCTTCCAATCCATGAGCATGGAACATTTTTCCATTTCTTTGTGTCTTCCTCCATTTCTTTCATGAGTATTTTATAGTTTTCTGAGTACAGATCCTTTGCCTCTTTGGTTAGATTTATTCCTAGGTATCTTATGGTTTTGGGTGCAATTGTAAATGGGATCGACTCCTTAATTTCTCTTTCTTCTGTCTTGTTGTTGGTGTATAGGAATGCCACTGACTTCTGTGCGTTGATTTTATATCCTGCCACTTTACTGAATTCCTGTATGAGTTCTAGCAGTTTTGGGGTGGAGTCTTGGGGTTTTCCACATAAAGCATCATATCATCTGCAAAGAGTGAGAGTTTGACTTCTTCTTTGCCAATTTGGATGCCTTTGATTTCTTTTTGTTGTCTGATTGCTCTGGCTAGGACTTCTAATACTATGTTGAATAGCAGTGGTGATAGTGGACAACCCTGCCGCGTTCCTGACCTTAGGGGGAAAGCGCTCAGTTTTTCACCATTGAGAATGATATTCGCTGTAGGTTTTTCATAGATGGCTTTTATGATATTGAGGTATGTACCCTCTATCCCTATACTCTGAAGAGTTTTGATCAAGAAAGGATGCTGTACTTTGTCAAATGCTTTTTCTGCATCTATTGAGAGGATCATATGATTCTTGTTCTTTCTTTTGTTAATGTATTGTATCACGTTGATTGATTTGCGGATGTTGAACTAACCTTGCGGCCCAGGGATACATCCCACTTGGTCGTGGTCAATAATCCTTTTAATGTACTGTTGGATACTATTGGCTAGTATTTTGGTGAGAATTTTTGCATCCATGTTCATCAGGGATATTGGTCTGTAGTTCTCCTTTTTAATGGAGTCTTTGTCTGGTTTTGGGATCAAGGTAACGGTGGCCTCATAAAATGAGTTTGGAAGTTTTCCTTCCATTTCTATTTTTTGGAACAGTTTCAGAAGAATAGGTATTAATTCTTCTTTAAATGTTTGGCAGAATTCCCCTGGGAAGCCATCTGGCCCTGGGCTTTTTGTTTTTTGGGAGATTTTTGATGACTGCTTCAATTTCCTTAGTGGTTATAGGTCTGCTCAGGTTTTCTATTTCTTCCTGGTTCAGTTTTGGTAGTTGATACATCTCTAGGAATACATCCATTTCTTCCAGGTTATCTAATTTGCTGGCATAGAGTTGCTCATAATACGTTCTTTTAACTGTTTGTATTTCTTTGGTGTTGGTTGTGATCTCTCCTCTTTCATTCATGATTTTGTTGATTTGGGTCATTTCTCTTTTCTTTTTGATAAGTCTGGCCAGGGGTTTATCAATCTTGTTAATTCTTTCAAAGAACCAGCTCCTAGTTTCGTTGATCTGTTCTACTGTTCTTTTAGTTTCTATTTCATTGATTTCTGCTCTGATCTTTATTATTTCTCTTCTCCTGCTGGGTTTAGGCTTTATTTGCTGTTCTTTCTCCAGCTCCTTTAGGTGTAGGGTTAGGTTGTGTACTTGAGACCTTTCTTGTTTCTTGAGAAAGGCTTGTAATGCTATATACTTTCCTCTTAGGACTGCCTTTGCTGCATTCCAAAGATTTTGAATAGTTGTGTTTTCATTTTCATTGGTTTCCATGAATTTTTTTAATTCTTCTTTAATTTCCTGGTTGACCCATTCATTCTTTAGTAGGATGCTCTTTAGCCTCCACGTATTTGAGTTCTTTCCAACGTTCCTCTTGTGATTGAGTTCTAGTTTCAAAGCATTGTGGTCTGAAAATAGGCAGGGAATGATCCCAATCTTTTGGTACCGGTTGAGACCTGATTTATGACCTAGGATGTGATCGATTCTGGAAAATGTTCCATGGGCACTAGAGAAGAATGTGTATTCTGTTGCTTTGGGATGGAATGTTCTGAATATATCTGTGAAGTCCATTTGGTCCAGTGTGTCATTTAAAGTCTTTATTTCCTTGTTGATCTTTTGCTTAGACGATCTGTCCATTTCAGTGAGGGGGTTGTTAAAGTCCCCCAATATTATTGTATTGTTGTCGATGTGTTTCTTTGCTTTTGTTATCAATTGCCTTATATAATTGGCTGTTCCCATGTTAGGGGCATAGATATTTACAATTGTTAGATCTTCTTGTTGGATAGACCCTTTAAGTAGGATATAGTGTCCTTCCTCTTCTCTTATTACAGTCTTTGGTTTAAAATCTAATTTGTCTGATAGAAGGATTGCCACCCCAGCTTTCTTTTGGTGTCCATTAGCATGGTAAATGGTTTTCCACCCCCTCACTTTCAATCTGGGGGTGTCTTTGGGTCTAAAATGAGTCTCTTGCAGACAGCATATCGATGGGTCTTGTTTTTTAATCCAATCTGATAGCCTGTGTCTTTTGATTGGGGCATTTAGCCCATTTACATTCAGGGTAACTATTGAAAGATAGGAATTTAGTGCCATTGTATTGCCTGTAAGGTGACTGTTACTGTATATTGTCTGTGTTCCTTTCTGGTCTATGTTGCTTTTAGGCTCTCTCTTTGCTTTGAAGACCCCTTTCAAGATTTCTTGTAGGGCTGGTTTCGTGTTTGCAAATTCCTTTAGTTCTTGTTTGTCCTGGAAGCTTTTTATCTCTCCTTCTATTTTCAATGACAGCCTAGCTGGATAAAGTATTCTTGGCTGCATATTTTTCTCATTTAGTGCTCTGAATATATCCTGCCAGTCCTTTCTGGCCTGCCAGGTCTCTGTGGATAGGTCTCTTGCCAATCTAACGTTTCTACCCTTGTAGGTTACATATCTCTTCTCCCGAGCTGCTTTCAGGATTTTCTCTTTGCCTCTGAGATTCGTAGGTTTTACTATTAGATGTCGGGGTGTTGGCCTATTTTTATTGATTTTGAGAGGGGTTCTCTGTGCTTCCTGGATTTTGATGCCTGTTTCCTTCCCCAAATTAGAGAAGTTCTCTGCTATAATTTGCTCCATTATACCTTCTGCCCCTCTCTCTCTTTCTTCTTCTTCTGGGACCCCAATTATTCTAATGTTGTTTCATCTTATGGTATCGCTTCTCTCTCGAATTCCGCCCTCGTGATCCAGTAGTTGCTTATCTTTTTCTCAGCTTCTTTATTTTCCATCATTTGGTCTTCTATATCACTGATTCTCTCTTCTGCCTCATTTATCCTAGCAGTTAGCACCCCCATATTTGATTGCACCTCATTAATAGCCTTTTTGATTTCGACTTGGTTAGATTTTAGTTCCTTTATTTCTCCAGAAAGAGTTTCTCTAATAACTTCCATGCTTTTTTCAAGCCCAGCTAGTATCTTTAAAGTCATGATTCTGAACTCTAGATCTGACATCGTACTAATGTCCATATTGAGTAGGTCCCTGGCAGTCGGTACTACCTCTTGTTCTTTTTGTTAAGGTGATTTTTTCCGTTTTGTCATTTTGTCCAGAGGAGAATAGATTAATGAGAGAACAAAATGCTAGCAGAGTAACAATGTTCCCAGAAAATATATTCTAAACAAATCAGAAAAGACCTGAAGCAGTGGGAAAAGAAAGGGAAAGAGAGAAAAAAGAAAAAGAAAAAAAAAGAGAAAAAGATAAAAACAAACAAAAACAGAACGAAACAAAAAAAACCAGAATGTGATCAAATATGATCAGGCTGTATGTATATAGATCAGTGCCACACACTAGATTTTGGGTGTATTTTGGTCTGTTAGAAGAAAGTGCCTCCCAAAATTTTAAAGAAAGAAAAACTTATATATGTACAAAAATAAGGGTTGATATGATGAAGGGATGGAATATGACTGTAAAGATGGAAATTATCAAAAATTTTATAAAAGGAATTGATAAGAAGTTGTTTGAAAAAAGAAAGAAGAGGATTTAAAAAAAAAAAAAAAGGAAAAAGAAGGGAGAGAATGTGATCAGGCAGGGGAGTAGGAAAAAAACCATACACTAGAGATTTAGGGTATATTTTGATCTGTTAGAAGAAACTATCTCAAAATTTTAAAGAGAGAACAACTTATATATATATGCCAAAAATATGGGTAACTACTATGAAGGGATAGAATATGACTCTAAAATGAAAAATAAAAATGAAAAATTAAAAAAAATTTTTTAAAGGGATTGATAAGATGTTGGTTGAAAAAGGGAAAAAGAAAAATTCAAAAGAAAAAAAGTTAAAAAAAAACTTAACTTTGAAAGACTACAGAATCATGGTAAAAAAAAGCCATGAATTCTATGTTCATTATTCCCCTAGCGCTGGAGTTCTGCCGTTCTCATTGATCGGTAGACTTGGTCTTGGCTGGCTGTTCTCGCTGATCTTCTGGGGGTGGGGCCTGTTGCCGTGGTTTCCGAAAGTCTTTGCCAAGGCAGAATTGCCCCACCCTTGCCCGGTCCGGGCTAAGTAATCTGCTCGGGTTGCTCTCGGGAGCTTTTGTTCCCTGCAAGCTTTCCGTACGGCTTTGGAGGCTGAGAGTGAAAATGGCGGCCTCCCAATCTCCGCCTTGGAGGAGCCGAGAACTCGGGGCCCCGCTCCTCAGTGAGCCCCCAGAGAAAAGCCGTCAGTCACTCCCATCTCCCCAGTCTCCGGCCGCACTCGGTGCTCACCCGGCCTGTGACCGCGTGTTTCTATCTCCGGCACCCGACCCAGTTTGGAGTCTCCAAACCCCGCAGATCCCTGCGGTGTGCTCCCACGCCACTCCTCCCGGGGGAGGAAGGTGAGTCTCCCCGGATCTGCCGCTTGTGGGGTCCCTGCTGGAGGAGCAGTGGCCCGACTGTGCCGCGGATCACGGTTTATGGCAACCCCGAGCTGAAAGCCCGCGCCAGGGCTCCGTCTCTGCAGCCGGCTTCCCCACTCCGATCCCTGGGAGCTCTGCCACACTCAGGCACCCCTGGTCTTTCTGTGACCCCGAGGGTCCTGAGACCACACTGTCCTGTGAGGGTTCCACCCCGCCTTAGCCACCAGAGTGACATCCCTCAGCAGAGCAGACTTTTAAAAGTTCCGATTTTGTGCTCCGCAGTTCCATCACTTGCCAGAAGCGGCCGACGGAGGCCCCTCCCCCGCCGTCTATCCTCCCGAATATTGCCTCAGATTCACTTCTCTGCACATCCTACCTTCCAGAAAGTGGTCGCTTTTCTGTTCAGAGAGTTGTTGCTCTTCTTTTCTTCGATCTCCTGTTGAGTTTGTAGGTGTTCAGAATGGTTTGACCCCTATCCAGCTGAATTCCTGAGAGGAGACGAAATCCAGGTCTCCTACTCCTCCGCCATCTTGCTCCGCCCCCTACAGTTCTATTTCTTGAGAACAGTATACTTCATTAATGCTCAGAGGATTCTGATGATGAAAACTCTAGAAAGTTTTAGTACAACAGCTTAGTGTATCTGAATTGAGAAGGTAAGTTCAAGAGACACTAACGTTTGCTAAGTACCTGTGTGGTAGGCTGAATAACAGCCCCACAAAAATATCTACATCCTAATGCCCAGGCCCTGTGAATATGTTACCTTACATGGCAAATGGGACTTTGCAGATGGGATTAAGCTAAGCATTCTGAGATTAGGGAGATTATCCTGGATTACTGAGTAGGCCCAATGTAATCATAGAAGTCCTTATAAGAAGGAGGCTGTGACAGAAGACAGTGGTGATGGATGCACAAATTGTGAATATACTAAAACCACTGAACTGTATGCTTTAAAAATGGTTAAAATGGTGAATTTCATGTATATGAATTTTATCTCAATAAAACAATTTATAAAAAGAGGAAAGCAGGAGAGTCTTAGAGAAGACATGAGGACAAAAGCAGAGGTCAGAGAGAAAGAGACATTTGAAAATGCTACACTGCTGGCTTTGAACATGGAGAGAGGACCATGAGCCAAGGAATGCAGGCAGCCTCCAGAAGCTGGAAAGGGCAAGGAAACAGACTGTCCCCTAAACCTTCCAGAAAGAACACAGCCCTGCTGACACCCTAATTTTAGAGGACTTCTGACCTCCAGAAATGTCAGATAAAAAAAAAAAAAAAAATCTATGTGGTTTAAGCCAATAAGCTTATGGTCATGTTATAGCCACAATCAGAAACTAATACAACCCACTACGTGCCAAGGGCTGTTAACATGCTTTGCCTGTGTGGTTCCACTGACTCCTTGTTGGGTCCCCTCATTCCTCCAGAAAAGAGTCCCGGTCAAAAATCAGATAAATCTGTTAAACTGAAGGTGCATATGCACATCTCTTTAAAAAAAAAAAAAGAAGAAGAAGAAGAAGAAAGCTCAAACTGAGGGCGGAGGCCGGGGCTGGGGGGGGATGGTGCTGAGCTATTTACAGTTAAAAGGCAAGAAAACCCTTTCTGGACATTGTTGGATCTGGGTACTAGATTGATCTGGTATATTAACTCCCAGTCAAGGCACCCAACTCACTAAAGCTCAAAATGTTGGATAAGGATATATTTTTGGTATCCAGATTCCTATTAAATATTACTAAGATATTCACCTGCAGGCCAAACACGTACTTAATGGTTCTCAAAGCCCAGACACCACCAACAGAAGCCTGAGCAGCCGCGTGACACCCACATCTGGTTCTGGCCAGGGCCACTGTTCCATAGTGGCCATCCTAGCTGCCCACTTCCAAAGGGGGCTGGGGCTCAGTATACCCATCCTGAGACAAACTGGGGTCCTATTCAGCCTATTAGAGTGAAATGTTCTGGAAAGTAGAGGTAGAACACGAGGACGGGGAGAGGAGCAATGAGAGATGTGACCCGGCACACACAGTGCCCACAGTGTGTACATCCATGCCTTGCTGGCACAACTCTATGGAGAGCTCTATGAACCACTGCGGCACCAAACGTTGGGCTTCTAGTGAGTCGGGTGCCTGGACTGGGAGTTAGTGCACCAGACTGATCTAGTACAGATCCAACAATTTCGTTATTGCCTTTTTTCTTGGAAGAACTCAAGCCCTCATTTTGAGCCTTTTTTTTTTTGCCTTCATTTTTTAAAAAACTGAACTACACTCCCAGATTAAAAGATTCTCTTGATATCTGACCAGAGGTCTCTTTTCTGGATGAATGAGGGGACCCAAGAGGAAATCGATGAAATAATATATGCAAAGCGTGTAACTCAGTGCTTGGCGCACAGCGGGTACTCAGCAAATGTCAGGTAGAGGATGGATGAAAGAAGGGACAGAACTGGAGGTCATGAGCCCAGAAGTTACTAGACTCCGAGAGGTAAGGAATGAAACGAAAGGAGTGGCGGTGAGGAAGGCAACAGTCAAGAATGAGGTAATACATGAGAAATGTTCAAGGAAGGCGAACAGGATGTGGATTGGGCAGCAAGAATACAGAAATGGAAGTCACAAGACCTGAAAGAGCTCTGGTCTGTCACCAACTGCTCTGGAATCAGTTCTGTCACTGATTAGTGGCATGATCTTCAAAACTGTAAAACCTCTCTGAGCTTCGCTTTCCTTCATTGTAAAACAGAGACAAGCATTCACTTCCTGAGGTTATTATGAAGATTAATAATGCAACTAAAGTGATAAGCTTAGGGACTGGTGCACAGTAAGCACGCAATTAAGTTGGTGCTATTAGAGAATTGTGTCATTATTACCAATTAGCATTTTAGTAAGGCTAAAAATAATGCACATAGTAACTTTCTTTTTTCTCCTTGCAGTTTTTGGAAGTATACCAATTTTTGCTGTGTCCTAAAGAGATACGGGGTGTGGCAAAGCTGGGAGTAGAAGAAGCATACCACAAAGTCTTAGATTAATGATTTTAAATTGTAAGGTACTGATGAAGCTACATAAGCAAAAACCCAAAACACAGTGTATATAATCACTCATCTCTCAGGTTCTTTTGAACCTAAAATTCAGAGACTGCTAGGAATTGTTCATTCTCATAATCAAATCAAATACAACTTTATCTGGCACATAATTAATGGCATGCACAATACAGTTTGAATGGGTTACCAGAAATCACTAGTTTAATCAATGCAAAGAGTATTTATTCCTTATAATCATCATTCACTCATTTCATTCACTCATTGATATCAACCCATTAATCAACACTTTTGGATACTCAAATTCAGTGAGCATTTTCCTATCTTGTCATCAAAGAAAGACACTATGATATACTTCATCAAAATAAAATTAAAAAAAAAAATCTGCAAAAATCACAAAAGCTCTGACTTGCGGCATTTTCTAAGGGTGGTTACGTAGGACTTGTGCTGCACGAACGCATGGTGCCATTGGAAGTTACCCTTCCCTTTATAACTGTTCACAACCATATGATCAAGCATCTACTACAGAAATTCACGGAAAGCCTGCATCAAGTTCATCAGGTTAATATACATGTAACATTTAGTTTTCCTCTACTGTCTACTTCAGTCCTCTCTCTTGAATAGGGTGTTTGCCTGTGCCCAGTCTTCTGGGACCTCTTTTTTCAGTGATTCTTCAAAGATCATTGACATTGTTCTCCAACTACATCTCCAGGCTTTCCTAACACTCAGCAGTTTAAGAGAATCAAATTCAGAAGACCCTGGATGCCCTTTTCCTCCCCTCTTTTGGTAGCTCAGTCAAGCTGGTGCAACAAGTCTGATTTAGCTCAAGGGATGAGACTGATACCAGCCACAGAGCTGGAAGCTCCCCCTTTCTAACAAGGCCACAGCCTCATTCAGAAACCTTCCACTGTTAGATAGTCCTATAGACGTTCCCTTGCCCCATGCTACATGCAGACCCATAAAGGGCAGGGTTTCCCCTCAACTGGAAGGCAGGCTCCAGTGCATCCAATCCAGTCAGGCCCCACCTAAGCATACTTCTCTGTGAATAAAAATTCCAAGTTCATTCACAAGCAGTTATTGTCTAAGTTTTCCCCTAATAAACACTATTGTGGATTTATACTATATGGCACTAAAGGTGTGTGTCCATGCGTCGTTTACACAACTACATGGTTGATCCTTAAACAACATGGGTTTGAACTATGTGGATCCACTTATATGGGGTATTTTTCAATCTGGTATATATCTTCACTTCCTTATGATTTCCTTAATAACATTTTCTTTTCTCTGGGTTACTATACTGTAAGAATACAGTATAAAACAAGTATAACACACAAGATATGTGTTAATTGACTGTTTATGTTATCAGTAAGGCTTCTGGTCAACAGGAAGCTATAGTAGTTAAGTTTCTGGGGAGTCAAAAGTCATACACAAATTTTCGGCAGTGCAAGGAGTTGGTGTCCCTTAACCCCTACATTGTTCAGGGGTGAACTATATATCTAACTCCTCTGCACCAGGAACTTGAACTAGTTTCAGATGCCTGGTTAGGGGCACCTGGGTGGCTCAGTCAGTTGAGTGTCTGTCTCTTTAATTTTGGCTCAGGTCATGATCTTGGGGTCGTGGGCTTGAGCCCTGCATCGGGTTTCCCACTC
The DNA here is from genome assembly GCF_011800145.1 of Mirounga leonina. NCBI lineage: Eukaryota > Metazoa > Chordata > Mammalia > Carnivora > Phocidae > Mirounga > Mirounga leonina. The sequence goes on along the minus strand of NW_023270433.1, from coordinate 23,404,876 downwards.
AGCACGGAATCTGCTTGTCCCTCTCCCTCTGCTCCTCCCCTCGTTCACGTTTTCTCTTCTTTCAAATAAATAAATCTTAAAAAAAAAAAAAAAATGCCTGGGGGCACCTAGGTGGCTCAGTCAGTTAAGTGTCTGCCTTCGGCTCAGGTCACGATCCCTGGGTCCTGGGATCTAGCCCAACGTAGGGCTCTCTGCTCAGCGGGGAGTCTGCTTCTCCCTCTGCCCCTCCCCTTACTCATGCTCTCTCTAATAAATAAATATTTTCTAAAAATCTTTAAAAAAAAATGCCTGGTTAGATTAGGATTTAATTCTTAGCCAGCTCTCTCCTCACCCTTTACAAACTAAACTCTAAGATGACAACTCTTTTACAAGCTAGCTAATACTTTCCTTCAGCTCTCAGCCCTCTCTCATTTCTGACCAAAAGGGTGTTCTTGTGGGGAGAGATGGTGAGGAAGCTTAAAAAAAAGAAGAAGAAGAAGGGGTGTTGTTACTTTTCTAAACAAGTAAGAGAAAATTGGCCAGACAACCCAGGATTTGATCAGACGACCTGGATTAATGGAATGAGACTGAAGCAAGGAGGGGGCTGGAGAGAACGATAAGCCACAGTCAAGAAGCTCTATGCCCTCAGAGGACACCAGGCTCCATAGATAAGTAGAGTGCACAGGTCTAAGGAAGAAGAAAAGAGTCCAAAATCAAATTCTGCCTACTCCCAACACTTCCTTACACTGGTTCTGCCCTTTTTTCTTTCTAAAGGTCAAACAGGAAGACTTACCAGATTACTGTTCCCTCAGGAAACAGCCACGAGCATGACCTTACCAGTGTTCTACCCTCACTACAATATACTGCTCCTCCAGGTAAGGCTAGGGAGTAGACAGGGTAGGCCAGCTTCCAGAAACACAGCAGATAAAATTAGCAATCAGGGAAAAGTATCCCCCCAGCTCTCCTCATTACCACCTAACCTCTCTTGAAAAGTTACATCTCGGGGCGCCTGGGTGGCTCAGTTGGTTAAGCGACTGCCTTCGGCTCAGATCATGATCCCAGGGTCCTGGGATAGAGCCCCGCATCGGGCCCCCTGCTCCGTGGGAAGCCTGCTTCTCCCTCTCCCACTCCCCCTGCTTGCGTTCCCTCTCTCGCTGTCTCTCTCTCTGTCAATTAAACAAATAAATAAAATCTTTAAAAAATAAAAAAGAAAGAAAAGTTACATCTCCTTCCATTTCCTGGTTCATCTGCCCCAGAGACCCAGCTCCACGGTGAAGTGTACAGAAACCTGGTTGACACTGGATTTCCCCATCGCAGAGGGCAATGGTCAGGCTGCACGAGCAGACCTCGTGTGCTGCTGAGAAGCACAGGGAGAGGCCGCTTCTGTGGAAGCCTTCCATCCCCACTGGAAAAAACAGTGAGTCACTGTCACACACAGATGCATACAACAGTGACATCACATTCAATCAACTGGAATTCTTGGCAGTAGAAATATTAATTCAATATTTTTATACATTAATACACGGTTTTGGGTTTTTTTGTTTTTTTAAAGATTATTTACTTATTTGACAGAGAGAGAGAGACCACAAGCAGAGGGAACAGCAGAGGGAGAGGGAGAAGCAGGCTTCCCGCTGAGCAAGGAGCCCGATGCGGGGCTCAATCCCAGGACCCTGAGATCATGACCTGAGCTGAAGGCAGACGCTTAACCAACTGAGCCACCCAGGCACCCCAATACATGGTTTTGTGTCTTTGACAGTGCCCACTGATCACGGATGCTTACTCTAATGCTAACTAAAAAATTAACAAGGGGCTGTTTCAATCATATAGACAAATAGCAAACATTTGTATCTCAACACTAATTCAATTATAAGGCTATTAAAATTAATTTAACAATTTTTAAAGCATCACAATGGGAAACTAAATACAAGACAAAGTTTCTTAAGTCATTTCCTTGGAAACTTGACATAAAGGTTTAAGATTATTAGACCAATCTATAATCAAGTAGTTTAAAAAGGCATTATTTTTACTGAGTGGGTTATTACTTAAGAACTTCAGTTAATTTGATCTTCCCAAATATGCATAAGAGATTTTGTCTCTCTCTTCCAGTATTAGGAGAGCTACCTCTTCAAATAAATGAAAATACATTTTCTTACAGCTTTAAACTCTTCCTTATACATTTTAATTTAAACAAATGTTTATAACCTTAAATTCATGAGAATTTCTTTCCAACCAATATTTAATTTGTTCAAAGTCAAAAACAGAAATACTGATTTACTGAATGATTGACACAGGTTTTTTTTTTTTAACCCAAATACTTTTAATTTTCCAGAGTTGGGGGGTAGAGGTAAGAAGCACATTCACTTTCCAAAAAACAAAAAAAAAAAAGAAAAAATAAATCTCACAGTACATACATTCTCCCATCCAATTCGTAAGTAGGACTCCCACCCACCAGCACTGAAAAGTTGTAATCCCACAAGCAAGAGCCATACCCGTGTGCATGCACTCATGTGAAAATATCACACACACTAAATTGCACGGAGGCCGTGACAACATGCAACTTAGTAATGTGCAATATCTCCACCAGAGCAAGCAGAATGGGAGCATCGGGGGAGAAGGGTGTGATGCAAACATTCAGGACACAACATGCTCTACAGGGACGACAATGGTTTGGGGAAAAGAGAGGCATGCCACTAACTCAAAAATTCATGAAATGGAAATCCAAATGAATACACAAACATATTCAATTTAGAAAAAACACTTACTTATTCAGAACTGAGAATCATAACTGAGGTTCAAAAATTCAATGAGACAGTGAGCATAAAGTAGCCACATATTTCGGAAGGAAAAGCTTCGAGAGCCTAGACACTTTGGCTGCCTGGCCATGCAGTTAACTCTCAATTTCAATTCCACTTTCAACTTACTGATGGATCATATAAAACGAGTTGAATAATTTTCACTTGACCATAACAGTGATGACGACTAATGGTTGATGTTTATGAAGTCTGATTTCATTGATGATTTGCAGACCAAATTGCACTCTCAGGACTTTATAACATTTTCATATTCACTTGTATAATATTTTTCCTCTTAAAATCTTTGTCCATGAAGAAACATATTCCGTCTTGAACACAATCCTTCAGAATGAAAACTCTGACAAGAGCTCTGAGAACTAGAACTCATTGTTATCTTACACCTGTGAGAAGGTTCTTCAGAGGCATCTAGGTAAAACCTGTCCATTTTAGGTCTTGAATTTGACCCAGTAAAGAAAGAGACAAAAAGCACTTGGACCGCTAAAAACTGTCCTGAGTTATAATCTTTAATCTACATAACTTGATATAGTGTGGTTACACAAATGGTCCAGGGAGTAAGATATTACTCAAGTTATCTAGTAACTAGATTACGAGTTATCTAGTCCGTACTGTATTTTTCAGTTTTGACAACCATTAGGATTATAGTTCTGGTACTGAGGGTTTAAACTTTTTCCAAAATTAAAAATTTGTTAAAATGAATGGTTTTTATACCAGTATCCTTTGGAACCAAGACATGGGCTACTGCTACAGTGCATGGTGTGTACAATCCCAGGAAGATAAGGCAAATCTAATTTATGAAAAGGCACATCTATATTTCCTCTCCCTAGAGATGTGACCATACTCTTTGTAACCTCAAATTCCCTTGATGAGTCAAAGGCCTGAATTTTTAGCTGTCAACCTCATGTGTCCATTTGAACAGTCCTAACAGTGTCACAAATTAAACTCACAATCTTCTGCCCCAACCAGCAACTCCTGGAAGAAGGCACCATGGTACACCAGAAGGATATGTGCGTGCGTGCTTGCTTGCTTGCTCTTTTAAAGATTTTATTTTTAAGTAAACTATATACCCAACGTGGAGCTCGAACTCACAACCCTGAGATCAAGAGTCACCTGTTCCACCAACTGAGCCAGCAGGGGCTCCAGGATATGTGCTTTCAACCAGCCGGACCAACGTACAAATCACAGCTTGGCTTACCAATTCAAGCAACCGTGACATTAAAGAATTAAGTTTAAAACAAAGGAGGTGGCATATTTGGTATGAAAACAAAATTGACTGGAATGACAGAGGACAGTTGACCAGTGGTTCACTCTAAGAAAGCAGGACAAGAGAAAATTCAAGAACCGTGATTTGAAAACAGAAAAGCTTTTTTGAGAATAAGAGTCAGTGTTAATAAAGGTTATTTCAGGAAAAGGAAGTAACTCTCTGGAAGTTCTTAATGGGACAAGGCAGATAATTTTCTGTAAGGCTTGGCTTTAGTCACATTGACTAAAGGATTCTGCCAACCTTTGACATGGTTGATTTGATAGTTCCGGCCTATTAGGAAGGTAGAAGGTTATTTTTCTTTTTGGTTGAGTGATTTACATAAACTTCTTTGAGTCAGAGAGAGGTCACTTAGATAAACTGACGTGAATTTACTGCTAGAGTTTTCAACATTTTATTTACTCAATAAAGATGATACCCCATGATCATACAGACTTAGAAAGGATGCTAAAGCCAGCAAGTTTCTTCCCTGAAGAAGACAGCTTCACCTTGAAAACTGTTGTTACATTAGATAATACACTCTCAAACTTGGAATCTTTTTTTTTTTTTTAATTTTATTTATTTATTTGACAGAGAGAGACACAGCGAGAGAGAGAACACAAGCAGGGGGAGTGGGAGAGGGAGAAGCAGGCTTCCCGCTGAGCAGGGAGCCCGATGCGGGGCTCAATCCCAGGACCCTGGGATCACGACCTGAGGCGAGGTAGACGCTTAACGACTGAGCCACCCAGGAGCCCCCCAAACTTGGAATCTTTACATAGATGGTCCCACATGGGATACCCAAGAGCACCACAGAGGATAAGGACATTCTTTAAAATCCTACCTGATGGCCAATAAAGGAAGCAAGATACTGATGAAGACTTTACCCAGGCCTTGCTAATAGGAAAAAAGAAAGATAATCCAGCAACCTTTCTAGAGAGAATGTATTTTAGGAACATATATGCTATTTGAATGTAACTAAGGGTTTTCCAGAGACCAAAGTGGTATCCTCAACCAGTTGTTAAATGAACACAATGAAGAAATAAGCCAAGATCAGTCAGACAGCATTAGCAGGTCATATCAAGATTTCTACGAAAGACTAGTTCCAAGGAATGCTATTTCTTAAAAGTAAGTGGAAACATAAAGGCCAGCCAAAAATTCATTATTCAAGATAAGTTTAAGACCATTAGCGAACAACTTACTTGAAAAAGAAGCTCTGATGGATAACATGAGGATTTAATTTGGGCAACTATTCATAAGCAGTAAAAATACAGTAGAATCCTAATGAGCTAAAAGCAATGGGGGACAAGGGTGGGGAAGGAGCTGAGATAGGCCTGAGCTGCAAGAGGCCTTTCCCTATCCAAAATGACAAAGAGGAAGGCGTGGGGAACCAGGAGCCAAAGACTTGGAAAGCATATATGGAGAAAAAAAGTTGAAGAATCATCTAATTCAGAAGCCAAGCCTGCAATACATGGACGCCACAAGACATGATGGAAGTTTCTGGCCAGAACCTGTGATGCACATATAGCCTGGGACTTGAAAATAACCAGAAACTTCACATTTCCAGTATCCGATCTACCCTCATGCAAAGGGCACAGCCTGGCTACAGAGGAAGAGAGGAAGAAACAGAAAGACCATCTGCTGCCGTTCCCTGGGCACAGCTGCAGTTCCTGAGAATAGGAGGGCTCCCAGAGAAGAGGAGGTATGTGTGGTGCCAGAGGGGGTTCTCCCCAGCAAGTGACATGATGACAGGAGCTGCAGCTACAGCAAGAGCCTGCAGTGGGGGAAAGCTGTTAACTCCTAAGACTGACAGCAGGAAACTGAAACTGAATTTTTTTCTTATCAACACTTGCACTGCTCACATCATTCTCTCAAAAGGATATAAAAATTTTTGAAAATACCAGGGTATGTCACTAGTTTAGCACCGAATGTTATTAGAAAGGCTCAAGACAGAAAACAGGCTTCTCATAGAAAGCAGTTTCTAATGGAAAGAAGAACAGCATAAATCTTCTCCCTACCTGATAGCTTCTTCCACAGATTGGCCAATAATATTAGAAGAAGGACCTGGCTGAGATAGTGGTGTCAGGCTTATCACCCACTTCACTGGCTTGTAGTACTCATCGCTGGAACTTAATAGATAAAATAGGGTGGTCAGGAAAATTATCTGCAAAACAAAGGATAGTATCTCCTAAAAAATCACATTTGGAAACTACAGGAAGGAAACATAAATGGAACCAAGAAGGTGCTTTACTGTGGAAGGAGAGGCGCCATGCACTTATCTAACTGTACATACCAGAGACAGGACAAAATTGAGAAGGGCAGTCCCACTGTAGAAGAGGATGGTCAGGAGAGTTGTGACGGTGGTGAAAAGCAGGCTCACGTTCCGGCTCATGACAATCCACAGAGACTCCAAGATCTGATGATGAGGGAAAGCTGAACATCAGAACTAATCCTCCAGAAAGAAGTTTCTACAGCTCTCTGCTGTGCTTTTAGTACAAGTGTGAGTACCAGAAACTGAAAATAGAGTATTATTTTAAATGAAAAAAAAAAAAAAAACCAAAACCTGAAATCACGTGAACGTTGAACAGTAAGGAAAATGGTTAAGAAAACCATGGTGAACCTAACTCCAAATCATATTATAGCCATTAAAGATAGCTCTATTATAACACAGAAAAACATTTTCTGAAACATTGCAAAGCTGAAAAAGCAGGAAATAAAAACTTTATATACAGCATGATTATAACTATGTAAAAATGATATTTATAGAAAAAATACCTACAGGAGAATATGCCAGAAGGCAACCTGTATAGGATCACAAGTGTAGATCATGAAAATTCTAGTATTTGTCCTATTAGCCACCTCCCCCCTTGCCACCTCCAACTTAGATTCACTTACAAACACAAAAGCATTACTTGGATGATTTCACTAAAATCATAGTAAAAGAAATAGGTCAAGGGCAGAACTCCGCAGCTGATAATCTTTCTTCAGATAGACGATGACCCTTATATCGAGACTTAAAATGTTCATTTAGTCCATCACCTGCAAATTCACTAGAACCACTTATTAAAATAGTTATTAATACCTCTTAAAGAAGATGTACAATATCTATAGCACACCTACATGTGTTCATTTCCTATCTCCCCATGAACTTAAATTCCCTCATGATAACATCTGTTCCCTGTGACAGAAGCAATGCAGATGACATGATCTTTATTGTAAAGATAGACAAACTGAAGCTTAGAGATTTTTTAAAACTTGCCCAAGGGCCTTGGAGCTAAGAAGTGGAACTAGACTGGGACCAGAAGTCTAATGTCTGATTTTATTTTGGTGTGCCCTTTCCAAAACAGCAGTTCTGTTTTTTGTCATATGTGCAAGTTATACCATCTGTTCTATGAAAGGCCTATCCATTCCTTTCCTATCTCAAATGTACCATTTATAAAGGCGTATTTTGTTGTCCCTGGCGTTTCTTGCAAACCTCAGCTCAGTCTTCATGGGAGAGCTTTTGCAGGCTGGTTTCATTTACAATAACTCCTTACAGAAAATCTTGAAAATGCTTCGCAATGCCTACAAAAATATGCATGACTGACCATTTGACCTTGTGGGATAAAGAATGAATGAAAAACACCACTGATTCCAAGAAACAAATCAACAATGCCCTTACTTGTGATTTTTACATGCATTCTTTTGGGGGCTTCTGTCATTTTGGAATTTTTATCAAAAAAAAAATTTAAATAGTTTCTGGGTCACACTAACAGGAAATACTCTGTTGTAATTCTTAAGAAATTAACTGAATACGTTGTCGACTCTCAGTCTCCAACAACAATCAAGTAACCTTTCTGTGTAACCAAGGGGATTAGGAAGAAAGGTTTAGAACGTGAGAGCTTTTGGATATTCCAAGTATGAAGGCAGGAATAAAAAATCTGAGGGGCGCCTGGGTGGCTCAGTCGGTTAAGCGTCTGCCTTTGGCTCAGGTCATGATCCCAGAGTCCTGGGATCGAGCCCCACATCGGGCTCCCTGCTCTGTGGGAAGCCTGCTTCTCCTCTCCCACTCCCCCTGCTTGTGTTCCCTCTCTCGCTGTGTCTCTCTCTGTCAAATAAATAAATAAAATCTTAAAAAAAAAAATTTGATCAAGGGTTGACCTTCACACCTTAAGATTTTTTTCTGATGAGACAGGTAGTTATATTAAAGAATGTGATTGTTTTATACTCTGTAAGAATATATGTTGATATTTAGATGATGTACAAAAATCAGTGAACCAATATTCCAAATGACCAGTGCATATCACAAAAATATACAAGAGTAAAAGACCCATTTCTAGCCAAGATAGATAAATGGACTTTAATACAAGACAGTACAAAAAGTTTATTGATACGGTTTCAAATTCCACACTGCAACTAACCTGTAAGAAATACCGTTTGTTGAGTTTTGGTGTAGGATCAAAGAAGAGCCACAATTATCTGAAAAGGCTATTAAAAGACTCCCCTCTTTTCCATCTACATATCCGTATGAGGCTGGATTTTCTTCTTATATCAATCAAAACAACGTGTTCCAATTGACTGAATATAGAAGAATATATGAGAATCCAGACATTAAACAGATTTGCAAAAAATATAAAAGAAAGCCACTCTTCTCACTAAATAATTTTTTGTTTTGGGGATGCCTGGGTGGCTCAGTCAGTTAAGCGGCTGCTTTTGGCTCAGGTCATGATCTCGAGGTCCTGGAATTGAGTCCTGCATCAGGCTCCTTGCTCAGTGGGGAGCCTGCTTCTCCCTCTGCCTGCCACTCCCCTGCTTGTGCTCTCTCTCTCTTTCTCTCTGACAAATAAATAAAATCTTTTAAAAAAATTATATTTCGTTTTGGAAAAAGGTTACTTTGCAGATGCAAGAAATGTGTTATGTTAATACACAATGTTATTTTTAGTGAATTGATAAATATTTTTAAAGTTTTCAGTTTTAACTGCTGATACAATAATAATCAACAAAACCCACAAAAACAAACACTTTGGAATCTTTAGACCAAAAAGTTTCATAGCCACTGGACTAGAGGAAACAGAGGGAGGGGACTATCAAAACCATAAAGTCTTAGGACTGAAGGACATGAATTTCTAGATTTAACTCCAAACTCTGATCAGCTGTATTAGGTGCATGGGAGGAAGGGCAAGTGTGAGCGCAGGGACAGGGGAAGAACCAAGGGAGTTGTAAGAAAACCCCAAAGGTGGGGCGCCTGGGTGGCTCAGTTGGTTAAGCGACTGCCTTCGGCTCAGGTCATGATCCTGGAGTCCCGGGATCGAGTCCCGCATCGGGCTCCCTGCTCGGCAGGGAGTCTGCTTCTCCCTCTGACCCTCCTCCCTCTCATGCTCTCTGTCTCTCATTCTCTCTCTCTCAAATAAATAAATAAAATCTTAAAAAAAAAAAAAAAAAGAAAACCCCAAAGGTGGTGTAAAAGAGCACAGAGAGACTTCAAAAGCACATCTTTATCTTCATCTTCCATATCAGGGAGCCAAAATATAGTATCACAAATTGCAAAACCAAGACAGACCAACATAAATGTTATTTTGGAAATTTAGAGGTAAATACTCAGAGAAAGCTAAAAGAATTGACAACTGTTTCTAGAAAATGAGACTGAAGTGGGGAAGCACAAAGCAGGTCACTGTTATCTTTTACCAAAAAAATCTTAAAATATTCCTTACTCTCCACTATGGTCATCTATTAGTTTGATAAAAATTAAATTTAAAAAAATCTAGCATTGCAGGGCACCTGGCTGGCTCAGTTGGTAGCGTGTGCAACTCCTGATCTCAGGGTTGTGGGTCTGAGCCCTGCTTTGGTTGTAGAGATTACTTAAAAATAAAATCTTAAAAAAAAAACCAAAAACAAAAAAAACTACATTGCAAACTTCAACTTTCGTTAACTTGATGAAAGTCATGAGTCTATTTGCAAGAAAATTCCTCTCATCTCTGTGAAAAGCCACATGCCAAGACACTTTACAAAACACGATGTGGAACCAAGCATGGTTCCTTGCCGCCTTTGACCCTTTGGCAAACAAGGCAGAGGTGGGTGGTACACGGCCGAAGTGTGGACTAAAGAACATCCAGTCTCTCTAATGTAACTGCAACCGTATTTCCATCTGCCAAAGACCTTGCCCACCAGAAAGGCCATTCTCTCTCTAGGGGTCTGGCCTGGGGACATCCTAGTCAGCTTGAGGGGACATGAACACCTGTCTCTCAGAATGTGAGAGTCCGCAACACTGCACACTCACTTCCTGACTCAGCCTTGCTCAGTTACTCTTCAACCACAGAGACGGCACCCAGGGAACTATTTACCCCTGAGGGCTATGGCTTTTGGCCATCTTTCTAGTGCATTTAGAACTCTCAAAATTATAAATGTCATGGCATTAAAAACAGGGTAACTAAAGGCCTCTAACAGTGCAAGGAAAACTGGAAATTAGAATTTCTATTTTTATTTCTAAGTCCAGTTTCACTAAAAATACTACTTCTTACCGAAAGAAACGTCTCGATGTTCTCGTGAACAAAGGAGGCGATATCCTGCCAGTCCAGGATGTCTCCCAGCCAGCTATTCTGACGATTTATATGCATCTTGTGTCCCTTGTGCCTTCCAGAGTGCGTTACATTCTACGGAAGAAAATGGTTCACACATGAAATCTCCATTTAATCCAAAGCAGAAAAAGTATAAATACCCCATTTCAGTTTGGGTCCACTGGAGCACTTTAGCAGTTACTCAAAGGTGAAAATTTTTGCATTATTTAAGAGATCAGCCAAGAACTCCATCTAAAGACCTGAACTTTATTTTTCTGCTTATCTTCTCAATACCACGTGTCAGCCTAGCTCAAGTGCTCCCTTCCTAAATACAGTTGTGAACACACTTTGTTCCTCAAGATGTACAACTATACACCAACAAAGCATTTACCTTCTTTTTTCTTTTCAGCCCCTCTACCTTTTTTTGGGTCTCCCATTTTTGCTTTTTTCCTCCTTTTCTCATCCCCCTTATTAATCTTCCACACAAGATAAAGAGAGCAAAGGGGGAGAGAATATAAAGGACATCTAAAACTAATACAATGTTATATGTCAATTCTATCTTGACAAAATGGGGGAAAATGAAAAAGAAACAAGAATGGGGGGGGAATCTAACTCCATATGAAAGACAATTACACTGACAAGAATGCAGGAATAATTAAATTTGAAAGAGGTAAGAATAAACAAAGTGACTAGTGAGGTTAACAATCAGAAACAGAAGTTGTTTCTTAACATTTTGTTTGCATTCTGACACTTGCCAACGGCACGGTGAAATCACTCTTCATTACGCAATGAAGACATTAGGTACTAGTAGAAGATATAAAGAAAGGAATACACCTGCCTGCTTACAGACCTATGCTTTTAAAACACTGAGCTTCCTGGACCATAAAATGAAGCTTTTAAATGGGGGTGAGGGATAGAAAAAGCTGTTTGTAAGCAGAAGCCCCAGACCTGGCAGAGGAAAAAGACACCTTTCCAATTGACCAGTTCTTCAGCAGATAGCTACCTACAAATTCCTCAGTTAGTTCTAACCTCCCCTCTTTGAAACCCCCAAAAACCAACACTGTTCCCTCAATTCGTCCCAGGGGAAGAGTAAATAAAAACAGGTCACTGAGCAACAAATCATGAGCTTTCCTCCCTTCCACCCCAAGTGAAGAGGTTGATATATACATGCTCCTCTTCTCCTGTCAACCCTGTGAAAACTGATCACCAACTTGTCCCGTTCTCTACTCCTTCCCCACTGGACAGTCCTCTTCCACACTGCTGCTCCTGAAGGCCCACGGGCCCAGCCAACCCAGTGTACAGCATGACCCCACACAACCAGCTGCTGTCAACACCAGCATTTTTATATTTAGTGGAAAATGGTATTATTTTCCATCACAATTTCTGAAGTAATAATAGTATATCAGCACAAGAACAGGTAAAGGTGATTAAAAAATCAAGATCTCCAAACTTTTGGATCTATTTTACTTCCTCAAAGAAAAAGTTCTTAATGTCTAGAGCTGTACTATCTCAAACAGGAGCCACTAATCACATGTGGCTATTAGCACTTAAAATGGAGCTAGTCCAAAAACAGGAGAGTCCAAAAACGGCATTAGTATAAAATATACATCACCAGGTTTCCAAGGCTTATAAGAAAAAAAACAAAGGATATAAAATATCTCACTAAGATTTTTTCTACTTGTTTGCATATTGAAATGATGATATACTGGGGGTATGTTGGGGTAAGTGAAATATTAAAATTAATCTCAACTGTTTATTTTTTGCTTTTTCAGGTGGCCATTAGAAAAATTAACATTATACACATGGTTTACATTGCATTTCTACATAATGAGATAAGATGCTGTTGATGATGCTGTTTTCATCTTGTGTTCAGTCCCCATCACAGGGACTGGTGGGTTCTGCATGCAGATTAGCCATCAATTCAAGTGGACTTTTAGTAACCTGAAGTTTAAGACCTTGCAGCTTAAAAATTTCAATAAATGATATCCCAATGTTAATAATCTATCTAATTAACATCTATCTAGTCAATGAGTCTGTAAAATAAAAGGACTTTATTAGTTTACAACTGAAATCCTCTAATAAAATAACTTACCTTTACAAACCAAGAATGATACAATCTGTCCCAAAGTTCTAGTACTTGCTTTTCAATTACAGCAGTATTGTTCACCTTATCTCCCAGAATTTTATGAAGCTGGAAGAAATATAAATATGATCTGGTTTAATATTTCAGACAACAATCCAGTAAAATTAATTCATGCTTGGTCTTTACATCTGTTCCAAATCAAACTAAAATGTTCCAGACTATTTAATTGCCTCTAGCTACCTTATGATCTTTTCTTAAACTCTACTCTTCAATATTCCTAGCAAATTTCCTTGCCTTTCTTGGCTTTTTGCTTCCCTCTATTTTTGGGTCTTTAAGAGAGCTACTTCAGGTTGTAAGAGAATGGTCATATAAAACCATGATCAGACTCAGCAAATCTGCCCAGAGAAAAATCTGTTGCATGTGGCCCAAGTGCTCATCCATTACACAGAAATCCCATGCTACATTTATCACCGGTATAAGAATTACCACAGAACTTTAAGTAAAATTTTAGAACCTTAGCTATAAACACAAGTATTTCCCATAGTCTGCTGAGAGACGTCAGGTCTCAGAGTTACAACTAATGAGACTGGTGGGGTTTCTGGGAATCAAGTAGAGTGAGACAAGATAACTTTGAGGAAAATTATTCATTATAATACCACATGTTTGTTATTAAAACCACAGCCTAATAGTAGAAAATTTATTTGAGAGAGAGAGAGAGAGAGAGAGAGAGAGAATTTTAAGCAGGCTCCACGCCCAGTGCAGAGCCTGACATGGGGCTCGATCCCATGATCCTGAGATCATGACCTGAGCCAAAATCAGTAGTTGGATGCTTAACCGTCTGAGCCACCCAGGTGCCCCAAAGACATTTTTTAAAAGATAAATACGAATTTGTAGTCCCACTTTCTTACCATAACTTTCTATTTTTCCATATCCTCTGCAACTTTCTGCCTGTCCATAGAAATTTAGAATTCATCACTTCATCACTAACTTTCATCTTCATTTTTAATGGTTCCATATTAGTTCTAGTTTTTTTTTCTTTTAAGATTTAATTTTTGGGCGCCTGGGTGGCTCAGATGGTTAAGCGTCTGCCTTCGGCTCAGGTCATGATCCCAGGGTCCTGGGATCGAGTCCCGCATCGGGCTCCCTGCTCCTTGGGAGCCTGCTTCTCCCTCTGCCTCTCTCTCTCTCTGTCTCTCATGAATAAATAAATAAAATCTTAAAAAAAAAAAAAGATTTAATTTTTAAGTAATCTCTACACCCAATCTCTACTCCCAATCCCAAAATCAAGAGTCACACGTTCTACCAAATGAGCGAGCCAGCACCCCAGTTCATTAAGTTTTGGTATTATTTTAACATTACCTGATCAAGGAATATAGAGATGGTTCCCAATTTTTAATATCACAAGTAACACTGCAATGAATGTCCTTACACACAATTTTTTTCTTACTATTAATAGTAAGATAAATGTACAGGAATCAAAGGATAGAGGCACTTTACTAAAGGCTCTTGCTATGCATTGCTAAATTGTCTTCTATAGGCATTGTACCAATTAATATTTTCCAACATTGTATGAATAAACCAATTCTTCCAAAGCCTTATGGACTGATAAACTATTAGATAATTTAATAGGTGTGAAACTGTAACCAATTATTTATTATTTTCTTCTTCAGTTACAAGAGTGACCATTTTTCCATGTTGGTTTTCAATCTGTATTTTCTCGTGTGTGTCCTATCCACACCTTTTGCTCACTTGACACTGTCCTTATAGATATCTGAACCAGTTTTTAGACATATTGGATGCAAACATATCTGCCCAATGTTTTCCTCTATACTGATTCATAAACCAAATGCAAATGAGTGAATATAATAAAAACCATTTATCTTTGCACAGCATTTTACAATTTACAAATGGCTTTCCTCTACATTATGTGATCTTTACAACAACCCAAGAGTTCGGCAGAAAAAGGTTTTTATCACCTTTGTACTTTCAAGATGAGAAAGCAGATTTAGAAAGGACCCATGACAGGCCTGAGGTCAGGCAGCTAACTGGCAGAGGTAGGATTAAAAACTCTAATACTCTTTCAACTTAGCATCTATAACCTATGAACAAAGAACATCTAACACAGCAAACTGCCCAAAATAACTATAAGCCACAATTACCCCTAGTCTAATTTCCTTTAATTACTTTACATTTGTCTTTTAGGTATCACGACTGTTGGATACTCACAGACTTCCTACTACCAGCTCTTTCTGTCACTGTCCGCTCAGTTCCTGAGACCCTTCTTTACCCAGAAGAGCCCCTGGGCTGGCTGTCCACACAGCGGCCTCTGCCACAATCAAGCAGTCTCTCAAACCCACACCCCCTTTATCCCAGCACGACAGTGAGTAACTCTACAACACCACGACTTTGATGGCAGAATTCAGCGTCACTTCAAACCTGTGGTGTTGCCGGCCGCAGAACATCACAGCCCTGGAACACCAGCCTGTGACCTTACGGTACGTATCACAAATCACAAGGAAGACTGGGCCAGAGAGCAGGAGCCTGGCGGCCACATCACTGCTCTCAGAAAAATCACCAAAGCACAGGTACTGTTGGTGGTAGAGGAGATGCTCTTAGCATACGGAAGACAATGAAGCACTAAGAGTAGTCAGAATGCCTCTCGAGAGCTTTAACTTAAGACGAATAACCTCATCTATAAAATGGGGATGGGGAAATCAGTGGGCAGTTCTCTGCTCTCACTTTGCTTGGAACCTTGCCAGCATCTGCCACAGCTGACCAAGTCTTTCTTGCAAAATCTTCTCTCAGCCCCTAAGACACACACAGGTGGTTCCTCCCACCTCACAGGCTACTCCTCCTCCTCAGTCTTCTCTGCTGGCTCGCTTCCGTGACCTTCAAAAGCATAAGTGCTCCAGGAACCTATCTTTGGTCCTCTTCTGTTTGTGCTGTCTCCTTAGGCCATGTTATGGGATAAACTGTATCCCTCCTAAATTCATATGTTGAGATCCTAACCCCTCCTGTACCTCAGAATGCAACTGTACTTGGAGATAGGGTCTTTAAAGAAGTAACTAAGTTAAAATGAGTCCATCAGGGTGGGCCCTAATCCATTATGATTGGTGTCCTTATAAAAAGAGATTAAGAGACAGACACACGCAGACAGAAGACCATGTGAAAAAGACACAGGCATCTATAAGCTGAGGAGAGACGCCTCAAAAGAAACCAATCCCACCAACACCTTGCTTGATCTTGGACTTCCAGCCTGTAGAACCATGAGAAACTAAATTTCTGTTGTCTGAGCACCCAGCCTGTGGTACTTTGTTATGGCAACCCTACCAAACTAATACAGTTCATCTCTACTGATGGGTAGAGTGATAGGTACTGTCTGATGATATTCAAACTTCTACCTACAGCCCCGATCTCTCCTCTGAGCCCCAGCTATGTATGTCCAATTGCCTTTTCTGATGCCTTGACTTAGATATCTGCTAGGTATCTCTAACTTACCACGCCCCAAACAGAATTACAGCTCCATCTATCTGTAATTCCCCACCCTCCCCACCACCTCCAGGTCTTTTTATCTCAGGAAGGGGCACAGCTACCCTTCCAGGTGGGCTAACTAAAACTTCCTTCCCTTTCACTCCACATCTAATCCATGAGTAATTCTTGTCAGAACTACCTCAAAAATATATCCCAGATGTGACCATTTCTCTCAATTTCCACTTCTACCATCCTAGTCCAAGTCATCAACATCTCCCCTGGACTACTGGAATATTCTTTTAGCCAACCCCCTGCATTCTCCATTCCTGCCCATCTCTCCATAAAGCAGCCAAAATGAGCTTTCAATATCCTAAATCAGGTCATGTCCCTTTCTGCTTTAAATCCATGTTTATCTTTGTAACTAAAATAAAATCCCAACTTCTTATTATCACCTATGGCTCGTCCTGTCACCACATTCCCCATTCCAGCCACGTTGGCCTTCTTTCTTTCCTTCAACCAAGCTTGTTCCTATCTCAGAGCCTTTGAATTTTCTATGGCCTCAACTTGAACATTCTTTTCCCAGTGTTGGTGAAAGCATCACCTTCTGAAAGACATTCTCTGGCATTCTAGCTAAGGCATCACCCTAGGTTACTCTCTACATTACCTGGTCACAGCACTTCCAGAACTGGAATGGTTACTTCTTGACATGTTTCACGTCTGCCTCCTTTCATTAGAGTAAGCTCCAGGAGGGTGGTAACTCTTTCTGGTCTACTGCTTTTCCCCAGCACTTATAACAGTGCCTGGCACATTTGTGAACTGGCTGTCACTTCCCTCATTCTAGGCATGGGAGAAGGGACAGAGAAAACCCATTCACGACTATTAAGCAGAAAGGTTAGCTCAAGCAAGGATGTCGAATGAAGAAAGTAAATTAGATTTGAGCAAACAGCAAACTAGCAGGTCTGGGTAGAATAATGCATGGAGGATACAGGAGATAAGGCTGACAAGGTACACTGGGGCAGGCAGACAGGAACCTTCTCTGCTCATACCTAAACATACCCTAAAAAACTCTTCGTTTTCTGAGTATGACCTTTTCCCCTAGCTTTAGCCCTTCCTACACTTTAGCTCTCAGGACCCAGTTCTCACATGATTTTTAGCTAGATGAGATCTGAGCTTATTAGAAAAGCTAGCGCTACAGGGGCACCTGGGTGGCTCAGTAGGTTAAACATCCGATTCTTGATTTCAGCTCCAATCACAATCTCAGGATTGTGGGATCAAGCCCCACACTGGGCTCCCCACTCGGCAAGGAGTCTGCTTGGGATTCTCTCTCTCCCTCTCCTTTCCCCCTTATCTCCCCCAACTCCGAGCATGCTCTAAAGTTCTAAAATAAATAAATAAATCTTAAAAAAAAAAAAGCTACCCCTACAATTTCAATGGTTTTTTTATTTTTTTTTAAGATTTTATTTATTTATTTGACACAGAGAGAGGGAGGGAGGGAGGGAGAGGGAGTGAGCACAAGCAGGGGGAGCAGCAGGCTACCTGCTGAGCAAGAAGCCCAATGTGGGACTCAATCCCAGGACCCTGGGATTATGACCTGAGCTGAAGGCAAACACTTAACTTACTGAGTCATTGAGATAATTCACACACCTTATAATTCACTCACTTCTGTGTACAATTCAATAGTTTCTTTTAGTATATTCAGAGTTATGGGACCATCACCAAAATCAATTTTGGAACATTTTCATTACCCCCAAAAGAACCCCCATACTCCTTAGCAATCACTCCCTCATTTCGCTCAATCTCCCCATACCCCTGGAAACCACTACTCTACTCTCTGTCTCCGTAGATATACCTCTTCTGGACATTTCATAGAAATAGAATCATACATAAGTGGTCTGACTGCTTCTTTAACTCAGTGTAATGTTTTCAAGGTTCATCCATATGGTAGAATGTATCAGTGCTTCCTTCCTTTTTATGGCCAAATAATATTCCATTAGAGAGATATACCACATTTTGCTTATCCATTCATCAGTCAACGGACATTCAATGGTTGGTTTTAGATATTATCCCCGTGTCTTCCAAATCAGGACATGATTATGTTACAACCTTTGTTAGCAATGTCATCTCTCTTCAACTGTCTTCCCTTTTTGAGTCCTAAGCAAAAGGTTTCAAACTTATCTTCTATGTAATTTGAAATTTATTTCTATAAAATCTAAGGCATATTTCTCCAGCTCTTTCCAAATAGGTAAGAATTCCAGAACTCAAAGAGAAAAACCAAAAAAGTAAATGCTATGCTTTCAGCAGAGTAAATCAGCCAATATAGTTCTAGATGTCTAAAAGGCTCCTGCAATGACTGGATCTTCTTCTATGATAGTTAGGAGATCTATACCCATAAACTTTATCTTTCACTTACTCAGCAAATATTTTTTAAAGACTTTCATGTGGCATTTGATTAGGTCACCTGGTATGGACTCAAGAAAATCAGTTACACAGATCTTTCTTTTAACTTTTTACTCGACCACAATTTCATCCTTAGGTTAGATTACTATACACATGTGTACAGTATAATTTTTCAGATAACTTTTTTTTTTGAGATTTTGTTTTTTAATTTTGCCGAAGGCAGTCGTTTAACCAACTGAGCCACCCAGGCGCCCCTTGTTTTTTAATTTTGAACATGGAATCACATACCAGTACTTTTTTTCTGGGCATATATCTCACTGTAACAAATCTTGTCAATCCCTAGATGTTCCTAATTACTTTAATACATTAAAATTCCAAATTACCTTCTTTCTCATAGGCAATATGGGGGGGGGGGGGCAATGCCAAATCTGTATCATGGAGTCTGACCCTTACCTGCAGTAACTGTGCCTTATCCTCTATCCTTCATGTCCTTCCACAAAGCTTCAGACAAGCTAATCTCCTCAAGCACACTCCTGCCTCCACATCTTGACCCACATAAACACACCTTAAAATACACGATGCCTTCTCTTTATTCATCGAAAACCTATCATTCATTCCTTCAAGGTTTATCTCAAGTGCCACAGTAAAGCACCTAGCCCAGTTCTTGGCATGCACTTCTAGCGTGTAGAAAGAACGAGGGATTTAGAATTCGTCTTCAGTTTGAAACCAAGCTCCGCAATTTACTACATGACCACTGGGAATTTACTTAGCCTTGCTAAGCCTGTTTCTTCCTCTGTAAAGTGGGCCAAACAATTTAGACTACTATAGGTTTCTTGGAAAGATTAAATGAAACAAACTGGAAACTGCCAAGCACAGTCACTAGCAGATAATAATATTTAATATTTGCTAACAACCTTTTTTTTCCTCCACAAAGTCTTATTTGACCACCCAATTTTAATGATCATTCTGTCCTAATGCACAAATAATGAATACTTACCTTGAACAAGAAGCAAAAGACAAACCTCTCTGTTCAAGCTACTAGCACTATTAAATAAGTCCTCCGGAAAGTTTACTTTCAATGTATGTTTCTTGTTGACTCATATATTTAAGCCTATTTAAAAAATGGAAACTGTTCTAAATGGAATCTCTACTTACACTTCATCAAAGCAGGAAGCCCCTACCAATGAAGACCCTGCAGAGAGAAAGCCACAGAGAGAGGCTCTTCCCTTACCTTGTGTGTTATCCATTCTCTTCCATACTGGTACACGTTGTTAGCTGCAGAATTGAGGGCTCTTTGGACTACTTGAGCCTCAGGAAGCCAACTTATTTAAAATAAAAAGAAAAAATTACAAGCTAGTATATTTTTAGTGGACTGTGTCAGTAACTCTTGGAATTCCATGTATTTAAACAATCAGTAACTGACAAATTGTTGCTCAGTCATCACAAGCAGATACAAATGAATCTCATGCAGGAATCCTTGACTTCCAAGCCTAACACTTAATTCTACCATTGGCCCTTCAAGGGGCCCTGCAAGCTCTCCTTAGCTTTTAGACCCACTTTCCCCACAAACTCCCTTTCATTCTGCTCTGCCTGGTGTCTCTGCCCATACATGTCCCGGATCATCTGCCTTATTCAACACCAGCCTTATTCCGCATCAGAACTGCTCAGAAACCTGTTAGACATGCAAATTCTTGGGCCCAGGTCCAGACCTACTGAAAAAGAAATGGGGCTGAGGCCCTGCAACCAGTATCCTAATGAGCCGTGAAAGTGATTCTGATACATGCTGATCTAAGAACTGAGTGAAGAACTGAGAAAGAAAACAAGAGGGCAAATCATTGTTTTCAATGGAGATCTTTTTCGTTATGATGTGAGGAAGTCCTGAGCAGAGTTCTAGCTATACGAGGAGCTGCATCTACAAGCTTTACTCTTCATGCCATGAGAGATGGCCTCCCCACTATCCTGTTAACTAAGCAGACTGTATCATCTGCCTTAATCAATAACACATTACCTATGCCCAGTGTTTTCCGAAGGAGAAATACCTTCACGTATTCTTTATTTTTTTTAAGATTTTATTTATTTATCTGAGAGAAAGAGAGAGAGCAAGCGAGCGCACAAGCAGGGGGAAGGGAAGAGGGAGAAGGAGAAGCAGACTCCCCCCTGAGCAGGGAGCCCTGACACAGGCCTCAATCCCAGGATCCCAAGATCATGACCTGAGCAAAAGACAGACACTTAACTGACTGAGCCATCCAGGAGCCCCTCATATATTCTTTAAATTGTACCTCAAAGGGTTGTACACTACAGATGTTGGCATTCACAAATTTAATAGTCCTGATTTCAACTATCCATGACTGATGCCCAAAGGCCAAGGCAAACAGTAACTAAGAACTTTCCTGAGGCCTAAATATGACACAAAACACAAAGCTGGCTTATGGGAAAGAGTCAAGTCAAATGAGCAATGTTCTCAACCTACAGCAGTTTTACATACTTGTAGTACTTTATATAGTAAATTGGAAGTGATAACTTGCTTGTGTGTGTGTGTGAGAGAGAGAGAGAAAGATGGTCCTAAAGAGAAAGCCAACTGCCACTGACAGGGACAAATGTAATGATACAGAGAAAAAGACATTTTGGATACATTAGAAAGTGCAATGTCAAATTGGTAATGGTTTCAATCTTTAATCAGTTCTTCCTACATCCAAATAAAGTATTTCTGAAACTTTTGGCAAATTCTCAAATATTTCTCAGCAAGTTAAGACAAAACTTTAGAGATGATTACAAATCTAATAATCTAAGTATGAAGACATGAACAGGAAATTGAAATCTTTAAACAGAGATGGGATTTGGGAGAAATTTAGCAGATTTTAAATTATTCTAGTATTTAGAGGTTCACCAGTGCTTTGAAGGAACTGCTGAATATTTTCAATTACATAGTATGACATTTTATGGGGAAAATTATAACCTCTAGTGTTAAAGTATGAGGATTCACATTAGTATTTGAATAGATCTTTAATGACTAACAAGTATCTATTAGGCCTGATAAATTCTTGCTGGCTACTGTGAAAACACTTTGCCGAAATACTCACACAGGTATCCTAAGAGCCACAGATGAGAGGAGCTGTTGTGAGGCCAAGTCAAAGATCTTGGCTCTGTCCAGACCTCCTCACAAGGAGTGCCCTCGAGGAGACACAGGGCCAAAACCACCTGAGCAACCCTGGCTGGGACACGCTGGGATGCGCTTTGACCTTCTACCAACCAGAGCCAATCACTAACTCTCCTACGCTAAGTCAAGAGGGATCCCTTAGGAGAAACCAAGTTCCTACAAATTGGACTGATGTACCCTCATCTTCCTGGATAAAGGTTAATCTGTATCACAATATGACCTACCAAGAGAACAATTAAAAACAACTTAGCAATGAAGCAGGGGAAATCGGAGGGGTAGAGGAACCATGAGAGACGATGGACTCAAACTGAGGGTTCTAGAGGGGAGGGGGGTGGGAGGATGGGTTAGCCTGGTGGTGGGTATTGAGGAGGGCACATTCTGCATGGAGCACTGGGTGTTATGCACAAACAATGAATCATGGAACACTTCATCTAAAACTAATGATGTAATGTATGGGGATTAACATAAAAATAAAAAAACAAATAAACAAACAACTTAGCTTAGCCTGTTGGATTCCTTCCAACTAAGGGAAGTCACATTCATTACCATTTTAATGTCATCTCCTAATGAGGGCCATGAGAATCAACAGGCTTGAGACTAGTTAACAGAAAGCAGGAAACGGACTCCAAGTGAACAGAACCATCCAAGACAAGAATTAAGATGTGCTCCAACTTCAACTTCATTTTCTATGAAGCTCTGTAAAGATGACACTATCCTGTCTTCATATTATTCATCGGCTCACTGAATACACTCATGGGGAGTCAAGGTACCTACACAGGGTGTATAAAATGTGCACACTGGAAATATGTATGATCAATTCCTTCTTTATTTTTTAAGATTTATTTATTTATTTGAGAGAGAGAGAGAGAGCGTGCGCAAGTGGGGCGAGGGGCAGAGGGAGAGACGCAGACTCCCCAGTGAGCAGAGAGCCCGACACCAGGCTTGAGGTCAGGACCTAGAGATCATGACCTGAGCTGAAACCAAGAGTCGGCCACTTAACTAACTGAGCCACCCAGGGACCCCTGACCAATTCTTAACTGTATCTCCTCCACTAGGTATACCCACATGAATTTTCCACAAAGTCAACTGCCTTCTTCAGGACAGGAATCCACTTGGGTACTGAGACTATAAGAACCATTAGTATTCATGTCCACCCCCATTAATCTGCTGCAAAAGAATCAGACTTTCCACAAATCATCAAAGTCTAAACAGCTTTTAAAAACCTTCCTGCATGGGGTGCCTGGGTGACTCGGTTGGGTGCCCGACTCGTGATTTCGGCTCAGGTCATGATCTCAGGGTTGTGAGATCAAGCCACGTGTCCGGCTCCCTGCTCTGCACAGAGTCTACTTGGGTTTCTCTCTCTCTCTCCCTCTGCCCCTCCCCCCCCGCTTGTGTGTGCTCTCTTAAAGAAATAAATCTTAAAACAAAACAAAACACAAAACTGCCTGCATGGAATATTACACAGCAATAAAAGGGAACACACTTAATAATACATACAACACCTTCAATGAATTTCAACAGAATTATGCTGTAGGTGTGGCTATAAAGGGGTGGCATGAGGATTCCTGTGGTATGGAACAGCTCTGTATCTTGATGGTCTTGGTCTTGACAGCTTACAGGAAGCTACACATATGATAAAAACTGTGAGCACACACACACACATACATATGAGTGCATGTAAAACAAGTGAATTGTCCATTTCCTAGTTTTGTTATTGTATTATAGTTATGCAAAATGACAACATTAGAGGAGGTGGGGTGAAGAGTCCATGGGACCTCCCTGTGCCTTTCTTTGCCATGTCCTGTGAATCTAGAATTATTTCAAAATTTAAAAATAAAAACAAGCAACTTTCTAAACTACTCTGATCTAGGGCTCCCCAGACTGTGTGTGCCTTCAATACAGTAGTAGAGATAGTCAGTCCTATTGCAATTGAAAACCAGTACAGAGAGGCTCTGGACGTCTGGACTTATTTCCACTACAGAAGAATGACCATCAAAGAAGAGGAGCCGCTGAGATATTAAGGCTGCCAATTTTTTAACTTCACTCCAGATCTCTCTCCTGAACTACACACCAACAAAGGCAATGGCCTACCGGATGCTTCTGCTTATACTTACCATAGGCACCTCAAACTCAACAGGTAAAAAAGTAAGTGAATTCTTTTCCCCACCATATCTGCTCCTCTATTTCCCATCTTGGTGAATCTACCATCAACCGCCAACTTACAAAGCCAAAAACACAAGTAATGCTAGATTTCTTCCAACTATATCCAACTAATCACCAAATCTGTCCATCCTCTTCATTGCCACTATAACTATCCACAATTAAGGGCTTCATCATCTCTTACCTGGTTTACTCTGGCTTTTAACTGATCTAAAAGGCTCAAATCTTATACCCTGGTCCATCTTTTCTCCACAGTACAGAGGGAAAAACTGTTCTAGAATGAAATGTTTATGCCAGTTCTTTTCTTCCATCCTTAATCAAGATAATGAACATATCTATCACTCTCAAAAGTTTCCTTGTGCCCCTGTGTACTCCCTTCCCAGAGCCCACTATCCACAGACAACCACTGATCTTTCTGTCACTATAGATTAATTTGCATTTCCTAGAACTTTGCATAAATGGAATCATATTGTATGGACTGGTTTTTTTGTTTTTTTTTTTTGCCTGACTTCTTTCACTCAGCATAATTATTTTGAGATTCATCCATGCTGCTGCATATATAGTTAATTTTTATTTAATGCTAAGTATTATTCCTTTGTACGGATATACTACAATTTGTAACTAATCAGAAATATTAAGGACAAGCACTTGAGTATGCTCTGGGTAACAGGAGATAAGTGCAGAGAAATATATTCTGAAAGACATCCTTTTAAGGATATTCAAATATGATTCTAAACCAAGTTCAAGAAATGTCCAAGCAGGTTTTACATAAAGAAATAAAGTCAACTGAAAGTAGAAAACCAAGCTAAATGTCAATTTACAATCCTAAAACTGGCTGAGTATTTCCTACTTAAATTAGTGACTACCTTGGAGTTAAAAAAAAAAAAAAAAAGGCCATACAATTTGTCATCAAATTCAACAAGGTAACATAAAAACCTCTTTCACAGAAGCCAAATTAAACAAGTACAAAAAAAGATCCTCTAAGACAGGGGTTGGCAAATTTCTTCTGTAAAGTGAAAGAGAGTAAGTATTTCAGGCTTTTGCGACATAAAACCTGCGTCACAACTACTCAATTCTACCTGTTCTTGCAGCCCCAAGACAGCCATAGACAGTATGTAAATGAATGGGTGTGGTTTGTTCTAATAAAACTTTACAGAGATGCCTAGGTGGCTCAGTCGGTTAAGCATCTGCCTTCAGCTCAGGTCACGATCCCGGGGTCCTAGGATAGAGTCCCGCATCGGGCTCCTTGTTTAGCAGGGAGCCTGCTCTGCCCTCTGCCTGCCACTCCCCCTGCTTGTGCTCTCTCTCTTTGTCAAATAAATAAGTAAAATCTTTAAAAACAACAACAAAACTTTACAGAAAGAGGTGGTTGGAAGTCACCCTGAGCCACAGATTGCCAACCTTGCCTCCAAAATGATACAATGTGAGGGTGCTTGGGTGGCTCAGTTGGTTAAGCATCTTGACTTGGGTTTCGGCTCAGGTCATGATCTCAGGGTAGTGAGATCGAGCCCTGCACCAGGTTCCATGCTCAGCTGCAGGTCTGCTTGGGATTCTCTCCCTACCCTTCTCTCTCTACCCCTCCTCCCACTCTGCTCTATCTCTATAATAAATAACTCTTAAAAAAAAAAAAAAGATACAATGTGGAAACACTGCTGACTCTGCCACTGGGGGATTATCTCAATTTCTTAACCTTTGATCCTGATTCCTCATCTGTGAAATGGGGATTGTCTCTTCAATCTCCTCAGTCACTGTGAGGAACACAGGACACACTGTAGGTGAAAGTGCTTTGCAAATCATAAATATATTATAAACTGTAAATCTCATTTCAAATATAAAGACATTGACCATAAACTGTTACCAAAATCTTAAGTATTTCCCTCTCCCACCATCCCCCAAAACATGCAGTTCTTATGCAAAAATGACAACATTCATCAAAGCTTTTCTCTTCCGATCTTTTCTCTTCCAAGGTAGCTGCATCAATGAAGATCATTTCGTGAAATGATACTAAACCTAGGGCATCCATTTCTATTTTTGCAAAATAATATCCTTACTTTGCCCACTCAGGGTGATTTGCTAGAGTCTCATTAATCAAATTGCTTGTGACTTCAATCATGTGTACACTCTCTTGATGTACCTGTATTATGGATAGAAAAGAATCTCAATAAAAAATAAGCCCAATTTAACATTTATTTTTCTACACTATTATTGGAACTATGCTTTTGAGTCAAATAATTACGCATCTTAGTATCAATTAATTTAGAACCCTGTACTGAACAGCTGCTATACATAATGTCCTATGACCCTCACTATGGAATTTAAAAAGTACATAACAGCTCCCTGACTTCAAGCTCAACAACTTCAGGAAAAATTACATAAAAAGATACATTCAAATATTTATACATACACACAAGACAAATAAGTAAATATATTCAGTTCACACACGTGCCTATAGTATATGTAAGCAAAACCAACACTGCATGAGCTTACAAAATTATGATGCAGTGTGACACATACAAGCAAATAAGGAATTTAGTAAAGCTTTGGAGTAAAAAAAAAAAAAAAAACAAAGCCAGCTGAAACTGCACCTCAGAATTTACTTTGTTAAATAACCAACAAAACGAGGAGGACAGGGGTGCCTGGGTGGCTCAGTTGGCTAAGCGTCTGACTACTGATTTCGGCTCCAGTCATGATCTCAGGGTTGTGAGATCAAGCCCTGTGTCAGGATCCCCACTCAGCGTGGAGTCAGCTTGAGATTTTCTCTCTCCCTCTGCCCCTCCCCCACTCCCCCCACCCCCAAAATGAATTTTAAAAAAAAAAGAGGGATAAAAAGAAACAAGCCAGTGTCAGAGAACATGCTCTATATTTTACTATTTTTTTAAAAGATTTATTGGAGAGAGAGAGAAAAAAAGAGAGAGAACGAGCAGGGGGAGGGGCAGAGGGAGAAGCAGACTCCCCATTGAGCAGGGAGCCCAACATGGGGCTTACTTCCCGAGATCATGACCTGAGCGGAAGGCAGCCACTTAACGGACTGAGCCACCCAGGTTCCCCTATATTTTACTATTTTTATTTTTATTTTTATTTATTTATTTTTTTACCAAGTATTTTACTGTTTTTAAATTAGGCATATTGAGCATATGGTTTATCCTGGTATTCCATGTTTACCTGAAAGAACATGATTCTGGGGCGCCTGGGTGGCTCAGTTGGTTAAGCGACTGCCTTCGGCTCAGGTCATGATCCTGGAGTCCCGGGATCGAGTCCCACATCGGGCTCCCTGCTCGGCAGGGAGTCTGCTTCTCCCTCTGACCCTCCTCCCTCTCATGCTCTCTGTCTCTCATTCTCTCTCTCGCAAATAAATAAAATCTTAAAAAATAAAAAAGAAAAAAAGAAAAAGAAAAAGAACATGATTCTGTTGTGGTCACTTCACATTGACTGATAGTGTTTTTCAAGACTTTCATATTCTTACTAATTTGCTATCTACTTATTCTCTCAATTTCTGCAAGAGGAGTATTACTGAATCAATGGTTTTTCTATTTCTCCTTTTAATTCTGAGTATTTTGCTTCATGTATTTTAGAGCTCTATTGCTAGGAACATACACATTTAAAATTGGTATATCCTACTGCAGTATTACTTCACCATTATGAAAAGTCCTTATTTCTTTTTTGTCTTTAGTAATATTTAACTACATTGTCTGATATTAATATAATCATTCTACAACTCTTACGTTTACAGTTTGCATGGTATATCTTTTTTCATCCTTTTACTATCAATCTTTTCATGGCTTTGAATTTTTTTTTTTAAAGATTTTATTTATTTGACAGAGAGAGAGAGAGCACAAGTAGGCAGAGCGGCAGCCAGAGGGAGAGGGAGAAGCAGGCTTTTCGCTGAGCAGAGAGCCCAATGTGGAGCTCAATCCCAGGACCCCGGGATCATGACCTAAGCCGAAGGCAGCCACTTAACCAACTGAGCCACCCAGGCGCCCCTTCATGGCTTTGAATTTCAAGGGTAAAACACTTATAGATACCATTTAGCTAGAACTTGCTGTTTTATATCCAGTCTGAAAATCTCTGCCACTTGATTATTTAATTGCTTCACATTTAATACATCCATTGATATGACTGGATTTAGGTCTGCCATTTTGCTATTTGCTTTCTGTCTCATCCCTATTCTTATTCTTTTACTGCCTTCTGTGTTAAGCAACTATATTTTTAGTATACCATTTTAGTTCCTCTAAAATTTGTTAGTGGTTGCTATTTATCATAAGTTTACCACATCTTTATCACAGATCACCTCAAGTTAATATTGACTTACTTCCAATAAAATATAAGAACTTCATACCAGTATAATTCTGTTTCCCGGTCTTCTTTTTGTGCTGTGGTTATACATATATAGTTCATCTATGTGTATTATAAACTCCACAATACAGTGTTTTACTCTTTTACTTTCCTTTAAATAGTCCTGTTGTTTAAATAAACTGAGAAGGGGGGGGATATAATTTTTATATATACCCACATATTTACCAAGTGCTCTTCATTCTTCCCTTTGGATACAAGTTATTTCTAGAGTCATTGCTCTTCAATCAGAAGGAATTCCTTTAGCATTCCTTACAGTGCGGGTCTGCTATTAACAAATTCTCAGTTTTGGTTATCTAGAAATACTTTTATTTTGCCTTTGCTTTTAAAGAATAGTTTCAGAGGGGCCCCTGGGTGGCTCAGTCAGTTAGTGTCTGACTTCAGCTCAGGTCATGATCCCAGGGTCCTGGGTCATGTGCACGTTGCTCTAAGAAATAAATAAAATCTTTAAAAAAAAAAAAAAAAAAGAATAGTGTCTGTGAATATAAAATTCTTGGTTGACTAGTTGTTTTTTCCCAAGACTGAATATGTCATTCCAATCTCCTGAGGTACTCACTGTTTATTATGAGAAGTCAGTCATTATTTGTTTTGTTGTTTTCCTGTGTGTGATGTGTAATTTTTCTCTTGCTTCCTTCAAGATTTTTTTTCTCTCTTTGGCTTCCAGTAGTTGGACTACAATGTGTGTCTAGGTATGGTTTTGTTTTGTATGTATTTATTCCACTCAGCATTTGTTGAGCTTCTTGGCTATTTTAATGTTTTTCATCAAACTTGGGAAGTTTCTGACCATTATTTCTTCAAGTATTTTTTCCACTCTTCTCCTTCTCCTTTCACTTTCTGGGATGCCAATTACACGTCTGTTAGTCTTTGCTATTGTCCTAGAAATCTTTGAGTCTCTCCTCATCCACTATTTTAAAAATATTTTGTTCTTCAGATTGGATACCTTCTATTAATCTTTCTTCAAATTCATTCTTTTTTTTTTTTTTCTGGATCTCAAATCTGCTGTTGAGCCTATCCAGTAAATTTTTAATTTGTTATTGCTCTTTTCAACTCTAGGATTTCTACTTGGTTCTG
The DNA here is from genome assembly GCF_011800145.1 of Mirounga leonina. Taxonomy (NCBI): domain Eukaryota; kingdom Metazoa; phylum Chordata; class Mammalia; order Carnivora; family Phocidae; genus Mirounga; species Mirounga leonina. The sequence goes on along the minus strand of NW_023270433.1, from coordinate 23,375,628 downwards.
TTTTATAATCTCCATTTCTCTGTTGAGCATCTGCATTTGTTTACACATTATTAGCATACTTCCCTTTAATTTTTGAACATATTTATAATAGCTGCTAAATCCAACATCTGCACTACTTAAGTATCCACTTTTTTGACTGTTTTTTTTTTCCCCCTCCAAGTCACACTTTTCTGTTTCTTTTATGTCTGGTAATTTCTGGTTAAAAAATTGTTTAAAAAATGTGTTGTAGCAACTCTGGATTTTGTTTTATTCTTCTGAGACCTGTTATTTGTTTCAGCAAGCAATTAACTTCTCTGTAGTTAAGCTGCAAAATCTGCCTTCCCTGTCACTGATGTTTCTGCTCGGTGTTTTTTATTATTATTTTTTAAAGCCTAAAGCCTTCCCCTGAGCCTGCATAGCTTAGCAGACAGCAAATGATTCTGGCAGAAATCATGCCCAGATACTTCACAATACAAATCTTCATTCTCTGCAGCCTGAGATGTGTGAGTTGAGAAATGCAATCAAAGGCACAACCAACTTGCAAATCTCCCCAGGCTTTCAAAGTGCACAGAGCTCCTTGAGGTCTCCCATATACCAGTTTAGGATGTATGGCTTATTAATCTTCTTATTATTAAGCCCTTCATGGTTCTCTTGCTTCCAGAACCTCCCCCTTTAATTTATAGCTGCTCTGTTACCAGCCCCAAGCCAAGTCTACCACCTCCAACAGGAAAAGCTGCAGGTTTCTGTTGCCCAAGCCAAGCAGGATGAGAAAAAGTCCAAGCAAGAAAGCCACAAACTACCTGTTTTACCAGCTGCAGTAACAGTTTTTCATGAGGAAATATTCCTCAAATTGTTGCCTAACTGATGGTTTTCCAATGCCCTGACATGGTGTTTTTAATAATTTTTTTTTTAAGATTTTATTTATTTGAGAGAGAGAGCACGAGCAGGGGGAAGGGCACAGGGAGAAGGAGAAGCAGACTCCCTGCTCAGCAGGGAGCCCGACACAGGGCTCGATCCCAGAACCCTGGGATCATGACCTGAGTTGTCAGACACTTAACCGACTGAGCCACCCAGGCGTCCCAGTGTTTTTAATAATTTTATACTGTTTTGCTCTTCCTTTCTGTGGGAAGGAATTATCTGACATCATTTCCCTGTTATTACCCAAAGATGAAGCCAAAAAGAATTCTGACAAACTGGATGTGGATACAAAAGGAAAAAATGTAGTCAAAGGATGACCCTAAGGTTTTTCACCTAAGCAAGTAGAACGGAGTGGTCATTTACACCAAAATAGACTATCAGGAGAACAGACAAGCAAGGAAAGAGCTGAAATTCAGTTTTTGACATGTTATATTTCAGAAGGCTATTAGACATTCAAGTGGATATTTTAGACAATCCCATTATTGAATAAACTAGATAACCAATAAGTTTCCTTCAAAAGCTCAGTTTGCATAAGTCCTAGACCACAAAAAAGTGGTTCAGTAATACATGTTATCAAAGTTCAGGAAAGCAAAAGCTTGCTGAAGCATGGGTTGAACAAAGAAAAAGGATGTGAAAAATGAATAGAATTGACATGAGCAGTCAAGAAGACCCTATGCAAAGAAACAAAGAAAGGAAAGTAGAATAGAAGAGCAGGAGAAAGGAAAAAGAAAAAAAAAAAAAGGAAGATCATACTGATATAAGGTTTCTCTAAGAACTAGAATAGAAGGTAAGAATGTATAATGGCAGGCTTAGGCAAAATATAACAAAAACAAAAAAAGGTCTCTGAACAAGTCTATACAGTTTATGTAAGTGACTATACATGATCAATATCCAAAGAACAGATAAGAACTACATAGAAACTGAAACAGAGATATGGAGAGAGCAAGTTGTTAGAAGCTGAGACTGAGGACATACTGAGGCTGAAAATAACTGAGAACAGGACTTCCAAGTGGAGATTCACATAGCAGGAAACAATGTAATCCTTTAGTAAATGCTGCATATTAGATTATCTATTGATAACATATCTCTACAGCACTATATGAAAATTTTTCATATCCATGATTTCACATAAACTTCACAATTCCTGGAAAGTAACATATCAAAATCTAGGATGAGAAGTTCAGTGGACTTCAGATAAAGATTAAGATACATAATAAAAATTTATTTTAAAAGTCAGTAAGATACATCACTATCGAGAAAATTTTAGCTGTACTTTAGAGAATTTTTTTTTTTTTTTTAATAATTAAGGGTGTTAGGGCGCCTGGGTGGCTCAGTTGGTTGGGCAACTGCCTTCGGCTCAGGTCATGATCCTGGAGTCCTGGGATAGAGTCCCGCATCGGGCTTCCTGCTCAGCAGGGAATCTGCTTCTCCCTCTGACCCTCCTCCCTCTCATGCTCTCTGTCTCTCATTCTCTCTGTCTCAAATAAATAAATAAAATCTTTAAAAAAAAAAAAATAATAATAATGAAGGGTGTTAAAACCTGATTGTTTGTATCCTCCCAAAATTCTTAGGTTCAAATTCTAACCTCCAATATGATGGTTAAGAGACAGGGCCTTTGGGAAGTAATTAGTTCACAAGGATGGAGCCCTCATTATGGGATTGGTGTCATTATAAGACACAAGAGAGGTGATCTTTCTCTCCACCATGTGAGGGTACAAGGAGAAAATGGTCATTTCTAAACCGGACAGAGTGCCTTTTACCAAGAACTTGACCATGGTGGCACCTTGATCTGAGACTCCCCAACTCCACAACTGTGACAAATAACTGTTTGTTGTTTAAGCCACCCAGTCTACGGTATTCTGTTACAGCAGTCCAAACTAAGAAGAGAAAGAATTGAAAGTGTAAGCTGGAAGGACCTAGACAGTAAGACATAAAGATTCTATGGTAAATTAGCAGAAAGACCAATGGGACAAGAAGGGAAGGAGCTAATCAAGAAATTCTGATCTAGTAAATAAAGAACTAACTAGATTAGGACTCATGAGACCAGATCACAGTTCTCCCATTAAAAAAAGAAGCCATTTATTCTTCACTATCTCAATCTTTTTTAATTTGTGCTCATTTCTGAGGATTTTGATAACAAAATTAAAATGCACATAAGAAAATTAAAAGTAGGCAAATTCATGGCAAAACTAATAATGCAGGGCGCCTGGGTGGCTCAGTTGGTTAAGCGACTGTCTTTGGCTCAGGTCATGATCCTGGAGTCCCGGGATTGAGTCCCACATCGGGCTCCTGGCTCAGCGGGGAGTCTGCTTCTCCCTCTGACCCTCCCCCTCTCATGTGCTCTCTCTCTCTCTCTCATTCTCTCTCCCTCAAATAAATAAAATCTTTTAAAAAAAATAAAAACAAATAATGCAAAAATCTAAATAATTTAATTGTTATATATTTATAAGCAAAGTAAGCTTTCGATGCCAGCTTCTGCCAGCTTCTTGTGCATACTACAATTCTTTTTTAAGTAGGCTCCACGCCCAGTACAGAGCCCAACTAGGGGTTTGAACTCACAACCCTGAGATCAAGACCTGAGCTTATACCAAGAGTCAGATTCTTAACCAACTGAGCCACCCAGGCGCCCCTGCATACTACAATTCCAACAAGAATTTATCAATGGCAACAGTAATTATCATACTCTACCTTTGCAGTCAGGAGTAGAGCTAAAAGAAGGGTTCCTATTACTAACAAAAATATGATGAAAATGCTTATTATTTTGTCTAACATCTTCTCCAACCAGATGATCATCTGCACAGAAACAAAAAAGAGAATTACTTATCTTTCAAGCACAACTTAATAAAAATTCATACATATTCAAATATTATTAAGACAAAATAGGATAGTCAGCATTGCAAATCAAACTGTGGCATAATGATTAAAGCTGTAAGCAACTTCAGAAAATTAACTAATAGCATTAATTACTGTTGTTATATAAAAAGAGTTTATTAACTAATGATGTAATGTATGGTGATTAACATAACATAATAATAAAAAAATAAATTAAAAGAGTTTATTATTGTCCTATCTAAGAAAAGGCAATTTGAACATAATCCATATTTATGTTTGAATTCTCATACAGTGGTATATTTATATTTCAAATTGTAATTTGTAATTGGCAAATATTCTAAACAACATAAAATATTTAAATGAAATAATGATAATACATCAGCTGACCTCAAATCTCATGAAATTTTACTGTCCAATTAGCAAATATAGATAGCTTTACAAAAAATATGCCTCTTGGGCGCCTGGGTGGCTCAGTTGGCTAAGCGACTGCCTTCGGCTCAGGTCATGATCCTGGAGTCCCGGGATCGAGTCCCGCATCGGACTCCCTCAGCGGGGAGTCTGCTTCTCCCTCTGACCCTCCCCCCTCTCATGCTCTCTCTCTCTGTCTCATTCTCTCTCTCAAATAAATAAATAAAATCTTTAAAAAAAAAATATGCCTCTTACAAAACAGGTATGCTCTAAATTATAGATAAATTAGGAGCAAATTAAAATAGGAATTACATTCAAAATATTTTTTCCCTTTGATGCCACTAGGGTTACAAAAACAGTAATAATAAAAATCTAATGTTAAGGTAATGATAAATATCAATTTCAGAATACTACCCGGAGGGGGGGGGCAGCAGGTAGATGCACAATTAGGAGGGGTACAAAATGGGCTTTAATTACATAGGTAATGTTTTATCAAGCTGGAGGATAGACTTACTGATGTTCTTTACATCTTTTTTATTTGAAATATTTCTTAACAAAATACTTTTTAAAATTTGATATTCCACTTGAAATTTCCATTCTTTTGAAAACATAAGCTTTAGGACAAATTGACTGTAAATAAAGAATAATCATTATTGTAATGGTTATTCCTTAATCAATAATTAAAATTATGCTCTTCCTAAATGCTACTTGACATTCCATTTTGAGTGTAACTTCTCTCATCTTTCACAATCACAAATAATCCTACATTTAAAAAAATGTTTGTTTGGGCGCCTGGGTGGCTCAGTTGGTTAAGCGACTGCCTTCGGCTCAGGTCATGATCCTGGAGTCCCAGGATCGAGTCCCGCATCAGGCTCCCTGCTCAGCAGGGAGTCTGCTTCTCTCTCTGACCCTCCTCCCTCTCATGCTCTCTGTCTCTCATTGTCTCTCTTGCAAATAAATTTAAAAATTCTTAAAAAAAAAAAATGTTTGTTTTCAGAATATATAATTCTGACAGATTTCTAGAATTTCTGCCATGCAAAGCTACATTTAACATTTCAAAAATAAAATCAATTAGATGACTGCTGAAATACCACATTGCACCCCTCAACCCCTACATAAGCTACAGCATTGCTGAATAAGTTAGCCTTAATTTAAATCTGAATTATGCTCTCCAGTGAGTTAAACAAACAAGAGCAAACGGTGGTTAAAAATAAAACATGACTTCTAAAACATTTTCCAATCCATGCTAAAAGCTTGCATCCCTTTATCTTTCATGAAAGATACTATCACTAAAAGATCAATGCAGTGAGCTCAAAGATAAAAAGTTCATCTTTTATCTTGACAATTACAGCTTCAAACAGAAGAGTTAATTTTCAGTGCATGCTACCAAAGCATCAAAGACAATGCAGAGATTAAAAAGAGTAGTATCAAGTTTTTAAGATATGGAAGGTCAGATGTCGTATTTTGAATGTACATTCTAAAATCAATGAAACTGAAAAGTTTCACAATTAGAAATCAGCTCTACACAGAGTTCTTGAGACAGTTTCCTGAGGAAAGAGCTAGGGTTGTATTATTCTTCTTTGTAGTTCCCAAGCCTGACAGTGCACGGCACATGGTGAAAGCTCAAATATATATCTGAACAGGCAAACATAAATAATTTCAGAATTAAGACCAGATCTGTATTGACAAATTACAATTTCTAAAAATAACTTGGGAGCCCCAATTTTTTGAAAAATGTGTATTCTGAAATATGTTTTTTAAATGTAAATGATGATTTAGAAAGTACAACTAAATTTAAGACCAGGTATTTCTAACATATAAAACATGGAATTCACAAACACATTATGAATATCAACATTACAAAATCAAGCTTTATGTTTTTAAACCACGGTAGAATTTTCCTACCAGAAGCCATATACCTAGGGATTGGAAAAAATCCACACTAAGAGTCACCTAAATAAAAATTTATATTCAGGGCTAACAGTGAGGGTTAGAGGTTTCATTCAAAATTTAAAATAAATAAAACCACTTAAGATGCTCAATATATAAACTAAAAAAGATGGGAGGGGAATCTATTCACATTATAGATGGCTAAGGTACAGTGAAAAAACAGGACAAAAAGGGAGACAGAGAGAGAAAGAGTGGGAAAGAGAGACCAGGAAAGACTTATTAAAGAATAAAGGGAGATTTTTTTTTTTTTAAAGGTCAAAACAGGAGAAAAAAATGTGTGGCTGGGGGCAACTGGTGCATAGAACCAAGGACCAATCAATAAAGAGGAAATAACGAAGTGGACAGAAAACTTAAATGGAGGATAAGAACCCCAAGAAAGAGTGAATGGAACAAGACTCTCAAGGAAGCAGAAACTCGGACATCGAAAGAGAAACACAGGGGTGCCTGGCTGGCTCAGTCAGTTAAGCATCTGCCTTCAGCTCAGGCCACAATCCCGGGGTGCTGGGATCAAGCTCTGCTTTGGGCTCTCTGCTCAGCAGGGGAGTGCGCTTCTTCCTCTGCCCCTGCTTGTGCTCTCTCTCTCTCTCACTCACGCTCTCTCTCAAATGCATGAAATCTTAAAAAAAAAAAAAAGAAAAGAAGAGAAACATGGACAAAAGAAGCAATGGAGAAGCAGAAGGGAATGGAGGACAGAATTCCTAAAGAAATGCCAGAGGCACTGTCCAAAGAGACAGACCCTGTGCTGTACTCAGCTTCGGGCAGCAGGATCCACACCACCTGTCATCACTGCCATCAGCTGTCATTAATGCCTGCCTGTAGAAATCACACTGTCCCTGGTGATCTCCCCAGCCTTCTACACTCTGAGAAATTATCTTAGTTATTAAACTTTATTTTCTTAAAGGGGAAGGGGAGTAATTTTAAAATGACATTCTGAAATGTTTCCAGTGTGAATGAAGGGCATGCATTTTTTAAAATTTAGAGAGGTCAGTAAATGTATGGTTATACTGCAAGACTTTGAAACTTCTAAACTGGCTGGAGGGTATTATGTTGAGCAAAATAAGTCAAACAGAGAAAGACATGTATCATATGACCTCACTGATATGAGGAATTCTTAATTGCAGGAAACAAACTGAGGGTTGCTGGAATGGGGGGTGGGGTGGGAGGGATGGGGTGACTGGGTGATAGACACTGGGGAGGGTATGTGCTCTGGTAAGCGCTGTGAATTGTGCAAGACTGTTGAATCTCAGATCTGTACCTCTGAAACAAATAATGCAATATATGTTAAGGAAAAAAAGAAGAAGATAGCAGGAGGGGAAGAATGAAGGGGGGGAAATCGGAGGGGTAGATGAACCATGAGAGACGATGGACTCTGAAAAACAAACGGAGGGTTCTAGAGGGGAAGGGGGTGGGAGGATGGGGTAGCCTGGTGATGGGTATTGAGGAGGGCACGTTCTGCATGGAGCACTGGGTGTTATGCACAAACAATGAATCATGGAACACTACATCTAAAACTAATGATGTAATGTACGGGGATTAACATAAGAATAAAAAAATTAAAAAAAAAAAAAAGTAAGTGATCGTTCCACTACTGAGTTTTCTATTTCATTATTCTGGGCCTTTCATTTTGCTTTGTTTTTTGAACCAAATTCTAGTTGAGTCTTAGTGCACATAACCAACACTAAAAAATAAAACAAGCCTTGAGAAATAGGTTATGTCTCAATTAACCACAGATATGTTCTCTCTCACCCTCCCTTCCCTTGAATTAGTTTCCTAGTTCACTCCACTTGAACCTGAAAAACCAAATACCCAATACTGTAAATTTTCTGACCTTGGATGTAATGTAATAAAACAGACCTCAACTTATTTATGTGCTTTCCTAGAACATACAGTCCCAGAACTTACAGCAGCACTCCTGCTCTCCACCAATGCTTTACCTGTGCTATACGGAATCATCAAAGAAAGGAAACCGTCACTTGATCTCTTAGGAATCTTTTAAAACTGAGTCACAACTGGTTAGCTATGAATTAGGCTCCTAAATTAGGTGATCTAACTCATGTAGTCACCTAAGGTTAAATCAAATTGCACCTAATGACTTTAGCTCTCCTTTCTCTCATCCCTTGAGGACAATTTCATTTCAATATACACAAGCTGGAGCAGTATATAAAACCACCTCTTCTGATCAAAATAAGAAAATGTGACTTTTGTTTGCAGCACTATCATTTGCCAAGGATTGAACTCATTTACTCATATTAGTTTTGCAGGGAATGGAGGTACAGACAACAGCATGTACGTTGGTGGGAGCGAGGGAGTGCCCGGTAAGTGTATGTGTGTATGTATGTATGTATGTATTTTACACACTGTTTATTTTCAATCCAAAGTTCAGAAGTTTAAGGCACTGTCAAGTCCCCTCTTTCTTCTTCTTCAAAAGAAAGAAGAAAACCCTAAACTCTAACCCAAATGTGTCACCTTGGTCTATTTCTAAGAAGTACCACATTCTTAAGGTCTGCTATAATATCTCCACTGACAATTTTAGAGTTTTGTTGTGCCTAAACACAATACACATAAATGTCATCTCCTGCTATCTGTCTCAGGGATTTGCTGAATTTAAGTCTAGAACTACTATATGTGGGCTACATGTCACAAGTACAGCACTCCTAATTTATCTGGATTATCCTTTATCGAAGTTATTAAAAATGTACCTATTTCATGCAAATCATGTGAAGCATTCACCATACATACAACCTCATACCTTGAGAAATACGAGGTCACAGGCCATGACCACCATCTTTTTTAAGTTAAAAATGAAATTCTAGAATAGTTGCTATTAAAAAAAAAAAAAAAAGATACTATATAAAATTACCAGCCAAGTAAATCGAGTATTTCACAAATTTATCTTTTTAAAAAACTCCTGTGTCATTTATAAAATAAGTAGCAATAAAAAGTTCTCTTTCTGGGGCGCCTGGGTGGCTCAGTCGGTTAAGCATCTGCCTTTGGCTCAGGTCTTGATCCCGGGGTCCTGGGATCCAGCCCGGCATCTGGTTTCCTGCTCAAAAGGGAGCCTGCTTCTCCCTCTCTCTCTGCCTCTCCCCACCGCTCGTGCTCTCTTTCTCTCAAATAAATAAATAAAATCTTAAAAAAAAAAAAAGTTCTCTTTCCTTTTCGGTAACTATTGCCTAATGTGCTCTCACACATCAAAGAAGACTAAAGTAGGGCTACATTAGAGCTGAAAAGGAACGTCACTCACTCACTGTGGACAGAAGGACTCCAAGAAAGAACTTCTTACACACACCTGGGCAAGGAGATAGTAACCATATATCCTAAATATATAGCTTTGGGTGTTTAGCAAATTGTACTGTGATAGTACCAACATTTCACGACCTTCCATAGCTTATTAATTTGAACTTTAAAAGCAAAAACTAATTTTGACATATGGACAGAAACAGAATGAGAATGGAGATACAGGGGGAAGTTACAGAATTCAATAGTAAAAACCAACATCCATGTGTTCATTTACCTTCTTATTTAGCCAGTGCCAGAGCTTGAGGATAGGGGGTAAGGTAAGAAAGAGAAGATAAGAACAGTGGAATATCATTAGAGAATGCAATAATAGTATGAAAAGAAAAGAAAGTCACTGAGAGTGTGAGGAGGAAATAATCCCAGACCAAAAAAACAAAACAAAAACTAGAAAAATAATTGTAATGCATTAACAAAGTTTTAAAATCAAGTGAATATAGTATTCGTTTAAGATATACAATGACTGAAATAACCACAAGCTTTGTGGGCAATTCAACAATTAAAAATACAAAAAATAGCCTGAATACTTATCAGCTTAAACAGTCACACCAAATTCCAAAGATCAGAATAATAACTAAGATTCTTTCACATATCATGTACCAAAAGGATTTTTAATTAATGTTCATATACTATGTGTTCACTGAACTTTGTGGTTGTAGCTTTATAGTATTGGTTATTTCACATTTTTTTAAACAGTAAAACACATCAGAGCTCATTTGGAACAATGAACACCTGGCCAAAGAGCAGACACATCCAAGATTGTTAATATTTGGTGTATTTCCTTCCATCTCAATTTTTCTGGCACACATCCTTCTACTTTATGTAACATCCTTTCTTTCACACTAAGATTACCTCATCTAAACACCTCACAATATTTAGCACTATAATAACTAATGCTAGTTAGTGGACACATGATGTAAAACTTGTTAAACATAGGACTTAAGGCATTATTAGTGATATAAAAAGTATAAAAGCTAAAAAGCAGAATTTTATCAGAGTAACTGTTAAATGCTCTTTGCAGAGTTTTTTACTAAAAGTACACTCAATGCACGTTTAAAACTATACTTCAAACAATCTCCTGTAGGGAATATTTTCAAAAACAGTAGTCTAATCAATCGAAATTTAACAGAAACATGAAAAACAGATTTATTCCCCAAAGCAGCAGCCCATATATATATTAGATAAAATATAATTATGGCATCAATTATCACTAGACACTCAGTTTGCAATAGACATTTATTCTGATATGTTTTATTATTATAGCCCAAAATGCTAGTTTTATTCATTTTACTATCTCCCTTAAGAAGAACAAATTGGCATACAAATTTGAATAAAAAAATGACAAATTTTGACAAGGCTACTCCATCACAAATACTTTTGATACCCCCGGAACTTCAACTGACACATCTATAGAGTTGTCCTAAGTGAAGGGTTCCAAATACAAGTCCGTGGGATTCTGAAAACAAGATTTAGTGTCCATCCCTTCTGATAGTGGTAAGGCTGTCAGAAATTAACTGAAATAAGACTCGCCCCCTTTAAACAGTCTGAAGGACTAAATCTGCTCTAATAAGACAAAGCTGCACCCTATACCAGGAAGGTGTGATAAATATGTTAAAATTTGTGGGAAGTCTTAGACTTCTTATTTAAAAAGTTGAAAAAAGTAAGAATACAAATAGGCAAATCACAAAATAAAAATATAAATAGCCAATAAGCAAACTCCATTTTTTAAAATTTCAAATTAAAACCACACTGAGTTACTTCTTTTTATTAAACTGAAAAGGACATTTTGTTACACTATAACATCTAGTATTAGCAAGAGCTCAGGAAATGGGCACTGCCTTATGTTACATTGATGGTAATTAAAACTGGCAAGCTTTCTGGAAGACAGAAAGACTGACTCCTGGTTTCGGCTCAGATCATGATCTCACGGTTGCAGGATCGAAACCCACGTTGGGCTCTGTGCTCAGTGCGGAGTCTGCTTCAAATTCTCTCTACCTCTCCCTCTCACTCACTCTCTCTCAAATAAATAAATTAAAATCTTAAAAAAAACAAAAACAAAAACAGAAAAACATATCCCCCTGCACCTCTGTTGCCCAGGAGATGTTACCATGGCTTTAGAAGATTTCTTTCCTTCCACCTCACGTGAACTCCAGTTATTCTTCTCATCTCTATCTATGCTGGTTTCATCTAACAGTATTAGTGACTTCACCTAACCTGAAGTCATGGACAGACCTGCTCAGGGAAACAGTTACTAGGCTCTGTGAGGAGGCCCGGCTCACACAGCACAGCACCGACAAAGACCCCGACTGGGTCTCGCCGGACTCTCCAGCCTCGCTTCTGCATATATCCCACCATGCCTGTTTCCTTGGTGCTCCCTAAGAAGTCAGGCTGCGGCGGTCTCTATCTACCTCTGCCCTGCTCCGTCCACCTGTTCCTCCTGCCCTGTCACCTAAGAAACTCCTTCTTGCGCTTCAAAATTTGCTGTGGCACCACCTCTTCTGCAAAACCTCCCCTCTCCCACTGCCTCGCCAATAGTGAGTCCTTTCTTGCTCAGTACTAACACTGTACCCACTGCCTCGCCAACAGTGAGCCCTTTCTTGCTCAGTACTAACACTGTACTCTGTACATACTTTCCTCCACAAATTAAAACCACAGCTAACACACAGAGCTTATTATGAATCAGGCTCCGATCTAGGAACTGTACGTCTATTAACTCATTTAACCCCCACAGCCGTTCTCCAAGACGCATGCTATTATATTTATTGTATTGGTAAGGAAAACAAGGCATAGAAAGGTTAAGAAATTCATCCAAGTTCACATAGCTAGTAAACAGCAGAACTGGGATCAGGGTTCATGCTCCTAACCACTGCATCTAAATTTTAATGGACTGCTGTCTCTCCACTGAACAGAGCTTCTGCATCTAGTTTTCTGTGAGTCAGTGGATTTTCCTGAGGACTTAGCCCATTATCTGACATGTGGGAATTACTCCAGAAATACTGCACTGAGGCAGCATTACCTGGCAATATAATTTTATGCAAGTCACATAGCCCCTCTAGACTTCAATTTGGTCCTTATAAAATGAGGGAGTTGAACAGGTGCTCCATAACATCCTTTTCTCCCATTTTTAAGAGGGGAAACTACTTACACAATACTGACTCAAACTAAATCTATCCTACCCTTACAGAAGCCATAATTCTAAACTTTAAATTTCATCACAGATGTAGACATGAAACGTGTTATTGACAATCATAGTATGAATACCAAATACCATGACATGGAATATATGCATACATAAACTCCATTAAAACAGCCCAAGTCTTAAAATACAATACCTTGCTATCAACTTTTAACAAGAATTTTCCAAGCCCAACAACTGGCCATGGGGCGAGAGCCTCCTGCCGCTCCCTGAGGAAGTGCTCCACGGCCTGCCACCACACGAGGCAGCGTTTCTCCAGGAAGTCCACCACTCCAAAGTGAATAACAAGCTTTTTGAGGATCCAAACTAGAAGGAACGAATGCATATAAAACCAAAACATAGATTACAAAGTCAGAACGTGAAAAGGTCCTTTAATTTCATGTGACCTTTCTAAAACAGTGAAGCTAATATTAAATAAAAATCAATTAAGAAAAAAAAGGCAAGGGGAGAAATGAAAAGTTCATGGTATTCCAAACTGACAGAATTAGGACAAATAACTTTTTACACAATCCCCACCTGCCCATATACTACCTTCGCTGTGAAGTCCGAATCCCTGAAGGAGCCAGGGATTATTTCATAGACCGTATAAACATAAGATAATCTGATCATGAAGATTTCAGTGACTACAATCCTGGCCCCTCACACCTTAACCCTTCCGGGATGAAGAATTCTAACCCCTGACATGGCCCAATTTCCTTGGCTATTACAGATGCTCTTGCCAAATGCTATTCTTCTCCTTGTATGTTTAACGTCAGTGGCCAGAAAAGTATCAGGTATTCCATCTGCATCATGATTTTGTACCCTTGGTCTTCCTATTTCTCCACTTGATGCTGCTCTGTACATCCGAATCTCTGAGCAGGCTTCAGTAGAGAAGTAGAGCAGGGACAAGCAGGGTTGTTACAAATGGTCCCTGAGGCCACACAGGGCACAGCTTCTGCAGAGACCACTCACAGAGCACAATATGTATGTACCCTCTGCACTGGGCAGCGAGGTCACCCTGCAAGCAGGGGGTGAGCTTCTTATTAAAGGCCACCTAAGAAGGTGGTGGGGCCAGAAGGAAGTGCTATTTATCTGTGGGGGTGCCTTGAAGTCTGGACCCTGGATAACTGATCCCAACTACTATAATTTCCCTAATTCCAAGGATTTCTGTGTCCTTACCCCTGGCCATACAATCTAATGGTTCACAGTTTACTCTTTTGAACCATGAGCTCAGTGTTACATATCAGCTCAACAATTCCATCATTAACATTTTTAAATCTCTAGAGAGGTCCTAGGAAAGCGCCTATGGTCTCTAGAATAAGCCCAGAGTAATTACAGGCTGTAGAAAATGTTCTGGGGGCCACCTGCTCAAAGCCTGCTCTCCCAAGCCATGTCAAATTGTTATGATGGCCTGAAGGTCAAGAAATGACTAGGATAAATGTTAACTCCTGCTAACAAATTTTAAACAGAAGGGGGTTCCAACAGCACCTGACACAATTTGGCAGTATAAAATAAATCATTTGACAAAACCAAAAATGTATGGAACAATCCAGAAAGAGCAATTTAAACTATTTCACTAAGCATTTCTATAAATTCCTTAACAGAAAGCATGGCTATGGTATGTACTTTGTGACTAGCTCCAACTGCCAAACAGAAGTTCTGTTTGAGGATGCAAGAAGCACATACAAACTTCGACCTCATATTCTATGTTCCCTAAGGACAGGCACTATACAGTGTTCTGGTCCTAACAAATCTTTTATTTTTTTTAAACAAGGTAACTATTTCATTAACTGTCCAAGTTAATGAGAATCACAAGTTTTAAAACTAAGGATCTAGAAGGTAAATGGTCCAATGAGTTTAGATTTTTAAACCATGGTGGAAAACAGGCTTCCAAAAAGGAAATCATGTTTAAATCAATAATGAAAAGCTTTGATAAAGAAAAGACTAATCAAATTTAGGCGGTATCTGGATGGCAGGACCCTGAGCATCAACTGAGGACTTAATAAATTTGGCAAAGGGGAGCACCTGTGTGGCTCAGGTCCTGATCTCAGGGTCCTGGGATCAAGCCCCGCACAAGGCTCCCTGCTCAGCGGGGAGTCTGCTTCTCCCTATGCCCCTCCCCCCTTGTTTGTGCTCTCATGCACGCGTTCTCTCGCTCAAATAAATAAAATCTTTTAAAAAGTAAATAAATAGGGGCGCCTGGGTGGCTCAGTCATTAAGCGTCTGCCTTTGGCTCAGGTCATGATCTCAGGGTCCTGGGATCGAGCCCCGCATCGGGCTCCCTGCTCGGCGGGAAGCCTGCTTCTCCCTCTCCCTCTCCCACTCCCCCTGCTTGTGATCCCTCTCTCATTGTGTCTCTCTGTCAAATAAATAAATAAAATCTTTAAAAAAAAAAAAAAGTAAATAAATAAATAAATTTAACAAAGGTTCTGATTGCAGTAAGAGGTTAAGCCTAAACAATCAGGAAAGCATGAAATAAAAGACTCTTCTAAAATTCACCTGAACTACTTACTTTTCCATTCTCAGAAGAAGCTTTAAATATACAACTGTTTTATCTTAAAAGAGAGTAATATTACCTCAAATATTAAAATCCAAAATTTATGGGCGCCTGGGTGGCTCAGTTGGTTGAGCAACTGCCTTCGGCTCAGGTCATGATCCTGGAGTCCCGGGATCGAATCCCACATCGGGCTCCCTGCTCGGCAGGGAGTCTGCTTCTCCCTCTGACCCTCCCCCCTCTTATGTGCTCTCTCTCATTCTCTCTCTCTCAAATAAATAAATAAATCTTAAAAAAAAAAAAAAATCCAAAATTTAAAGAAAAAGAAGGCTTCCAAGACCAGATCATAGGGACCGATTACCTGCAATAGGCACTGGAAGCAACTGTATAATCCACAGATTCAACCAGAGCTGGACTCCAATAATGGCCCACACGAGGGACACGAAGTAGATGTCGCTGGTCTTCTTCTTCCTGACAAACGTTCCCATTTCAGGCCTTTGTCTGCCCAGAGTGGGTGAAGGGGAGGAAGGTGAAGGAGAGGAGGACAGCGCTGCAGGGGGCTCTCCTCTGTCCATGGTTTCTGAAAAGGGGGGTAAAATCACCACCATATTAGTCCACATTAGTTAGCAGTCCTACGGCGCAATTCACTAAGCTACTCTACTGTAAGCCTTCAAAATGGACTCTGGCAGAACGATTACACTGGGTTAAAAAAGAAACAAGGATCTGGATGTGTGTTTGCATATGCACTGAAAAACGTGTAGAGAATTACACTACTGACCGTATTTAAATCAAGGGAAATTGAGGGGCGCCTGGGTGGCTCAGTCGTTAAGCGTCTGCCTTCGGCTCAGGTCATGATCCCAGGGTCCTGGGATCAAGCCCTGCATCGGGCTCCCTGCTCGCCGGGAAGCCTGCTTCTCCCTCTCCCTCTCCCACTCCCCCTGCTTGTGTTCCTGCTCTCACTCTCGCTCTGTCAAATAAATAAATAAAATCTTTAAAAAAAAAAAAAAATCTAGAGAAATTGAGTTCGTTGGGGGGTAGAGCTGGGTATGGTGAGTTTTTCACATTTTACTGTATACATTTCATACTGTTCCAAGTTTTATATATATGTAATTTAAACAAAAATTATGACAAAATAGCTGAGAATTATAATTACCCCATGAAAACTCCTCAAACTGTATAAAGCAACAAATATTAAGATACAGAATTCCTAGATCTAAAAATGTCACCTCTTTTAATATAATTTTATTAGATATATATGTATTTCTGATACAACACGGCTTTTCAGTGTCATTTCACCTAAAATGGAGCCAACTGCTCTTATAAAAACAAACTCAGGGCTTTGAAACAGGTCGTTCCCTTAGAATGAGAAATAAAACAACGACAGATTGCTGGGGGTGAGGAATTTTCAAATAAAGGAGACCATACCGAATGAGTTCACATAAAGTACTGTTTTCTAACAATGCAACTACCAAGTTTTACTATAGGGTTATATTATTTCTATTTCCTGGTTTTACCAAAACATACCATATACCTCAGCAATCATATAAGTCTTAAAGCAATATTATTCAGTATATGCCATGATGATGAAAATGAGTAACACCCTACAACTTGCATTTTGCCTTCCATTAAAAAAGCTAATGACAAAAGGATATTATATTTCATAGTCTCAAAAATAAAGGAAAGAAACAAGAACCCCTATACTGTCCCATAGTTTTTACATAGTTTTATGTAGTTATATCGTGTTCCACTTACCCTGTCGCACTTTCTTCCTTCAGTTGAATGTCACCTCCAGGAGAGCTAAGACCTTGTCTGTCTTGTTCTCCCTCCGCTGAACAGCACACAGAATAGTACCTGACATACAGTGGGTGCTCCCTAAATACTGTTGAAAGACAACCTTCCCTCCCATTTCATAATGTTCATAAGGAACTACACAGTAGCCCTCTGAGTGCTGAATTATAATGTCCTTAGTGCCTCTCCTAATGTTAAATGTTTATCTGTGAGTAAACTGTTACTACTGACACACTAGAACACTGTAAGTCGGCCCATCTCACCAGAACTAACATTCCACCCTGAGGTCTGGGGCTAAAGCCCAAACTAGTTATAATACGCTTCTGTTTGACTCTGCTCTTTAAGAATCTTTCTAATTTGGAAACTGCATGTTGGTGGGTGTGGTAGATAACTTAGAAGAAGAGTAAGTTCATCACCAAAACATCATCCCCTCCTTCATTCTGAAAACATGATTCAATGTGAAATAAAAATGTGTTTTCCTACCACTCCAAATGACTTTTCTTAGCTGATCCCTCCTTTCAAGAGTTTTCTAAAGTCAGTGGTTCAGGAAGAGCTCACCAAAAATATTCTGTAACTGCAAATCCCCTGGCTCTAGTAGACCGCTTGGCACAGAGATGGCCCTTTCCATTCCTAAACCCTGTGTGAGGACAGTGTGACTTTAAAGCTGATGTAAATCTACCAGGTGGATCTCTTAGGAGCATGGTATCCAGAACAACCAAACAGCCCACTTTAGGGGAAACAGTTAATATAGTAACAGCATGAGGCATGCAAAGCAAACTTTGAGAAGTAAAGCAAGAAATGCCAGAGAAATGGATGACTGTAAGAGAGAGAAAAAAAAAAAAAGTTGGGTCAACAACAAAAGCAAAATGTAAAGAGAACAAATGTAAAGACAGCAAAATAGATCAATGGAGAAGAACTGACAGCTATAGAAGTGGAAAATAAGGAAAGGACTGAGTGGGAAAAAATATGGAAAAGGTACACAGGGCACTAAGAAAAAAAAATAAAATGAAAGGAAAGTGAGAAGGAATAACAAAAGAAAGATAAGCTTTTTTTAAAAAAAAAGGGAAAAGATAAAGATTCAAGATAAGAAACATAAAAAGGTAAATAATTAAAAGCATGAAAAAAGTGATTATGTGAGAACAAAGATGAGAGGAGGAAAAAGTATAAAAAGAGAAATCAGAGGAAAAGGAAGGACCAGTAAATTACATTCTGTGATGCTCATGTCCTTAAGTTTATCCTTTATAAAGCGTCTTTCATTTTCAGAATGATTTTGAAAACATTCCTTTGTAAGGTCAGTTACCTGCAGGGTGGGCGGAGGGCGGGTCCTCAGGGTTTGATTCGTACCCTGTGATGGAGATGGCCAAGGTTGCCAGAGTAGAAGCTGCCATGGAAATAACCTGCCCTGGTAACTCTGCTCCTGTAAAACAAGTATGTGTTTTTACAACTTTTTAAAGCAAAGTGGGAAACAACTGTTACAAGCGGAAATATAGTCCTAAGATTTCAAAAGCAATAAAACAAAATGGTTATTAACTGATCCACTGGACCAAGGGTTCTTTACCAAGGGAGAATGCTTAAGAATCAATAGGAAAGTCTGCTAAAAATCTGGCTCCTGGACTCTGCATATCAGTCTCCCTTAGGAACTTCACACTGGTGCATGCAGCTCAGAGTGGAGATCTAAATGTGGAGTCCTGCTTTTTTACTTTTTAACTTCACAACTTAATGTAAATGCACATCTCTGCTGAAAAACACTGCCACACCAAGTCTGTGAGTTTCCTGAATGCAGACTGTCTTACTCTCCTTTGCATTACTAGCTCCCAGTACCGTACGGAACAGCCAACACTCAGTGCCCTCGATAAGAACATTCCATGAATGAATAGGCAAACATATGGGTACAATGCAAAACCATATAGCTCCATAAGGTGCATAACTCAGCACAGGCAAAATCCACCACTGAGAGTCTAAAATACATTACTCTGTTTCATGTTATATGTTCCCATGTTAAGTTCCTAAAAGGTAGTACACCAAGCTTAATCATTTGCACTAAACTCAAATAAAACACTTACCAATGAGGTCTGTCTGTAATGGTCAGCCCTTAATCTGCTATGGCAGACAACACAGACTAGCTCACCCAGTGCCAGGTTCTAGCATGCTTTCCTCCTCCAAGGGACTGGAAAGCTACAGACTATACTCCTTAGATTCCCTTGCAGCTAAGGTCCCATGTATAAGGCAGTTTCTACCAAGCAGGCACACCTGTACAAGACCCAGAAGACCAAAGTGGGACTGACTGTTATTTGGGCACTCGAGTGTCAAACAGTCATGGTTTTTCTGCAGGAACTTACTTAGCAGAAGTTCTAAAAGTTCTGCTATCTGATCTCTAACTTTGTGGCATTTTGCTCAAATAGTCCTTTGGTGTCACTGAGCACTTTTTCTGGTTATACTGCTTCTGCCTCTGTCAGATCCAAGCTTAATTGTCTGGTCTTCCCCAAAATTCTATATGCTAACCAATATCTCTTTCTATTCTAGCTAGTGTGGATTCTACTGTCCACAACTAAGAACATTAACACTCACCAAATCATACACCCATACTCATAGAGATGGGACCTCACTTTTGGTAGGCCAATATACAATGTAACAACAGAGAATTCTGCCAAACCAATGAAAATAGCTTTGACCATTCAGAAAGCCAATGAATTTCAGCTCCAAATGAATTCCACCTACTCAACAAATCCAAGGCTGGCCATGTCCCAGAGACAAGTAGTCCAGGCCCTGAAATGGCTCACCGGTAGACCGAACCATCAGGATCAAGAGCATTCATCTTACTCAACCATATCCTATTCTTCCTCTAATAAATGCCTAACAGAGGTATGTTTTTAGACAATCCAAGAGAAATTCAAACTCATGATCTGGGAAGAGAACAACTGGGACCTATTCTTCTGGCCTAAGTATGTAAGGTGTTTCCTACACGCCAATAAGGGAACAGGTTGAGAGGGAAAGACGCTGTCGGGGCGCCTGGGTGGCTCAGGCATTAAGCGCCTGCCTTCAGCTAAGGTCATGATCTCAGGGTCCTGGGATCGAGCCCCACATCGGGCTCCCTGCTCGGCGGAAAGCCTGCTTCTCCCTCTCCCACTCCCCCTGCTTATGTTCCCTCCCTCGCTGTCTCTCTCTCTGTCAAATAAATAAATAAAATCTTAAAAAAAAAAAAGAAAGAAAGAAAGACACTGTCTTTCATGTCTCACATGTTCTCATCACTCACTGTATTGAACGCTAGGGATAAAGACACAGACTCTACCCCCATGGAGTTTAGTGGAAGAGACAGATACGAATTAAAGAACCACATGGAAAAAAAAAATTCTTATCATACTTAGGGAATAATTTGTTAATTCACCTTAAAGAAAAAAAAAAAAAGAGGGGCACCTGGCTGGCTCACTTGATAGAGCATGTGTGCTACTCTTAATCTTGGGGTTGTGAGTTTGAGCCCCATACTGGGTGTACACATTACTTAAAAATAAAAAATTAAAAAAAAAAAACCACACAAATGTGAATGCATACAAACTATAGTGACTGCTATAAGGGAAACATACTATTTTATGAACTCCTAACAGAAAAAATCTGACTTAGTCTGGAGAATCAGGAATAGCTTCTCTTTAAGAAATGAAAATGAAGCTGAGAATCAGACAACAAAAAGAAATAAAAGGCATACAAATTGGCAAAGAAGAAGTCAAACTCTCACTCCACAGATGACATGATTCTCTATGTAGAAAACCCAAAGGACTCCACCAAAAAATTGCCAGAACTGATACAGGAAATCAGCAAAGTCACAGGATATAAAATCAATGCACAGAAGTTAGTCGCATTTCTATACACTAACAATGAGGCAGAAGAAAGAGAATTCAAGGAATTGACCCCATTTACAATTGCACCAAAAACCGTAAGATACCTAGGAATACACCTAACCAACGAGGTAAAGGATCTGTACTCTGTATAGAACACTCATGAAAGAAATTGAGGAATACAAAAAGAAATGGAAAAACATTCCATGCCCATGGATTGGAAGAACAAATATTGTTAAAATGTCTATGCTACCCAGAGCAATCTACACATTCAATGCAATCTCTATCAAAATACCATCAACTCTTTTCACAGAGCTGGAACGAAGAACCCTAAAATCTGTATGAAACCAAAAAAGACCCCAAATAGCCAAAGGAATGTTGAAAAAGAAAATCAAAACTGGAGGCATCACAATTCCAGATTTCAAGCTCTATTACAAAGCTATAATCATTAAGACAGTATGGTACTGGCACAAAAACAGACACAGAGATCAATGGAACAGAATAGAGAACCCAGAAATGGACCCTCAACTCTATGGTCAACTAATCTTCAACAGAGCAGAAAGGATATTCAATGGAAAAAAGACAGTCTCTTCAACAAATGGTGTTGGGAAAATTGGGACAGCCACATGGAGAAGAATGAAACTGGACCATTTCCTTACACCATACACAAAAATATACTCAAAATGGATGAAAGACCTAAATGTGAGACAAGAATCCATCAAAATCCCAGAGGAGAACATGGGCAGCAACCTTTTTGACCTCGGCTGCAGCAATTTCTTGCTAGACACATCACCAAAGGCAAGGGAAACAAAAGCAAAAATGAACTACTAGGACTTCATCAAGATAAAAAGCTTTTGCACAGCAAAGGAAATAGTTGACAAAACTAAAAGGCAAAAAAAAAAAAAAAAAAAAAAAGCCTAAAAGGCAATCTGTGGAATGGGAGAAGATATTTGCAAATGTCTTATCAGATAAAGGGCTAGTATCCAAAATCTATAAAGAACTTACACCCAGAAAACAAATAATCCAGTCAAGAAATGGGCAGAAGACATGGACATTTCTCCAAAGACAACATACAAATGGCCAATAGACACATGAAAAAATGCTCCACATCACTCAGCATCAGGGAAATGCAAATCAAAACCACAATGAGATACCACCTCACACCAGTCAGAATGGCTCAAATTAACAAGTCAGGAAACGACAGATGTTGGTGAGGATGCGGAGAAAGAAGAACCATCTTACACTGCTGGTGGCAATGCAGACTGGTGCAGCCACTCTGGAAAAGTTAAAAATAGAGCTACTGGGGCGCCTGGGTGGCTCAGTTGGTTAAGCCACTGCCTTCGGCTCAGGTCATGATCCTGGAGTCCCCGGATCGAGTCCTGCATCGGGCTCCCTGCTCAGCAAGGAGCCTGCTTCTCCCTCTAACCCTTCCCCCTCTAATGTTCTCTCTCGCTCTCATTCTCGCTCTCTCAAATAAATAAATAAATCTTAAAAAAAAAAAAAATAGAGCTACTGTAGGACCCAGCTATTGCATTATTAGGTAGTTATCCAAAGGATACAAACACAGTGATTTGAAGGGGCACATGCACCCCAATGTTTATAGCAGCAATGTCCACAACAGCCAAAATATGGAAAGAGCCCAAATGTCCATCAACAGATGAATGGATAAAGAAGAGGTGGGATATATATATATAGTGTGTGTATACATACACACGCACACACAGAAGAAGATTACTCAGCCATCAAAAAGAATGAAATCTTGCCATTTGCAATGATGTAGACAGAACTAGAGGGTATTATGCTAAGCAAAATAAGTCAGAGAAAGACAAATACATGATTTCACTCATATGTGGAATTTAAGAAACAAAAGAGATGAACACAGGGGAAGGGAAGGAAAAATAAGACAAAAACAGAGAGGGAGACAAACCATAAGAAACTCTTAACCACAGGAAACACGCTGACGGTTGCTAGAGGGGAGATGGGGGAGGGTATCTGGGTGATGGGCATTAAGGAGAGCACTTGATGGAATGAGCATTGGGTGTTATATGCAACTGATGAATCACTAAATTCTACCACTGAAACTAATAATACACTAAGTTAATTAAATTGAATTTAAATTAAAATAAAATAAAATGCCAAAAAAAGAAAAGAAAATGAAGCTGATATACAAAGGATGAGAAGGAATTCATCAAGAGAATGTAAAGAACAGTATTTTGGGCAGAAGGAAGTGAGTAGGAAGGCTGTAAGCGAAGACACTAGCATGTTAAAGATAGTGTAAGAAGGTCAGTGTGTCCGGATCACAGCTAGCAGGAAACCGGTATCTAATAAACCAGGCTGGACATGGTGAGTCAGATGATGCACATCACAGAAGATCAAAGTAAGTACTTTAGGCTTTATTCTGAAAGGAGTAGGAAAGTAGTGAAGAATTTTAAACAGGGTAATAATATTTCTACTGAAATGTTGAGATAATTGTAGCTTTACATGCAATTTTAAGAAATGAGGACAGAGAGATCTTGTCTACCCTTTACGCAGTTTCCCCTAGTGGTAACATCTTGCAACATTGAGGCACAATACTGTGATCAGGATTATCATCATGGACACAAGATACAGGGCAGGTTCATCACTGCAAGGATCTCTCATGTTGCCCCTTCAGGAGCACACCCAGCCGCCTGGTTTATAAATAAATGAACAGTTTTGAGATATAAAAAGATGACTCTTGCTGTCTGGTCAAGAGCAGATTGGAGGGGACCAAGAATGGGTACAGGGACAGAAGTTAACGGCAATACTACAGGCAAGACATGATGACAGCGTGGTCTGCAGCAGCTAGCAGGGGAGATGTCGGAAAAGTGGCCGCACTGAAGAGGCAGGGAGTAGTCAAAGTGGACCAGACGTGATGATGAACCCATGAAGGAAATGAAAGAGATTAAGGGTCAAAGGTAAGCCCCAAGTTTCCAGATTATGGTTATACAGATAACCACAAGGGAATACCATATTGACAACCATGGAGGGAAACGGAGGAAGATCTGAACATATTAACATGCTTTTTTAGACTTCCAGACAGAATTTTCAAAAACTGATTACACCGGAGACAAGACAGGACTTAGCTTTCTGTGCACCCAAGAGAGGTTTCTTAGGCTCCACTCGAGAAAGAGGATGGGAATGCCTGATGACTAATGGCCTGGGACAGCACAGCAGAGACAGAAAAAGACCCCCAGTCAGAATGCAAACAAAGTATTCTCCCTTATGTAAGATTAAAGACTAGTCAAGGGTCCTAAATTACTAAACCCGCCTCTTCACAAGTAATTTAATCAAATAGTGACTCATCTTTGAGAGATTCTGAAAAATAAGTCCCTTGTATTAAGTCGCTCCACAGTAATGATGTTACAGCTCCTTAATTATGGATTTTCAGGGTGCCTGGGTGGCTCAGTTGGTTGGGCGACTGCCTTCGGCTCGGGTCGTGGTCCTGGAGTACCGGGATCGAGTCCCATATCGGGCTCCTTGCTCGGCGGGGGGTCTGCTTCTCCCTCTGACCCTCCCCCCTCTCATGTGCTCTCTCTTTCTCATTCTCTCTCTCTCAAATAAATAAATAAAATCTTTAAAAAAAAAAAAATTATGGATTTTCAGTTCGGCTGCAGTTTGACTTATATTTCTCAACTCCCATTAAATCCTCATTCACCAAACAGGTGATAAGAGGCTGAGAGCCAAGTCCCAAGCTCAGTCTGATATTTAGATGATCAGTTATGATTCAGTACATTAGGAGCTAATGTAAACACAAGTGTAGCATATTTGAGGAGCACAGAAAATGGAAACCTAATCCATGCTTGGGAGGTCAGGGAAGGACTTCCAAAGGTGCTACCTGACAAGAATGGTAAAAGATGCCACTCTTTAAATCGATTTAAATATGTTATCCAGATTAAAAAAAAAAAAAAAAGACACAGCAAGTCTGTCTTGGAGAGGAAGAGGCTGGTATCTCAGAAGGCAGAGGGAGAAAAGGTTTCCCAAAAGACAAAAAAAGCAGGTGTAAAGACACAAAGGCAAGGAAAAGCAGAGTGTCCTGTTCAAAGAACTCTAAGAAGTCCAATAAGGCCAGGACGTATGGTACAATGAGAAGAGCGAAAAGACGCAAGGATGCAGAGGGAGAACGGAGCATCTCATACTTACTAGGCACCCAGGCAGTACAATCCATGCAACCCAGTGGCTGGGAGCACAGGGGCGGAAACAAGACCGTCCAGGTTCAAATCCCAGGTCTATTCCTTACTAGCTAGACGGCCATGGGCAAGTTACTTAAAATCCTCATGTATGGGACTTATATAAAATCCTATTTCATGTGACATTTAAGTGAAACAATACATATGAAATAATCAGAACAATGCCTGGTATGAAGGGCTTGCCCAATAAATGTTAGCTATTTCAAAACCATTGGCTTTGATAGTATAAACTACGAGCATAAGCCACTAGCACTCCTATAGTATTTGTCTGTGCTTCTCATCCCCTTTCTACTTCATTGTATAGCCATTTTCCTAGATCTTATGCCCTTAGCCACATTTTTAGATCTCCCCAGAGTTATGCGAAATATCTTGCATCCAATAGGCACTGACAGACTCAAGGAAAAGACTAGTAAATTAAACCTTCACAATTATCGCTTAAAGACTCTCCAACTTGCTGATGTCACTAAAATAATGCAGTAAATATTCAGTGAATCATAGTTAAATCAATGAAAACTATGCAATATCATCCTCGTTGATACACAAACAATTCGACAAATTTTTAGAGTGCCTGAAACGTTGCAAAGGAATGAAAAGAGTAGCACACAGGGAAAATCCAGAGTACCTGAAAATTATGGATGTAAGATCTGATGACTGCTCTTATTCATCAAACAGGCACTTTAATGATTTCCGCTTTAGTGAAATCATCACTTGAAAAACCCCAAGGGTTCTGGCAGAAATGATGAACTAAAAACACAAGAACGCCAGGACAGAGAATCTAGGCAAAGTCACAGTACTCGAAAAGAAACCCCAGCTAAAAATAGGCACACAGACAAGGGCACATAATCTTGGGACCTCAGAACTATAAACCAAACAAGGAAAGAACATCCAAGGTTTCAAGTATCAATCTACCCAGGGACAGGGCCAGCGTCAAGTGGAGGCCCAAATAACAGGGACCTAACACAAGGCCAAACAAGCAGGACACTAACATTAGCAGCCTAGCACCAGGGGATGGAAACTCATGGTCTGGCACGTAAGACACCAATCACATGTTTGGACAGTATCTGTTAACACGGCTAGCGCAACAACGGGCAGAACAGTGTTTCTAATACTCAGAGGATGATACATTTCGAGAACAGTCTAAATAAGGAGATACTCCATCTACTTAGTGCTCATTGACAGCGATAGTGGCAGATGCCAGAAATACATCCAAGGATGCTTACTGGAAGGGGGCTCTACCACAGGCCAAGTAAAATCTCCCAGCATGCAAAGTTCCCTTTGAAGAAGGCTTCTGTTTCCATCAATAATGTGGAAAATATGCCTCCCTCTCAGTGGCTTCTAGTATCACTTCATTATACTACTGGTCAATAGCAAGGGCTTGGATATGGACCAGTAGGAGCTTCTCTAGGCCTCTTTAAATGACTGTGTCAGACCGGGCAGTGACAGATGAGCAGTAAGAAATTTAGTTTATTCCTTTTCTTTTCCCAGTTTGGGCTCAACTGGACCAAACTTGTTCACTCATATTACATGTTACCCCAAAATGATTAAGGCAACTACTAAGCCTTCCCTGCTTAGGTATTTCTGATACCTTCCTAACACCTTCCTAAGGTATTCCCAATACCTTCCCTGCAAGGTATTTCTTTCTTTTTTTTTTTTTTATTCTTATGTTAATCCCCATACATTACATCATTAGTTCTAGATGAAGTGTTCCATGATTCATTGTTTGTGCACAACACCCAGTGCTCCATGCAGAATGTGCCCTCCTCAATACCCACCACCAGGCTAACCCATCCTCCCACCCCCCTCCCCTCTAGAACCTGTTTGTTTTTCAGAGTCCATCGTCTCTCATGGTTCGTCTACCCCTCCGATTTCCCCCGCTTCATTCTTCCCCTCCCGCTACCTTCTTCTTCTTCTTTTTTTTTTTCCTTAACATATATCCTGCAAGGTATTTCTGATCATTTATAAACAATCACCAATATTTGGAGGAACAGACCCAACTGTACTTGCCCTTACTTGTCAGACTGGGTGTCCAGGTTATCAAAGGTACATCTGGTGCTTGTTTGCCTAGCTTTTGAAAAAGCACTTCCAAGTGTAAATTTACTCAGAGTAAATGACTTTCTGAGTCTACGTTTCTTCACCTGTAAAATAAGTACCAACAAGGGCACCCAAGTGGCTCAGTCATTAGGCGTCTGCCTTCAGCTCAAGTCATGGTCCCAGGGTCCTGGACCGAGCCCTACATTGGGCTCCCTGCCCAGCGGGAAACCTGCTTCTCCCTCTCCCACTCCCCCTGCTTATGTTCCCTCTCTCACTGTGTCTCTCTCTGTCAAATTAATAAATCAAATAAATAAATAAATAAATAAAATAAAATAAGTACCAACCCCAATGGATTATTAAGAAAATTAAATAATATAGCATGTTTAAAGAGCCCAGCAGGGCCTCACTCATGTTGCTATTATTAACAATGTGAGTGTTCTTTCCTCACAAGCCAAGGGCACACCCTGAAGCTGGATTCCAGGTTTCTACCAAATGAGACATGATCCAGGAGGCAGAGAAGCTAGTTCCTGAACTTGTGGTAGGCCAATGGGGCCCACAGGTAAGACTGAGGAGCTCACAACTACAACTGAGTACAAGAGAGATCAGCAGTCACTCCCTTTTCAGGATGACTGATGCTTGTTCAAAGAGCCTGGTAAAGGGGAAGAACACCAGGCTCAGGGTCAAGGACCCTAAGTTTTAAATCTTAGCTCTACCAGTCGCCTGTGGGGGCAAGTTACTTAAACTCTGAAATTAAATGCCTTCATCAGCAAAATGGACATATCTACTTTACAAGGGTTTTTTGGGGGGGGGAGGGGTTGGGGATTATTTATGGATTTAAAAAGTACATTTTAAAACACAGTACACACTTAACATTTTTTCCCTCCATTATCTTGGAGTTCCAGAAAATGCCAAGTAAGAATTCCCAAGGTCTAAGAGAAAACCATTGAGTAAGGCCCCTGGGTTCAGAAGGAACCACTGAAACTAACTCCACGATGATCCACAAGAAGAGTTTTCCAGATCTAGGAACTAAACAGCCTTCATGCTTTGATCCAAAGGATTTATCCTGTGAATCCAGTGAACCATACGCCCTAAAAACTCCTACAACAGCAAGAGTCAAAGCTCAGAAGACACAGAGAAAGATGCCTACCTACACAGTTGACTATCAGACACATCCTCCAGTGGGATAGTGGAAATGATAAGGAATAAATGCACACATTGCTACAGCAGTGCATTTAAGCCTTCCTGGGCCTAAGTATATTAGAGTGACATCTCAGGACAGAACTGACTATAATAAAAGAGAAAGGCTGTCCTGATATGGACTAGATGGGTTGAGTTCTGATGCCTAAAAAACAAGGTTCTAGGGGCAAGAAGACTCAGAAATTTAGGGGAAAAAAATGTTTAAAAGGCTTATTTTATGATGAATATTATCTAGACTAGAAATTTGTAAAAGGACTCTAGATCAAGAATAATCTATTCTGGGGGAGCCCGGGTGGCTCAGTCGGTCGAGTGTCTGACTCTTGGTTTTGGCTCAGGTGATGATCTCATGGTTTTGGGATCTAGCCCCAGGTAGAACTCCGAGCTCAGTGGGGAGTCTGCTTGAGATTCTCTCTCCCTCTCCCTCTGCCCCTCCCTGCACTCTCTCTCTCTCTCTACAAAATAAATAAATCTTTAAAAAAAAAAAAAAAATTCTGAAATAGACTGGAATGAGAGTAAACAAAACAAAACAAAAAACAACATTTCCAAATCTGTTCTCAACATGTATTCTGTGTCCCTGTGATTTCCTTCCTTGTAATAGTCTAGAATACAAATACCAGAAATCTGGCTGGCATGCCAACACATCACTATGCTGGGTTTATCGCTGATAATAATAATCAAACATGAAAAATAATAATGATAATAATCAAATATGGCCTTCTTTCTCCCACAGCTCAAAACTTGGTCTTAGAATCCCAACTGCACAGCTCCCTCAGCTGCCATCACCAGCTGACTAAATTTTTTTTTAAGACTTACTTGAGAGAGAGAGAACAAGCAAGGCGGGGAGGGGCAAAGGGAGAGGGTGAGAGAAACTTTATCAGACTCTGCGCTCAGCACAGAGCCACCACAAGACTCAATCTCACAACCCTGAGATCATGACCTGAGCCAAAACCAAGAGTCGGAGGCTTAACCGACTGTGTTGTCCAGGCGCCCCATAGCTGACTAGAATTTACACCCAAGAGAAAACCCATCTGAAATCCGTTTTAACCTACATCATTCATATACTTGCAGCAACATATTTACGTAGCCCTGGACAAAAGCAGTCAAGAAAAGAACACTGTCCTTAAGAAATTAAAAATAGAACTACCATAGGATCCAGCAATTCCACTTCAGTGTATTTATCCAAAGAAAACAAAAACACTAACTGGAAAAGATTTATATGCCCCCATGTACATTACAGCATTACTTACAATCGCCAAGATATGGAAAAAACCTGTGTCCATCAATGGATGAATGGATAAAGAAAATGTGGTATGTGTACACAAGAGGAGGAAGGGGAAGGGAAGGGAGAGGGGAGGGAGGAGGGGAAGAAGAAATCTTGACATTTGCAACAGTATGGATGGATCTTCAGGGCATTATGCTAAGTGAAATAACTCAGAAAAAGACAAATACCATATGATCTCACTTATATGTGGAAACTTACACACACACACACACAAACGCACACCAAGCTCACAGATACAGAGAATAGATTGGTGGTTGCCAGAGCTGGGGGTAGGAGATAGAAAAAATGGGTGCAGGGGATCAAAAGGTACAAACTTCATTACAAAATAAATCATAGAGATGTCACGTACAGCATGGTGTCTAAAGCTAATAAGACTGTACTGTGTATTTGAGAGTTGCCAAAAGAGGAAGTTCTCATCACAAGAAAAAAAAAAACTTGTTTGTACATACATAAGGTGACAGATGTTAACTAGACTTCTTATAATCACTTTGCAAGGTACTGATCAAACATCAAATCATTGTTGTATACCTGAAACTGATACAATGCTGTATGTCAAATATATCTTGAAAAAAAATTAAAGAAAAGAAAGAGAGGACTTTCCAGATGAACAAGAAAAAGAAAACCGTCCTGGGGTGAAGGGTGAGGGATAAGCTGAGTTATCTGAATCGTCACTATGAGCAGAAAAGGGGTGGGAGGGTGGGGGAGAGGAGATAAAGCTACCAAGAGGAACAAGACAGCTATTGTGGAAAGCTTAGTGGTCTAAGCTTTCCACAATAGCTGTCGAAACAGGAAGTTCACGTCTACTGGGCTGATAGAGAACCACAGAGTCTAACAGATTGTGACCAGGAAGACAGGTTGAGCAAAGAAAACCCAGAAAGAGAGCAAAATAAAATCTTTCCTATTTTCCACTATCAGAGAGAGAAGGTTTCCAAGCAAAATAATAACCAAAGAGCAATTTAATTAAAAAACAAAGACAAAAACTATGAGATAGCATTACAAAACACCACAAATAGCCTTGCGATTAGCATAAAATGAAGAGGCTGAGGATAATGTAGAAGTATACCGGACACAGAAAGGTGCTCATGACATAAAGTTTAAAATGTCGATTACAAAAGAGAACATTCACTATGAGCCAATTTTCTTGTGTTTTAAAGCCTGAAGGCACACAAGTCTTAAGGCACTAGTTAATGTTTAGGTGGACAGTGGGGTTTTGAATGATTTTTATTTTCTTTTTGTTCATTTCTCCAACTTAACAACAAAATATTGGAGAAATTAATTCTTTTTGGAAAATCTGCTGCGATTAGTAATTTGCTTTTACTGCATGTATAGCCCTCAGAAAGAAGGAATGAATGTCAGGTGCAGTAAAGTTGTGTGTGCTCAGACCCACCTTTCCAGTCACAGCGGTCTCCACAGGGACGGATGAGGAGACGTCCACTCTGATGATCCGTTAGTATCTGGCCACCCCACACCTCACCTTACAACTCATTAGAGACCGGTGTCTTTAACAAACTGTTTCTGGATATAAATCACTTGCAACCAGGGCATTTCAAAAATACTCTTTAGGAGAAAATGATATATTCAGCTTGGTACTGGAAGTTCCAGCCAGAGCAGCCAGGCAAAAAAAAAAAAGGGGGGGGCATCCAAATTAGAAAGAAGTAAAACTATCTCTTTTCACAGATGACATGATCTTATATATGCATGATCCTACAGAAGCCACAAAAAACTAATAAAGCTTATGAATAAATTCAGCAAAGTTGCAGGACCCAAGATCAACCTTGAATTTGGCAATGGTATTTTTACATCAAAAGACACCAAAAGAACAAGCAACAAAAAAATTAGAAAACTCATAAAGATGTGGAAATTAAACAATACAATTCTGATTAACCAATGTGTCAAAGAAGAAATCAAAGAGTATCTCGACCCAAAGAAAATGAAAACACAACAAATGAAATTTATGGGATGGAAAAGCAGTTCTAAGAGGACAGTTTAGAGTGATAAATGCCTACATTAAGAAAAAACATATTGGGGCACCTGGGTGGCTCAGTAGGTTAAGCGTCTGCCTTCGGCTCAGGTCATGATCCCAGGACCGCACATTGGGCTCCCCGGTCAGCAGGGAGTCTGCTTCTCCCTCTGCCCTTCCCCTGCTCAGGCTCTCTCTCTCTCTCAAATAAATAAATAAATAAAAGAAGGAAGGGAGGGAGGGAGGGAGGGAGGGAGAGAGGGAGGGAGGGAGGGAGGGAGGAAGGAAGAAAGGAAGGAAAAACACAAATAAATAACCTAACTTTATGGCTAGCTGCTTAACGGGTACAGCCTTTCCTTTTAAAATGCCCTAAAACTAGATGGAAGTAGTGGTTGCACAACAATGCAAATGTACTAAATCCACCTTTAAAAAGTTAATGGTTAATTTTATATGAATTATACCCTTAAAAAATGAAAAAAGGAGGGAGAGTGGGGCACAGTCTTAAAACCTAAAATATTTTAAACATGTTTATCTTCTGTTCAGAAAATACCAGATTTTAAAACAGATTTAAAGCACTTTCATCATTGCATGTTTTTTAAATAAAGCTACTTTCTCAAATACTTCTTTAAAGTAACATTAATAGAATGCCCTATTTCTTACCAGAAGACTCTTTCCCATTCTGTTTCTCATACAGCGTGCCCACAGACATCAGGAAAACAATAACCAGGAACACTGGAATTCTCCATGAGCCAGCCAGGGATGCTGAAAATTATTAACAGTTAACATTTTTAGTTAAATAAAAATCTAGCACTTGTCTTTAAAAGATTCAGTTTATTCTTAGCAACAGTATCTGAAGGTAAAGGTTAGATTTAAAAAAAAAAGACTCAGTAGACTGACAGAACAATTTGGCATAGATGTCATTAACAAAATTATTTCACAGGGAAAAAAAATTCTTTTAAAGGCCATAAGACAGATGAAATCTCAGTTCAGGACTCCTCTCAGTTAAATCCAGCCCTGCTCTGAGGCCCCTGTTCTAAAGGACTGGGTATGTGCCAGCCTACCCTGAATGGGCTTCTATCACCTGAGGAATCAAGTCTGTTCTCAGGCACACCAGCATTTAAGACAATCCTGAATTCAAGCCTTTCGCTTAACCCCAAAGTGACCTGCATCAGGCACAGAACCTAAAGTCACGACTTCATTTCCTGAAAATACCACTGGGTGTGAACTCCCATCTCTCAAGAAAGGGTGAAATGGCCCAAAGGGGCACTGCAAAAAGCTTCAGTGTATCCTCAGTGTATAGGGCAAAAATGCTAACATTTTTCGTCCCTACCTGTAGCCATTTGCGTTTCCCTGAGTTGATCTAGAGCCCCCTGGACTGCCTATTTCCCTCTGCTGTTTTCCCCAAATTCAAAATGAGTCACATCAGACATCAGGGGATCTTGCTAAAATATAACATACTCCTTAGGATTCCAAATCAGCAAAGCTAGAAAGTAATGTTTTGTTAATGTTTTGTTCCACATCAGACTCTAAGCAAAGACCTTTAGAGTGGTAAGTGCCTACATTAAGAGAAAAAGATATTGGGGCGCCTGGGTGGCTCAGTAGGTTAAGCATCTGCCTTCAGCTCAGGTCATGGTGGCTCAGTAGGTTAAGCATGGAAAACTCTGGTTTTTAACAATAAGCAGCTCTAAAGACTACTTTAAATAGGCTAACTACTGCTCTAGATTACTGAATTTTGTATTTATTAGATGTTTCCATAAGCTTAAGACTTGGAGATAAAAGAGTCCCTGAAAAAAAAAAAAATCACTCTGCAATCTCCTAGCAGCCACCCAGCTAACAGTAAAGAGAACTCATTACTTGAAGCTGCTGACAAAGATCGTCCTGACATTGAACAGATTTGTCTCCCTGAAGCTACTCGTTGCTCTGAATCTCTCCCTCATGGTTACAGAGATCTGTTTAAACCACTCTTTCACATCATAGTCCTTCAAATATTTGCAACATATATTTTATCTCCTCCTTCCCTCCACCCATGGAGCCCAGTCCCCTTCTCTCATCCTGAGTAAACACCTCTGGTTCCGTAACTATTGCTCACACAGTTGACTGCTTATCTATATCCTCCTTAAGTTTGACACTCAGAAGTGGCCATGACAGTCCAAGGGTGCTCTACTTTTTAAGATATATTTATTTTTAAAGGACCTTTTGAAAATGAACATTCAATATCATTAAAAGACATGTTAAAGCATAACATTTGTATTAAAGATTAAAGAAGGATTAAAGCACAACAATTTCTAAAGATTACTTTAAAGAATGTTAAATGCAACATACAACACTACAAAAAAAATTCACTTGAATTCACGTGATCAGCCTCTGCTGATCTTAATCTAGACTTTCTTAGAAAAAGGGACCCACCTAAATGAAAAAGCAATATAATCCAGACAGGAATTGAAACTGCTCGCAAGTAGCGTTCAGTGCTTGCATTCCACTTGAATGAAACAGTCAACACATAGCCAACTACCAACGTCCAGATCTTAAATGAAATATAGACACAGTTGTAAATATATACACATGAAAATAAACATATAATTATACAAAATCTGCACACATCTATATAGCATGAGAGCTGTGGATACAACACAGCTAAGATGAAGGTGGTGGTGCTAAATGGCATGGGTATAGGTTTTCCTCTTCTCTCCCACTCCCCCTACCGTGTTCCCTCGCTGTCTCTCTCTCTGTCAAGTAAATAAATAAAATCTTTAAAACAAACAAACAAACAAACAAAAAAAAACAGTTCAAGCCTGCAGAACCATACAAATTTAACCTGGGAATTCAGAGACTCTGAGGTAGGGCTGGAGAGCTCAAAACAAAACCTTGAGTATAATAATGGTACCCTTACATAACACTTACTACGGACCAGACTCTGTTCTAATGCCTTATATATATGAACTCATTAAATCCTCATCACTCCAGGACATAAATATTATTGCCATCCCCATTTTACAGATGAAAGAAACTGGGACTTCAGGGGAGTGACCTGCTCAAGGTCACATAGCTAAAAAGTGACACAGCCAGGATTAGAACCCAGGAATCTGGATCCACAGTCTGCTTTCTTAACTGTGAGAGGAAAGAAGGGTGGTGCTAAAAAAATAAAGATGAAAAGCTGCTCCGGTATTCACAAGCAAAAATAAAAACAGTCTGTTTTGGCAACTACAAATTGTTGAAATAGAAAATGATCCTCAGCAAATGGTGGCCTTCAGTGGGTATGCCATACAGGGGTGATCAGCCCCACCCCATGAAACATTTAGTCAGTAATTCAGGTAAGAGACTAGAAGGCTTATTACTTGAACTCCCAGATTACACAAAACTGGGAATAGTCAATGAAAACTGAGATGACTATAATGATTCAAAATAATACGCTGAAGCTAGAAAATGGCTAACTAAAATAAGACTAAATTTAATAGAAAGATACAAAAATCTGCTCTTAGATTCAAAACTCAACTGCACAAGTACTGAATGGGAAGAGGACAGCTAAGCTGATCTCCAGCTCAGTGTGAGTCAGGAGTGTAAGTGGTGTGAGTGCCTATTAATAATGCTCATATCAGGGGAAATGATTGTTTCAGTGATGTTTGCACTATCGAACCACAGCAATAAAATTCAGACTGGGAAAGGAAATAGAAATCACAACATAGGAGATACAAATATAGATGGGGGAGAAAAAACTGCTTAGCTTAGAAAAAAGGAGGAAATATCAAGATTTGATAACTATCTTCAAATAGCTGGGAAAATGTCTGCTGGGAGAGGCATTCGCCTTAATTGCCTGTGGTCCTGAGAGCAGGAAAAATACGTGGGAATTAGGAAGCCGCACATTTCAGCTCAATATGAAAATAAATTTTTCTAACACTACAGCTGTCTAAAAATGGAATGTTTTATTTGAGCAAAAGCTGTCAGGGATGACAAAGCAGGAGTCTGCTCTCAGTGAGAAGCTGGCCTAGAGGATCACAAAAGACATATCCTTTCAGACTGTGAGCCTATGTTTTTAAACTGATCTCCAGTAAGTTTCTCGTCCTTACCTGGACTCATAAGGAATCAGTATCACCTACAGGGAGAGAAAAGACTTCATATTTCAGATTTTTTAAGGGAAAAGCATGGTCTAAAGAGAAGCACGTATTTCCACCTAGTAAACCTAAAACTCATGGATAACCTCATTTCACTTTAAAATAACCACTTATTAAGGGCGCCTGGGTGGCTCAGTCGGTTATGCGTCTGAGTCTTGATTTCCGCTCAGGTCGTGATCTCAGGATCTCAGGGTCATCAGGCTGGGCACTGGGCGCATGGAGCCTGCTTAAGATTCTCTCCCTCTGGGCGCCTGGGTGGCTCAGTCATTACGCGTTTGCCTTCGGATCAGGTCGTGATCCCAAGGTCCTGGGATCGAGCCCCGCATTGGGCTCCCCGCTCCGTGGGAACCCTGCTTCTCCCTCTTCCACTCCCCCTGCTTGTGTTCCCTCTCTCGCTGTGTCTCTCTCTGTCAAATAAATAAATAAAATCTTTAAAAAAAAAAAAAAAGATTCTCTCCCTCTGCCCCTCCCCCACTGCCGCTCACAATCTTTCAAAAACATAAATAAAAATAAAAAATAAAATAACCACTTATTAAATACACTCCCCAATTCCACTTCTAAACTTCGTTTACAGAAGCACTACAGGTTGTGCAGAGAGATATGAAAATGTTCACCATGGCACCATAAAATATTAAAAAATTAATAACCTATGTGTCATTTTATAAGGGACTCTTTAAATAATGGTACCTCGAAAAACTGGAATAATTATTCAGGCTTTCAGAGACGTGATGAATATCCACATTCAATGACAATATAAATGCAAACACGTATAAATTTATAATGGTGAAAATACACTTGCCAAAATATTAAAAAATATTATCTCTGGATGGTTAGATTTCAGGGGGTAATTTGCTTCTTTCTGTTTTCCTTCAAGTGCTGAATTTTCAAAGATTATTATATTTATAAATAGCAAATGTTTTTTAACTTAAAAAAAACTCTTTTGGCTATGGATTTTTTTTCCAATATTCTCAAGTGTCTCCTCAGAAAAGAGTCACAGAATATTATTAGCTCAAAAAGTATGACCATTTGTAAGCACTTGAGATTTTTTTTATTAAGCCATATTATACAAATTACCAATGTTTAAAAAAATATTTATCAGATTATCCTAATACAAATTGTGAGCTACAACAATCTGATAGGAACACTTATTCTAAAACATCTGGAAAAAAGTTTTTTATACTACAGTACTAAAAAGAAAGAATTTTATCTATAAGTGCTAACAAGGAAAGATGTCTGCAATACAATGGTAAAGAGCAAGGTGCAAAATTTTATATTTATGTTACCAATTTTTATTTTGTAAAACAAAAACCCTATATTTTATATGTTCACATAAGCATACAAATAAATTTAAAAGGCTATTCATCAGGGGCGCCTGGGTGGCTCAGTTGGTTAAGCGACTGCCTTCAGCTCAGGTCATGATCCTGGAGTCCCGGGATCGAGTCCCGCATCGGGCTCCCTGCTCGGCGGGGAGCCTGCTTCTGCCTCTGACCCTCCCCCCTCTCATGTGCTTTCTCTCTCTCATTCTCTCTTTCTCAAATAAATAAATAAAATCTTAAAAAAATAAAAAAAATAAAAATAAAAAAAATAAAAGGCTATTCATCAGTTAACAATAGTAACATCTACACAGTGGGAATGGTGGCAGAAAAAAGAAATTATTCACTTTACCATATAGACTTCTATGATGCTTAAACTGATTCTTACATAACAAACATGTTTTACTTGAATCAGTTTTTGAAATTGCTAAATATTCTTTAAAATAACTTGACCAAAAGTAAAGCTTTGTACTTTCAGATTTCATACATAATTTCTAGGATGGATTCCTACTAGTGTGTCCTTAAAAGTTTTTTTATTTGTCTCTATGTTTAGCCTCTGAGCAAACCTGTTCAAGTATGAATTTTCTTCCAGCCATAAATCAACGAACCACAGTTTATATATGAGGTCATACTTTCTCAAATTTATGTTCTTTAAAACAATGTATCCTTCTCAAAATACACATTCAATACTCACTTTAAAGCACCATTGTGTGCCAGATACCATATAAGACGCCCCATAAAAACTGGCAACATTTATTTAGCACTACACGCAAACTAATAATCCAATTTCCTTTCATCTGGCTAATTAACCACATATGCTTTTCTGATTAAATAAAATATTAAATGCATTAGTAGACTTTGCTTTTTAGACTGTTGTATTTATCATCATGTGGCCATTAGCCAGAAAAATAACTTGGCTTGCTTCTGTTGCAGGTTTTTGCAAAACAGCTTCCTAAGTCTTACAGAGAGAATAAAACCACAGAAAAAGTACAATCCCAATTGCACAAATGTACAATGTTCGCTTCAGGTACTTCATCCTCCTTTAAAACAGCTTTATTCTAATTTGAAAACTATTCTCTTTTGCTGTGTGGCAACTTAGAGTCAAGAATCTTTTATGATCAGTCTTTGAGAAAGAACCTAAGCACTGGAAACGTTTCTCCTTACTGATGCCAGGCGAGCAGAAACACACCTAGAGAAGGGTTCAGAAGTGGGATGGGGTGGGCCTGGCTGGCTGACTAATGTGCACTTCCTAAGAGCCTCTAGAGCGCACTGACAAATACTTTGGAACTGTGCGAGGAACCTTAGAAATCATCCAAGCCAACCCCGCACTTCACATAACTGGAGTTGAGTAGCTCAGAGAAGAGCCCTGGTCAATCCAAGGTCACAAAACAAGTTATTGACAGAGCTCAGTTTAGAATTTACAGTCTCGGGGCGCCTGGCCGGCTTAGTCAGAAGAGCAAGTGACTTTTTTTTTTTTTTTTTAAGATTTTATTTATTTATTTGAGAGCGAGAATGAGAGAGCGAGAGAGCATGAGAGCGGGGAGGGTCAGAGGGAGAAGCAGACTCCCTGTCGAGCAGGGAGCCTGATGCGGGACTCGATCCAGGGACTCCAGGATCATGACCTGAGCCGAAGGCAGTCGCTTAACCAACTGAGCCACCCAGGCGCCCCGAGCAAGCGACTCTTGATCTCAGTTCAAGCCCATGTTGGGGGTAGAGATTACTTACAAAAAAATAATAAATAAATAAATAGAATTTACAGTCTTCTCAGCTTTCAACCACTATTCTTCCTACTTCATACTTCTTTTTAAAGTAAAATGGAAACAGTGGGGTCAGGGGCCATGGAGAAGTCAAATCTATCACTACTGCAAAAACTGTAAATGGTCTCCAAATTTTCTAACATGTCTGAACTAAGAGGGAGAGGAAGATCAAAACACTCCCAGCAAAGAAAAGGGGTGGGGGAGGGGTGGGTATTAGTTTTTCAGTTTTATCTTGACAACTCCACATCATGGAAGACGCCAAGGGCCCCAAGGACTGTGTCACATGTGAGCATGGTGCAACAGGTGATTTTTTTTTTTTAAGTGTTTAGAACTAAGTCCATACAAAATTCTAATATATTTGTAACTGTTTAAAAGAATTACTCATACCACAAATTACTGGTCTTTACTTGTAAGCAGGACAGAGTGTTAGGAGACTGAAGAAACACAAAAGTGAGGTGAAGAGGAACTGAACTAGAAGGATAAATGAGCAAAAAAGGAAAATACAGGTACTGAAGCCACTACAAAGGAAAACTATTACCAAGCCACTTGGAAATAGCTGAACAGATACAAAGATAAAAGAAGAAAAGAGATGGGGTGCCTGGGTGGCTAAGTTGTTAAGCATCTGCGTTCGGCTCAGGTCATGGTCCCAGGGTCCTGGAGCTGAGCCCCACATCGGGCTCCCTGCTCAGTGGGAAGCCTGCTTCTCCCTCTCCCACTCCCCCTGCTTGTGTTCCCTCTCTCGCTGTGTCTCTGTCAAATAAATAAAATCTTAAAAAAAAAAAAAAGAAGAAAAAGAAAAGAGATGACCAAGGTTTCTAGATGACTAGAATCCAAGGGTCTTTGGGGAAACATGTATGGTTAGCCCAGTCCTGATACTCTTTCATGTTTTTTCCCAAATAATTAAAATCAATTTTTATTTTAAAAAGTTAAATTAAAACATTTAAACACAATATAGTGGGGGGAAAACTTTTATAAATCCTTATCAAAGGTTACTCAGAATTTTGACAAAAGGACTTCAACTGCTGATAGGTCTGCTGAATACCTTTTACTGACAGAATAAACAGATCAATCTCTAAATCAATCTTTGCACCAACAAAACTCCTCCCTCCTTCACAGGATAATCGTGAGAATAAGACAACACCCATGAAAGCACCTAATCCAGCACCTGGCACGTGATAGATGCTTAAAAGTTGGATCTTAAACATATGAATTGTCAGCTATGTGACTTTTCTCCCTGCCTTTCCCATGTACATCCCTCTTCAGCAGCAAGCTCAAATTTACAAGTTGTCTAGAAAACATGGACTCTTTTTCAATACCTGGCAGCTCTGCTTGGGCTCACAGAACCACAGAGACAGTGAACTATGAGACAGGAAAGTTACAGAGTGGGCCCCTTGCCCAGTCACCCGACATTCCTTCACTTCATGTCAAGCCTTTATCAGCCCTTTTGGCTGAGAGCTGAGGACTCCCTGTCTGTTTCCCAAGTACACCTCTGCCCGCGTCCAAACACCCACCCCTAAGCGCTGCTTCAGGAAACCACAACTGCAAGCCTCATTTCTCTCAAACTCAGATCAACCTAGGGGACCTACGCGTTCAATTTAACCCCCTCTACCACTCCTACTCACTCCTAATTAACTCATACGGTTTCTGTTATAATGGCTTTGTTTCCCCCCCACCCCCCGGACTCCTCTTCTCCCAAGCCCTTCACTATAGCCAAACAGCTGTTTTAAGCCTTTTAAAGATCATTAATTAACTTGACCACCCTAACCCCCCTCCCCGCTGCAAAAGCAATACTGGCCCTTACTTCTCTTGCACTCATCCACAACTCAGATTAGGGTATTTAAGTAAAATACAAAAATGAGGGTTTCTCCTCTGTAAAAACACATACAAAACTACATACATTCAGCTCCAGGCACTTCTTCACTGGTACGCAAATTCCTCATCTCTTTTCACTGAGGGTAACTAGCAGAAATTCCCCACTTTCCACTAACCCTGCCAATTTACCCATGTATTCAACTTCTCACTACAGTATGAAATTACACTATTCACATGTTCGATCTTTTATTTCCCAATTTCCTAGTTTGGTGGATTCCCTATTTGGCCTTGCCTACAATAATTTATACTAAATTGCAGTATCAACAGTCAAAATGTGTCTGCCTCTGACAAGACTGAATTTCTCAGAATCAAGTCATAGTATTTATATTTCTTAACAACATACAGTAACCGGCCTTATATGAGCCATTCAATCAAGTGAACTGTGCAACAAGATAAAGGAGAAATAGCACTGAAGGTATAAATAACAGGGTTTTAAAGGAGCCGTGGCATACTCCATAAAAGCGAAGCGTGGCTCTCTTCACATTGTTTGACTTTGGAACAATCACATTCTCTGTGCCTAAGAAGCCTCTCGTGAAAAGTGGCAGGCATCTGGCAGTAAAAAGTACATTAACTCCAGGATCTCTCCCACCTGAAAAGCCAGCAGGCCCTCGGAGTTCAAAGGTCATTCCACATCCCTCGTTCCTACCACAACTGAAATAGCTCAGGCCACTTGGAGGCCAAAGCTGTCTGTCTGATCACACAGGCAGCATCCCAAAATTATGGATGAGGCACTCCTCAATACCTTGCTGGCCCATGACGCATGTTGTGTGTCTTCTCCATGAGAATATGTTTACATACAATTATATGCACCTTGAAGACAAAGCCTGCATCTTATTCCTTTTAAACCCCTACACAAAGCCTAGTATCCATCAACATGTTCAATCACCTTTCAATGGAAACTGAGAGGTAGCAGTGATAGAGCAAGAGAATACAGGAGTTCTGGGATCGATCATCACTTTTTTTTTTCTTTTTTAAGATTTTATTTATTTGGGCGCCTGGGTGGCTCAGTTGGTTAAGCGACTGCCTTCGGCTCAGGTCATGATCCTGGAGTCCCGGGATCGAGTCCCGCATCGGGCTCTCTGCTTGGCGGGGAGTCTGCTTCTCCCTCTGGCCCTCCCCCCTCTCATGCTCTCTCTATCTCATTCTCTCTCTCAAATAAATAAATAAATAAAATCTTTAAAAAAAAAAAGATTTTATTTATTTGACAGAGCACAAGCAGAGGGAGAGAAAAGGAGAAGCAGGCTCCCAGCTGAGCAAGAAGCCCGATGTGGGGGGCGCCTGGGTGGCTCAGTCGGTTAAGCGACTGCCTTTGGCTCAGGTCATGATCCTGGAGTCCCGGGATCGAGTCCCACATCGGGCTCCCTGCTCGGCGGGGAGTCTGCTTCTCCCTCTGACCCTCCTCCCTCTCATGCTCTCTGTCTCTCATTCTCTCTCTCTCAAATAAATAAATAAAATCTTTAAAAAAAAAAAAAGAAGCCCGATGTGGGACTCGATCCCAGGACCCTGGGATCATGACCCAGGCTGAAGGCAGCCGCTCAACCGACTGAGCCACCCAGGCGTCCCCGATCATCACTTCTACAAATACCCTTGGCAAGTCAAAGGCCTGTTTGACACATAAGGGGAATTATTTTGCAACTTGACGTCAAGGTGCACTGAACACTGACAAAAATGAGTAAAATTTTAAATGGTACTGTTTATTGACAAATTAGTCTTCTTATGCATTAAACATCCACCTGTTTTTAATAGTCCTCACTCAAATAGTCGGGTATTAATTGGTCTGCAATCTAGTCTGAGTTAGGAAATGTGCCACTAGATTATCTTTGAAATCCCTTCCAATTCGAAAGCTCCCTAATTTTCTAAGAATAAACTCAGGTGATCCAAGAATCACAAATCTACCTCTCCTTCACTCAGTCTGCTTAAGTAATCCAGGCGGGAGGCGGGGTACCTCCACAGGTGGTTCCCAAGAAGTAGACTGTGTGGTGGAGCAGGCCCAGGTCCCTCTCACTAAGTGTACCGAAATCATCTGAACTCAGAAGCGGCCCCGGCCTTTGAAGAACGCTTTGATTAGAACTTGAGAAACTTGAGTCAACCAGTCCCTTCTTCATCCCTAACTGGCCGTGGCCTGGTTTAAAAAAAAAAAAAAAAAAAAGTCACCTCTCCCATCTGCAGAATGACAAGCTGGACTAGGATCTGTAAGGTCCCCTCCTGCGGCCCTCCAGATGGCCGGAGCCCCCACCACCCTCCCCCTCCTCTGACCAAGGGTAAATTCAAGGCCACCTGCCGATGCTGAACTCAACCTGCAGAGCGGACCTGCGATTCCCAACCTGGGGACACGTCCCCCAAAGAGGATCTATTCAGATGGGGCCGGGGGACCAGGAGGCTGTTTTCGAGCCACACCCGCTCTCTCTTTGGAAGGAAGTGGGCCAAGTTCCTTAGCTGCCCGGGAAGGAGGGCGGAGGCTTTTGATGGTCCCCGCACTGCTGAGGGGGAGCTGCGCGAGGGCACCCCCCGGAACCAGGGGTGTGCGGTGAGGGGTGCGGCGCGCGCGTGCCCGCGGGGCCCGCGGGCGGAGGCCGGGCCGCCGCTCACTCACCCACAGGCTGCTGAAGTAGTCCAGCCCGCGGCAGATGAGCGCGCCGGCGTGTGCCAGCAGCACCTGCACGCCCAGGTAGCTGCCGAGGCTGTAGAGGCCGTAAAGGAGCGGGCCGCCGGCGCCGAGCAGCAGCAGCAGGCGGCGGCGGCGCAGCGCCTGCTCGCCCAGGGCCTCCACGCCGTAGTCGGCGAAGCAGAGCGGCAGCAGCAGCGCGGCCAGCACGATGGGCGTGTGCGCGCGGTGCAGGCGCTGCAGCCAGTGGCGGCCCAGGCGCGTCAGCGAGCTCTTGAAGGGGTGCAAGAAGGTGCCGCACAGCACGGCCCACAGCAGCGGCCGCAGGAAGGCCTCCAGGATGAAGTAGACGAGCACGGCAGCGCCGCAACACAGGCACACGAACAGCACGGCTCCCGTGTTGTAAAAGGCCTGCTTGATGGGCTTGTCGAAGCGCAGCGCCAGCGCCGGCGTCCTCGACGTCTCCCCGCAGCAGCCGCCGCCGCTTCCCGGGCCGACCGGGCGCGGGACCCGCGGCACCCGGCCCGGGGAGCCCCGGGGACTGGGCGCCTCGGGAGGGCCGCCGCCGTCGGCCATGGTGCCTCTGCTGCCGCCGCCAAGAGGCGGTACTGGGAAGCCGAGCGGGGGACACCGGAGAGAGGCAAGGCGCGCGGCGCGCAGCATTGTGGACGTTGTAGTTTCTAGCTGGGCACCGGGCGCCTACGAGACCCTTGGGGAACTACAACTCCCAGAAAGTATGGAAAGAGTTCCTTCGCCCCCGGGTTCCTTCGCCCATTGGTCCCTGCAGATCCAGGTAACAGGTTTCTGGGCTCAACATCTTCCGGGGGGGTCGGTGTGGAGGGGGGGAAGGTCCCTTCACCCATTGGTTAAAGTCAACTTTTCAGGAGGCGGAATTCCAAAAGAGGCACTACAGTCGCAGATTGAAATTCTAGGCGGTACATTAGAATCCCGGGGGTGGGGGGGTAGTACTTACGAAAGACGGACCCCCTACATTCAATTCTCTTCATTTATTTAATAAGCAAAGTATTTGCTCTGGTGCAGGACTTTAAATAGCGATTACCATACCGCAGACCCTGTTCCAAGTGCCTCATTCATTTAATCCTTAGAATAACCCTACAGAGAACATGGTGTTATTATCCCCACTTTACAAAAAAGAAAACTAAGGCACAGAGAAGTTAAGTACCTTGCCAAGGTCACACAGCTACTGAGTGGCAAAGGCATAATTCAAGCTCGGAATCTGGCTCCTAAGTCTGTTGTCTTACTTGTTAATACTAATTGGTCTGACTAGTGATCTTTGGCATATTTTTTAAAGCTCCTCGGTGGACTGTAAAGTACAGCTACTGTTGAAATTGGGGTTGATGTCATGTGAGAGCTATCTA
Source organism: Mirounga leonina (assembly GCF_011800145.1). Classification (NCBI taxonomy): domain Eukaryota; kingdom Metazoa; phylum Chordata; class Mammalia; order Carnivora; family Phocidae; genus Mirounga; species Mirounga leonina. Next base: position 23,331,247 of record NW_023270433.1, on the reverse strand, counting down.
AACTCCTAAAAGAGCTCTAGATCAGAGTCTCAAACTGCTACTGTTTCTTTTTGAGACCTGGGGTCAGGTTATTTAAGCCCCCAACCCTGATTTCCCCTCTGTCACATGGAAATGATAATAATAGAAGCTCTTGTCTCAGGAGAGAAAAAGACAAATGGCTAGAGCAGTGCAAGTTGCTTCTGTTATGTTGGAAAGGTCCTGGGATCCAACCCTACTACTCATATCTTAACCAACATTTTTATTAAAAGAAGATGAAAGAGGGGCGCCTGGGTGGCTCAGTCATTAAGCGTCTGCCTTCAGCTCAGGTCATAATCCCAGGATCCTGGGATCAAGCTCGCATCGGGCTCCCTGCTCAGTGGGAAGCCTGCTTCTCCCTCTCCCGCTCCCCCTGCTTGTGTTTCCTCTCTCGCTATGTCTCTCTCTGTCAAATAAATAAATAAAATCTTTTAAAAAAGAAAAAAAAAGATGAAAGAAAGAAGAGAAAGGAAAGAGCCCAATATGAAGTCCACCTGAGATTCTCTCCCTCTCCATCTGCCCCTCCCTCTGCTCAAGCAGTGCTCGCTCTCTCTCAAACAAATAAATATTTAAAAAGAAAGAGAGAAAAGCAAGCAGGCAGGCTTTACTGAGTACTCAATATGTGATTGCTTTTAAACCCTACAGGTCATACCTTTTCTGTTTTCATATTAATTTAAACACAATTTTTGTTTCTCTATTTAAATTAGACAGGACAAGTATCATTATCCACAGTTTTCAGATGAAGAAACTGTTGCTTACTAAGACTTGGAGACAAGGTGAGTCAGGAAATAAAGTAAAATAAAAAATAATTCTTTTCCATCTCATTTTTTTAGGTTTCAGGTCACAGCTCTTGTTTCTCAAGTGGTCTTTGGACTTTGACTCTGTAAATATATTGCTTCACTTGTCTTACATTTTGCTTTGCTTCTTTACTTTGTCTGGGGCTGCTGAGATTATATTACAATCATGGTCACATTTGTTTTCAGTTCCCATTTTACACTGGCCCCAAGCTCCTATTTATATCACAAGGCCTCAGCCTCCCTTCCAAAAAGTCCTCAGTAATGAGTAGGGAATCCCAAAGAGGGTGCCGCATATATATCCAGAGACATGAGTCAACCACCAAACACCCTATGTCCACCCTGCTGCCCACACAGCTTACCTGTACCTGTCATATGATTGGCAGTGCCTGTCACTATTCCCAGATCCTGGATACTCCCAAACTTCTAATCCTCAGAGTGCCAAAGAGCTGGGTTCCACTCAGAGAAGGGGAAGAAGTCCTCCTCCCTGACTTGCCTACCCTGTGCCCCTTTGTGACCCAAGTGCTACACCAAGCCACTTGTGCTCAATGTATTGTGACTCTTCTCATGAGAGTTCCTTCCATGTCTGGCCTTCTGTCCTCTAGCACAGGGGCTCAAAAGCTATCAAGACCAAGTATCCCAGGTCTTCCTCCAACCAAAGACAGCTCTCTTCCTGTGGTACCAAAAAAAAGAAAAACAAAAGAAAAAAACAAAAACCCCCAACAGCTCCATTTTATGTAACAAAAGGCTTTACAAACAGAAAGTGACTTAGGTATGCATTGGACATTGGGGTGGGGGGGAAGTTTGGGGGGGGTGCCACAGCAGTAAGGTTGCCTAAACTGTGTTAGGGCCCCAGCTCGGCAAACCCAAAATTCCCTGTCATGGTGTTCTGGTTCCAGGCCTCAGCAGAAGGCAAAATTGCTGAACGTTTCAAAACTGTTCTAATGGCCAAAGCAATCGAACTGACAAGTCTCCGATAGAACTTCCAGTCAAGAATGGAATTCTAACAGAAATGATGGCGGATGCACTAGAAACGAACTAGACTAACATTTATATGGCCTAATTTAAGATTGGGTTTCTACAGAATTTTGCTCACCATGCTATGATTGTACTTACCACACTGTGGTCAAGGTCGGTGGTTTACATGGGTTTGCTTCAGGTCTGTTTCCCCAGCACCAGACACAGTATATGACATTCATAGTACAGAGTAGAAGCTCAGTAAGTGTTTGCTAAGCAAGTGAATGAATGAGTGGTAGCCTTTCAAAAAGCCTGTTTGTGCTTCCTGCTCGAAATGTTACTGAAACACTGAGAATGCTTCTGCCAGGCATTCTTGAGATTGAGAGTAGAGACAAATTAAAATACTGATATGTAGAACCCACAGACTACATCTGAGAAGAGTACACACAGTCCATTCAATCCTCTAGTTCACAGGACATGTGCCTTTAGGCTTCTCCTCCAAAATGCAAGGTTACTTGAGCTTTCTTTGCTCACCTCACATAACAACTCACTCCAACCACCTCGGGCAAGAATGGCCTCCATGGACAGCCAGGATACAGTGGAGGTAAAATGGACTCAGGAGTGGATCAAACCGACCCTGGCACCACACTGCCTTTGGCCTTCCTGTTGCCCGAACCCATGAATTCCCTAATCATTTAAGCCAGTTTTAGTTGGGTTTTACATTTCTTGCAACAGAAAGCTTTCTGGCAGATAAAATGATAATACCTACATCATTGGTTGCTCTGAGGATTTTTGAAGTAAGAGTCTAAAGCAGCAGTATAGTGCCTGGGATATGGTGAGAACCTGATAGAGGCTCTCAGGGTGACTATGGCTGTCTTGAAGCCAAAGAGGCAGTTCTTAAACAACAGTTAACATCCACAGACCCCCCCCCCCACTTCCTCAAGGTATCAAGATAAAAGCCCCAGGAAAAAACAAAACAAAACAAAACAAACAAACAAAAACAAAGATAAAAGCCCCAGAGATAAAGCAAATAAAGGGAGGATTCTCCCAGGCATTGTATCTTGGAGTTCTCCAAGTGTCTCTACAAACAGTTACTGAGTTGTGCTAAGCACCTGCTTTGTACAAAATCCAGTGCTTACAATAGAGTGTATATGAACAAACAAAGGAAAGAAAAGAGACAAACCAAAAAACAGACTCTTTTAACTATAGAGAACAGATGGTTACCCAGTGTGGAGGATAGGGGAAAGAGGTAAAGGAGATTAAGAGGAAACTCATCTTGGTGAGTACTGAGTAATGTACAGAATTGTTGAATCACTATATCGTACACCTGAAACTAATTTAACATGTTAACTACACTGGAATTAAAATAAAGCAAAACAAAAATCATGGAGTGTGTATGTCAAGTATAAAGTGATACATATGTACAGTGAAGGAGGAGAGATCATGTGAAAAAGTAATCAAACAGACATGCAATTCCAAATACAAGTTACAACTTTTCTTTGCTAAGTCCATGGCAGACATTGCTAATCAACCACTGATCTCTTTCTCCCTATGCCTAGGTATTTCTCCCTATGCCTCAAAATCCTCAGCAGAATATTCTAGGGAACCACTATCAACAAAGTAGGCACACAAGATGAAATTTATTTGCCTTTCCTACTGTAACTAATCATGGAGTGTCTGATACTAGATAAAACTGGCAGACTAAAAAGGTAGATAACTGGTCTAGAAGAAGAGTTTAGGAAGTTAATTAGTGTGTATATGAGTAAGAGATTTAAAAAAAAAAAATCTCAATGGCTGAAGGACAAATATTGCAAACAAGTTTGCTACCATCAGGCCTTGCCTGACTCCCTGACTACTCCCCTTCCCTCTCCTCTCCCCATGTTGGGACACAGGACATCACTTACAGTGTGGGTCCTGCCAGTTCATTGAGTAGACTGCAGCCTTTCCTGCCTCCAGGTTCCTGTCCTTCTGGTCTGTGACATCCAGCTTCAGCTAACCTTCCATGCCATGTCAACAAAGAAAATTTTACTAGTTAATGAAAAGATTAGTGAAAAGATTATCAAATTGATTCAATCAACTCAACTGAGACCTATGTACCCAGGAGAGAGCCAGGTGAATAAGCAGCAGCTTGGGTAGTCCTTTTGGGAAAACACAAACACACACGTTTTTCAAAGTCTACAACCAATGGGTCACCTGGGTGGCTCAAGTCGGTTAAGCATCTGCATTCAGCTCAGGTCATGATCTCAAGGTCCTGGAATTGAGCCCCGCATCAGGCTCCCTCCTCAGCGGGGAGTCTGTTTCTCCCTCCCCCTCTGCTCCTCCCCCACGCCCTGCTTGTGCTCTCTCAAATAAATAAATAAAATCTTTAAAAAAAAAAGTCTGGGGCACCTGGGTGGCTCAGTCGTTTCAAAAGGCTCAGTCTGCCTCCGGCTCAGGTTGTGATCCCGGGGTCCTGGGATCAAGTCTCGCACTGGGCTCCCTGGTCTGCAGAAGTCTGCTCATGCTCGCTCGCTCTCTCTCAAATAAATAAAATCTTAAAAAAAAAAAAAAGTCTGTAACCAAGAGAGCTCCCCCTTCCTCTTCTAGGGTGGGAGGAAGGTTGGTCAGGAAAATGGGTGAATTTTGTGATGAACAATTCTGTGCTGAAAGCCAGAGTGCCTGTCCAGAAAGTAGGTGGTCTTCCGTGTCCTTAGTTGATAGAGATTTACCTTTTATCTGGAATGGCTGAGTTTGAGAATTACAGATCAGAATTTGGAATTCTTAGCCGACCCCTTCCTTGGCTCTACTCCCAAGAATATACTCAAACTAAGGCTGAGACCACCCAATGTATAAACACCCACCCTTCTGGGTAAATCAGAGTAAGACTGAAAACCAGAAGATGCTGGATGCATTTCAAGTTGGCCAGACTAATCCTTTTTTATTTATAAATAAACAATTTGTGTCTGAGAATCAAGTCTTGCTGGGCTTGAATCCTAAGTGTCCACCTGTTTGTATGCTCTTGGCACCACACAGTGATGTCACCGAAGCCTCTGGGTGGTCTCTGCTGCCATCTCTGCCCTCCTGCTGCACTCAATTCTCTACACTGCAGGCACTGTGACCTTTCCAAATACGTGATCCCTTCAAAACCTCTTTACCCCATGGAAGAGTCCAAGCTCTTTACTCTGACTTCCAAGATCCTGTGTGATGGGGCCACACTCACCCTCACTTCTCCCCATACCTTCTTTGTCCTTTATCCTCCAGCACTGTGGTGGAAAGGAAAATGCCATGTCCTAATCCCTACAACCTATCTGGTGTGTTACCTTAGGTAGTTAAAGGCACTTGGCACTTAAAGATTTTGAGATAGGAGATTATCCTGGGTTTATATGGGTGGGGCCTAAATGTAATCTTAAATATCTTCATCAGAGGAAGGGAGAGATTAGGCTACAGAAGAGGAGCAGCAATCTGACCAAGGATGCAGAGAAATTGGAGTGGTGAGGCCAGAGGCCAAGTAATGCCCATAGGTACCAGAAGCTGGGGTTCCCAGGAGAAATCAGCCCTGCCAACATCTTTTTTTTTTTTTAATTTTATTTATTTATTTGACAGACAGCGAGAGCAGGAACACAAGCAGGGGGAGTGGGAGAGGGAGAAGCAGGCTTCCCGCTGAGCAGGGAGCCCGATGTGGGACTCAATCCCAGGACTCTGAGATCATGACCTGAGCCGAAGGCAGCCGCTTAACGACTGAGCCACCCAGGCGCCCAGCCCTGCCAACATCTTGATTTTAGCGCCCTAAGATTCAGTTCGGACTTCTGGCCAGCAGAATTGAAAGAGAACACACTTCTGTCATTTTAAGCCACGAAATTTGTGGTAAAGTTGTTATAGCTGCAATGGGAAACTCATATAAACCTTGTCAAACGGCAGTGGTCCCAGACACATCCTGCTGGTTTTTCTTCTGGGGTTGCTCTCCTCTTTCTTGGAGATGCTTCTCCATGCCTTTTGCCTGTTTTACTCCTACCCCTTCCTTAAGATTCAGTTTCAGGACCACCGCCTGCTCTCCTGGTTGCCCCAGGGCGGGTGAGGGTCTGTCCTCCAGGCATGCACCACACCTGAGTATTTCCTTACCACTGCAGTCACCAAAAGGTCTTATCGTGGTGTTTATGTGTCTGCCTCCCCAGGAGGCTGTGAGCCTCTTCCGGGCAGAAATCAAAAGCTCTTCTTCCTTCAGTCCTCTTTGTGTAGCGTCTAGCATAGGAATTGGCACATTAGAATCCTCAGTAATTGTTGAATGAATGAATGAACAGTCCCTTGCGCCTGGGACTGAGCCCTAAGAAAATTCCAACTCAACCATCAACCAGGTTCAGGTCTGACAGCTGAGCTATCCACTGAGAATCCTGCAAAATAAATGCCAGAGGGAACACTTAGAATACCAAAATATTTGTTTTCTTGGGGCAGGGTGAGGATTAGAGCCTATAATGTAGAATGTGGTAATGCCTGATTCTTTCCCAACCTGACATTCCTTGAGCTTCTCAACCTAGCCCGGGTAGTACTGACAGCTCAGAAGCTCCATTCTGCAAATCCCATGCTTCCCTCATGATTCATGAAGCTCTACTACTAAACTCTAACTATTCTTAACATATAATATGATTTAGCTCCTAGTAAGGCTCATAACCGAAATTATGCTACTAACTAATTAATACTGTATCCTTTAAATGGGATTATAGGCCTTCATGTACTATTTGATAAAGGTATTAAGCTGAAGCTATAAATACAATTTCATTTTGCAAGCTGTTTCTCTACAAGGACTTTTATCTGACTACTGCAACGTGACTTTCCTCTTTGTCAGACAAGACAGGCTGTCATCTTCTCCAAGGTCTATAAATTCGGGGACACTTTACAAATGAAAGCATGTTAAAAGAAAACCGAAAATGGACCAGAGCAAAGCGATAAGGAATTATAAACTAACTTTAATTGTATCAACAGGAAGAATTTCAAACCATGTTGAGAATTTATACTTTAAAGTTTAAATCTAGTTAATATATTCTAACTGTAACATAATTCTCTAAAGATAAAAGGATTTGTGATGGCAAATGGACCAAACAATCATTTAGGTAGCATCTAGGAATATTGCTACAATTACTTTACATAAATAGAAATCCATGTCTTTATTAGTAAGGTATCACATCTTAGAGTAAAAATTCACATAGGACAGGCTTATAAATATACATAAATCTCAAAATCAATTGCAATTGAACATTAGGTACACAATTATTATAAAACAAATATAACCCATCGGTGTCTATTTAAAGGCATAGTTTTTACAAAATAGTATTTTGTAGACAGTCTCAAAAAAGTATATTAATACTCCTGGAGCCAGATTGTCCCAGCATCAGTGTGTCTGTGGGAATAAGGCATGTGGAGAAGCTGCATTCACTCATCCAGGTGGCCGGGACATTGTACGTGCTGAAGTGGTAACTCTAGTGACCTAGGTGAACGCCACAACCACCACAGAGAGTCACCCTAGAGAGTCACTTACCCTCCGGAAGGATGGAACGGAACAGCTATTTGCCTAATAACAAGCATCAGTACATCTTAAGTGAAAAATCTCAATGAGCTTGATGATTCACTTCAATGTTCCGTCTCCAGACATACTTAAAATCACACTAGCATAGTCACTATTTTTGTGAAAAGGAACTTATATCAGGTTGTTTATTAAATATAAAAACAAGGAAGTCCAACCTGTAACTAAATAACAGAGTATCTGAATAAGGAATCTAAATACAAAATACGAATAGGTTCTATCAACATGCCATCTACTTAATTAACATTAGCCTTAGTTTCTTAACTAAAAGTATAGACAAGTCAAACTCAACAGTGATACTTTATACATTCTTAACAATTCATATCATGTTGAGTGGAGGAGGCAAGGCTTAATAAAGGAATCCTTTCTACAAACTAAATTCCTATAAACTCAAAGGTAGTTTTGCCTGTAATATGCACAATGTTGAATCTCTTGGGTTTTCGAGTATTCAAGGGATCAGGAACAGAAACAATCCTGACAAAGACCTTCACAGGGGCATGGCGTCTATGTACAAACACACACAGACCTCGCCATGTATGTACAAGTATATACACACACATACTGAGAATAATCAAACTGTCCACTAAACATAATCAGTTCTGTTTAGAGAACAAGGATATACACTACAATTATATACAACGAAGTATACACATCTCAGCATCTGGCCTAGTGAAGGAGTTCTCAAATATTTTTCCATGAGGATACATGAGGGAGATGCCATAGTCGTGTGTATTAAAACTCTCCCCTGGGCATAACAGATTTAGATAATGCTTAAAAAGAAATCTACAGAGAAATAAATTACTCTGAAACACTATAATCCCCACAAGAGCAATTCAATAGTGAAAGTCATTCATGATGGCCACAGCTTAGAGAAATTAAAACTGCTGCTTACCCAGTTCTGAATTTACTGCAACAGAGCTGAGCAGCTGAAACAGAGACCACAGAGCCTAAAATTCTCTACCATCTGGCCCTTTACAGAAAGTTTGCGGACCCCAGGCTAGGCCTGAGAATGACACACAACCTCAGTGGCAATATCTTGGAAGCACAAAATCCAGAATATAGACAGTAAACTTAATTACAGAAATTGTAGTAAAAACCGTCTGGGGTGAAAAATCCATCCCTGAGTTGTCCGAACTTTCCGGTGTCCTTAATGTCAAAAGCCAACTTAAGATCATTAAATATGGCTCCTGCATTTTGTCTGAAATCATGGTTATAAATTCAGCTTGGAGACTACAGTGGGGCAATAAGAGGGCATTGGATTCTAAATGAGAAGACCTGGGGTTTTAGGCAAATCACTTTTAAAAATTAACTAAGACAAATACATTCTTCTAGTATTGTCCAATCTGTATTTAAAAAAAAAAAAACCTATTAAAAGCACTACATACCTGATAAAGATTCTAAATGTTTTTGAGAAGAAAGTTATAGAAAGGGAAATGTACCCCTTTCCCCAAACAGAACTATAAAAGTCCTCCTATTTATTGTTAATCAGTAAAGGGGGAGAAAGCACCTACCTAATTTGAGTGTGCATGGTGGGTTCCATTTAACAAACACCTTAATGAGTGTGCATAAAGACACGAATGTGTAGGAAGTCCTTTCACATTCCTAGGCCTCAGCTGCCCCTTTGTCAAGTAAGGGCATTAGATTAAATGGCCAGCACTGGTCATTTATGCCAAATGACTAGCCTCAGTTTCTTCATCTGTAAAATTGGATTAACAATAGAATCTACTTCCTGTGGGGATTGTGAGGATTAAATGGGTTAATCCACATAAGGTGTTTAGAACAGCACTAAACACATTTAGCTGTTATTATGGTTCTACTCGGGCATTTTAGGAAAAAAATAATGTTGGTTAGGCATCTCCCCAGTGACAAGTACTATGTTGGAAAATAGGAATACAGAGATAAAACAGAAATTTATTCTCATATTAGGTAAAAATCAACGAAGTTGAAGTCTACAGAATTTTAATTTCAGTGTGCCTATAAACTAACGGTCCTCTGGAATGATTCAAATGCTGTTCTGCATTCCTGGTCTGTTAGTTCTTATTTGCAAACAATAATTATTGTTCAGAATATCAATTTAGGTTCACCACAGGGCAAGACAGAACCGACTTTCTGTTTCAAAAGTTCAGTGTTTGCTAAAGAAACGGTTTATGGTTTGATCACAGGTGGAAGAATATAAAAATGCTGGTCAGTCTGACATTGCATATGAAATACAAGCCCCTGAACCAAACAAACTTGCCACGGAAGTACAGTTTCATCTACATTTTTCTGTCCAACAAGTGTTTGCTGAGCGCCCACGGTGTGGCGGTGTCTTGTTACAACCACGAGTAGCAAGAAATGGTCCCTGCATCGGGGAGCGAGCAAGGGAGGACGAGCAAGGAATTGCAGTAAAGAGTGATGGACAGCTGGATGGAGAAGCCCAGTGTGCTGTGGGAGCATGAGGTGGGGACTTAAACCTATCTAGTCCAGGGGACTGGAGGAACAAATACCGAAGCTGTGACCTGAAAAGTAAGTAGATCAGCAAGCACAGGAAGTGGGAGACGTCTGGGCACAGGCAACACCATGAGAGGAGAGTTGAGAGCAGCTGCCTTGCGTGGACATGGCAAGTGAGGAGTGGTGGCAAAAGATGATTTGGGAGAGGGGCGCCTGGGTGGCTCAGTCGTTAAGCATCTGCCTTCAGGTTAGGTCATGATCCCAGGGTCCTGGGATCGAGCCCCGCATCGGGCTCCCTGCTCAGCGGGAAGCCTGCTTCTCCCTCTCCCACTCCCCCTGCTTGTGTTCCCTCTCTCGCTGTGTATCTCTCTGTCAAATAAATAAAATCTTAAAAAAAAAAAAAAAAAGATGATTTGGGAGGTAATCAAAATGGATTGCATTTTACCCTAATGGCAGTAAGAAGTCAGAGAAAGTTCTAAGCACGAATATGCAAGACTGGTCATCAAAGTGGAAACAATTTGTGAAATAAATAGCTTGACCTGAAACGCAAGCAGAGGGAAAATCCATTAATGTGTTCCTTCCCTGCCTGCTACAGAGGCTAGCCCGTCTTTCTTTAGTCTTAACCTATTTATAGCTGAAATACCATATACATCAGAGAGTGAAGTATAAAAATATTTGCCTTCTTATTTACAAAGTGGGTGCCTGCATATGCTGTATCCTCACTACTGAACAAGCATGATAGCTCAGAAGGTGTGCAAAGGCCACCCTCAGCCGGGACTGGAGGGCTCAGTTCCAAGGCCATGGCAGCGAGGTGGAGCCACAGACTTGAACCAGATGACCTGAGTTTGAATCCTACCCAGTTCTTTTGCTCACCTAACGTCATTTAACCTCTCTCCCTCTGCAATGAGGATTATTTCTCCTACATCACTTGGTAGACTGTGTGTCACAGAATCGCAATGTTTTCCTTATTTTTGTACAGTTCCAGAATTTAAAAGTTCTCCCCCTACTCCCCAGGTGGACTTTCACCCTGACGGTGAATTTCAAGGATGGCATTAGAAATCAATCTCCAGTCTTGTTTAATCACAAAATCCACAAATCCAGCTCTATAGCAATGATGGGGCCAAGCCAGAGGACTGTGAAACTCTCCAGTGGAAATCCATCAGCAACTCAATGACACCCATAGACTCTTTTCCTCTGAATGGGCTGTTAGCACAGACATTTGGAACAAAGGAACATTTGGGTTCCTTTGAAAAAAGGGGATGCATTAAGTCAAGGCATTATGATAAGTACTGCTGATTGCTGGTCCAGTTTACAAGTCCGAACATGTTGAACGGAAACTCTAGGTGAATTCACTCTAGGGGTCATCTCCCATTTTCTGATTTAAAAAAGAAATGTCATCTTTAAAAAGTTTCTACTCCAAATCTCCACAATCTCCAAAAATGTTTATTTTCAAAATGCCTTAAATTTTTATTAAGAGGACTTGTCTATTATAATACATATTTAATCATACTCCGTGGATGTCGACTCTGACAACGGATTTAGCTGTAACAACACATGAATCGTTTAATTTATAAAATACAGTGAGAGAAGAGTCCAAATTCTAACCGCTAACAATGCCCTTTTTTCTTTTTTTTATCATTAATATAGTTTTACATCTTCAGGAACACTCACAGTTCCATTCCTAACCTTTCCAAACAGCAATAAAAAATATTTTCTCATAACTACTCACTGACTGAGAAGAAATTTCCTCTAAGTATGGACCATTTTCTTATCATTATAATCTTTCCCATTCTCCCCATCAGCTGTGTAAATATCCAAATGCATTTATGGAAATTTGAAACTTCTTCTGCCTAAAAGGTTGATTGTGAACTAGGGCCATCCAGTAATGTTCTCTTTAGTAATGTCCCAAGTAACTCTCCTGAGCTGTAGTTGGAAGAATAAAGGTTGTTTAGAAGCTGTATGCCTAGCTCTTTCTCTACCTTGTTATGTGTTATCTGACCAAGTAGCCAAGGCCACATGGTATGTGGGTCACCAAAAAAGGCAGCTTTCCTCAACCTCAAATCCCATTCAGTAAGATGGTACTGACAATTTTCAACAAGCCAACTCAGAGATGTTTTGAAGCTCAAATAAGAAAACACATTTGAAAGTGCTTAGAAAAATTTTTAAGTACTTTCCAAAAGTATGGGATCAATATTAAACAATCCTCTTTGATTAGAAAAGCAGCTTGCTCTTTCTTCCAAAAACTGAAATCATAGGAGTCTTTTTTTAAATAAGAAAAGCTAAAATTATACTGCATATTCTTAAAAAATATATTTATACTAAAGACTTTCTAATCCATTTAATATGTTGGCTTTGCAGCTGTGTTTAAGGGGTTCCCATCAATAAGTAGAAGGTCAGGGCAACAATGAGAAGCAAACAAAATGGAGAGGAGAAGGTCTGATAGGCAGCTGATGGCATAAAAATGTCTTCATACTTGTAAATACTGACAACACGCTCTGAAGTCGGTGGTGAGTCTATGTCGTGTCGGGTGATAGAGCCTTTAAGAAAGAAAGAAAAAGGAAGGGGGCAGTAAAAAAAAAGATTTAAAATGATATATGCAAACAACAGAAAGATTAGATAAGTCTTTAGCATTGACTACATAAGCAGGAATTATAAAGATCTGGAATCAGATATTAGAGCTATCATCAGAATTCTCTGTAATGGTACATACATAGAAATAGAAAGAACATAGAAATTACCTAAATTTACCCTGAAGACTGGTTCTCATGAATCCACACACCCACTACCAGAACAATACTACTGATCTTTCCATTTCACCCCACTCTGTTGCTTCCTAGTATTGTATGAATGCCTACTTTCAAGGTCTCTAATGAGTTTTATCTTACTAATACCATAAGGAGAACTGTATGTTGATTTCAAACAGTAAGAGCTACTCTTTTTTCCCTTCAAACATATCTTTTATATATGGATCATCAACCACTCCTGACCAGGCCATACTTGCTTCTAGATGGAGGTCTCTGTCACTGTCTGTGGGCTATGACGTGGTGGCCGGCCCAGATCAGACGGGAGAGCATGTGGGCGTGCTGTGTGCGTGTCTGTATGGTTGAGAAGCAGAGTGAGGTAGCAGGAAGATTAAGATACCAAACAAATGTCTGGACTAGAGACATTTTTTTTTAACTTGGTTAGATGTGTAAAGAGGGAAAGGCTGTGTACATGGGATGCTTAAAAAGCTGAAATTTGGGGTGCCTGGGTGGCTCAGTTGGTTGGGCGACTGCCTTCGGCTCAGGTCATGATCCTGGAATCCCAGGATCGAGTCCCGCATTGGGCTCCCTGCTCCGCGGGGAGTCTACTACTCCCTCTGACCCTCCCCCCTCTCTCTCTCATTCTCTCTCTCAAATAAACAAATAAAATCTTCAAAAAAAAAAAAAAAAGCTGATATTTATTCAATGTGCCTGGCCTCCTGAATAAGCCACATGGAACTTGGGTTAGGGAGACCACAGGTGTGTGAGTTCAGTGGAAAGGTCTCCTTGGAAACAGGGCTCCGAGTGAGTGTTTTTTAAAGTCCTGTCTGCTAGGGAAGCCCTGCCAAATCGGACACGTTAATTCCCTGCTCCAGATTCTGTGCTGGCTCCTGTTAGCGCAAGTCTAACTCCTCAGGTTGGCAGACATTTTTCTTTCAACAGATGCACTCCCCTCTCCCATCTAACCTAACCTCCCTCATTGGTCATGTACATGGGCTCCTAGGCTTAACCACCCAGCAACACTGCCCTTGAGGGAAACCTAATCCCATATCCCCTTTAAGCCTTAGCTTAAAGTGTAGCCCCTTTGAGAGACTTTAAGAGAACGGATAGGATTTGATCAACTGAGAGGGATTTAATCAAAATAGGGTGCACAAGCCTGTATACGGGGTAGGAATATGCCTGTTCTGTTTGAGGACAGTAAGAACACCCAGAGTCTTGGAGGGCTTATCAGGCAAAGAGGGATCAGACTTGAGGAGGGCCTAGACTGTTAGGCTATTATTCCATTTATGTGAGACGATGACTTTCCCAAGTACAACACTTTCCAAATTGTAAAGGAACTTCAAATACTTGTTTTCACTGAATGCTTCCAATGATCCTTTGAAGTTGGTATTCTCATCATCCCCATTTAAGATACAAAGAAATGGGAGTTCAGAATTTAGAGGAAGGCCAGGTATAGCTACCAATGGGAAAAACCTGCACTCAAATCTAATGTTTTGGGCTCCAAACCCCATCATTTTAAATAGGTCCATTTCTCTAGGCTGAGATATAGGTACTGAAAGTACTCAAAGACATAACTGCAGATCCATTGCTGGGATCCTGGGAAATAAACAAATGGGAAAGGTGTCACATCCAAATGTTTTGGATGCCATCTGAGGCATCCAAATGTTTTCCCAATTAGAAACAAGCCCCCAAAAAGGGGGCACCTGGGTGGCTCAGTCAGTTAAGCGTCTGCCTTCGGCTCAGGTCATGACCTCAGGGTCCTGGGATCGAGTCCCACATCGGGCTCCCTGCTCACTGGGGAGCCTGCTTTTCCCTTTCCCTCTGACCTTCCCCCCTGCTCATGCTCTCGCTCACTCACGCACTCTCTCTCTCTCTCAGAATGGAAAAAAAAAAAAAAGAAAGAAACAGGCAAAGAAGGTATAAAATCTCCAGACCAACCAGTGGAAACATTTTGAAGAAGAAGATAAAAAAAACAAACCTAGATCAGATTAGGCAACTGAAAGTTGATGAGCACACAGTAAAGAAAGACACAACTGTCAGAGCCTCTCCTACAAGCACCACGAAGAACTCATTTCCGTTCTTAGGCCATTAGGCTTGATCAGCCAGGAGGACTGCAGAAGACACCATGTAACTTGATTTTGGCAGCCTCCAAAAGGTCTCATGATATCCTTGGGTCTTTGTGGGGGATCTGCTGAAAAGCCTTGCCACCCAAAGCGAGGTCGTCAATGAACCAGCATCCACTGGGAAGCTGGTTAGAAATGCAGAATCTCAGGTCCCACCCCAGACCTACTGAAACTGCATTTTAATGATATAGCCAGGCAATTCCTGTACACATTAAAATTTGAGGAGCAGTGGGCTAAATTATAGGATAATTTGATGGACTTGTGACTACCAGAATGGTCATAAAGTGAACACTACTGGGATGCTTGGTGTCAGTCTCTACAGAAGTCTCCAGATGTCCTTTCCTGTTCAATATTTTTTATATTTAGAGCCTAAGAGCTAAGAGTACTCACTGACTTTGGAGTCAGTCAGACCTAGGACTGAATTTTAGTTCTTCCATTAATTAGTTGTATAGCCTTGAGCAAGTTCCTTAATCTCTCTAAAACGAGGATGATAATATCTATACCACTCAAGGATGTGGTGAGGAGTAAATGAGAATGTCGTGAGAATTAGCACATACCACCACATATAGCAGACCCATGATCTGTTCCATTAAGCGCAGAGCTCATCACATACTACCTTGTACTGTGCCAACTACGTTCGCATATTACTTGTCCATTTGTATGTCCATGTGTACAATAAGTCCATTACAACTTCCTAAAGGCAGGATCCTATCTCCTTTGTCTTTTACACTATCCAAAGGGCTTATTGCTCTTGCCCAATAAATAATGAACACAAGCAAAGCAGTGTCTGGAGTTTAATCCAGATGCCAAAATGTAAGCTTACCCTGAATGGCTGGACCCCAGGCAAACAGATAATACCAACTCAAATGCAGATCGACAATTGTCTCATCTCTGGGAACGTTCACGGGGCGTTTAAATCTGCAGGTGACCCGATTGTTCTCAAAGACTCCTTCTTCATCTCTGGCAGGATTTCTCTGGATCTCCTTTGCCCACTGGCCTACATTATAAAAGTGCTGTATGCGGACCCTCCCATTGTCATCGTGGACACAGGCCATGACGTCATCACCACCCTACCATGAAAAACGATGAAGGAAAGAGTCAAAGGTGCGTCTTTTACAAACGTCTCTGCTAGAAAGAAATTTCACTCAGATATATCCATTTCATTATCTCTGTAAATTTGAAATCCCACCCTCCAAAATTATTTTTATTAAAAAAGCTTTAACCAAGTGATGAAGTTAGCATTGCAGAAGCGGACATCAAGTGCTAAATTATAGGATAATTTGATGGATTTGTGACTGTTCAAAGAATACATCACCAGCTATTTAGTATTCCTGCTGAAAACGCAAACCAAACCTAATCATGAAGAAACAATCAAACCCAAACTGAGAGTCATTCTACAAAAAATGATTATAAAAAGTATTAAAAAAAAATACTTGTAATCTTCAAAAGGGCCAATGTCAGTCATGAAAGACCACACACACACACACACACACACACACACAAAAGGCGAAGAAACGATTTCAAAATAAAGAAGACTAAGGATTCATGACAACTAATAGTGTTCCTAGACAGAATCCTAAGTCCTAAAATAAGAATTTCTATGAAGGGTAGTATCAGGACAATGGGCAACACTGGAAAATGGGCACTATGTTTGACCATACTATCATGTTAATGTTAAACTTCCCGACTTTAACAAATAGGTTGAATCTCCAAAGTTTCCAGAAAATGATGAAAATAGCAGCAGCAACAGCAGGGGAGAGAGCTAAAGCATGTGTGGCAAAATGTCATCACTTGTTAAAAAAAAAAGTTCTGGAAGTAGACAGTGGTGCTGGTTGCCCCATGAACATGATTAACGCCACTGAAGTGTACATTTTTAAATGGTTAAGATGGTAGATTTTATGTCATGTACATTTTACCACAATAAAAAGAAAGTTGTTCGGTGAATCTGGGTGAAGAATATGTATTGCACTATCCTTGCAGATTGTACATTTTACATTTAATTTTTTTAAAGATTTTATTTATTTTTTGAGAGAGACAGAGAGAGAGCATGAGCAAGGGGGAACGGCAGAGGGAGAAGGAGAAGCAGACTCTCCCATGGAGCAGGGAGCCTGACACGGGGTTCGATCCCAGGACCCTGGGATCATGACCTGAGCCGAAGGCAGACGCTTAACCGACTGAGCCACCAGGTGCCCCCTGTACATTTAAGTAAAAACAAGTCCAAAAAATGGGGCACCTGGCTGACTTAGTCGGTGGAGCATGGGACTCTTGATCTCAGGGTTGCAGTTTCAAGCCCCACTCTGGATGTAGAGGTTACTTAAAAATAAAATCTTAAAAAACAACAACAAAAAAACCCCAGGTCCCCAAAGTTAAAGGTGTTCATCAACCATAACAAATGTACCATTCTGTGGGGGATGCTGATAATGGGGTAGGTTATGCATGTGTGCAGGCAGGGAGTATATGAAAATTTTCTGAGCCCTGTATTCAATTTTGTTGTGAACCTAAAACTGCTCTAAAAATCAAGTCTTATTTAAAAAAAAACAATAATGTACCATTTCAAAAAAAAAGTTTAAGGCTATTAAAAAGGGGTTCCATTTTGCTTTTCCTTTACATCAAATTTTGAAAAAATTTTCAGCTATGCTTCTCCTTGGACCAATAGGAGAAGAAAAGAGAGACTTATCTGTTAAAGGCCTTCAGAGAGCAAAATGTCAAACATAGGGGCACCCAGGTGGCACAGTCGGTTAAGTGTCTGACTCATGGTTTTAGCTGAGGCCATGATCTCAGGGTCCTGGGATCGAGCCCCTGCGTCAGCCTCCGTGCTCGGCAGGGAGTCTGCTGGAGGATTCTCTCTCTCCCTCGCCCCTCCCCTGCTCATGCTCTCTAAAATAAATAAATAGAGCTTTTAAAAAAAAGTCACACACAAAATTTGAATGCCGTTACTCAACCTCCGTCCTCTGAGCGCCCTAATCTTAACACCTGCACCATGAGGGCAAACGCATTCTAGGACAGGAAACGGTCAATCGCATTGCAAGCCAGCTTCCGGGATGGTACACACCTGCTGTTTCTCTCTTACTGACCCTAAAGTAGGAGACAAGACATGCAGATTCATATCCATGCAATCTTACCAGTTAGGCCCATTGTCTTATTGCCTGGACTGGCTTTGGTAGAAGCTCATCCTTCTGGTGCCCTTTCCAAGAACAAAGCCCCCGGGGTTCTGACTGCTTAGCCTGATCCCCCAGTCTCTATTTAACACCCACCGACAACCTCTCTCCAATCCACTAGCGAATGCTGTCAGAGCTACTTCAAAGCATATCCCAAATGGGAGCACTTCTCACCACTCCCACTGCGGTAAGCCTGTCTGAGCTGGCCTCCACTCATTGCAGGTGCCTCAAGACAGGGCAGGGGAAAAGAAGAAGAAGGCAGAGCAGCAGCCTGTGCAAAGGTACAGGGGCCCAAGGAAGTCTGGCTCTGGAAGCACCCTGGCACAGTGAGGTGGCAAATGATGGTATCACAGAGGGAAGAGGGAAGAAGACAGCAGAGGCACAGAGAGAAGCAGAGGTAAGTGACGATCGCTGCCTGGGATCTGCATGCCCTGCCTGGTCCTGCTCCTTGTCTCTGGTCTTTCTTCTTCTTTTTTTTTTTTTAAAGATTTTATTTATTTATTTGAGAGAGAGAATGAGATAGAGAGAGCGTGAGAAGGGGGAGGGTCAGAGGGAGAAGCAGACTCCCTGCCGAGCAGGGAGCCCGATGCGGGACTCGATCCCGGGACTCCAGGATCTGCATGCCCTGCCTGGTCCTGCTCCTTGTCTCTGGTCTTTCTGAGGTCCAGCGGCGTTCTTGCCCACGCGTACTGTGGGAGACTGAGTTGTTGGACTTGATTCTTCATTCCCCAGTAATACTAGTACACAGCCGCCCCTTCACAGGGCCTCTTGGGCAGGGGAGTGAACTTCCCTATCCCTTCATTCTGGGCCTGGCTGTGTGGCTTACTTTGGGCAATGAAATGTTAGCAGGTGGGACGAGAGCAGAGGTTTGAAATAGGCTTGGAGGGCTCTTGCCCTTCTGTCTCTGCCATGAAAACCACATGCCTTGGTAGCTGCTGGTTCCAGAATGATTAGAGAAAACCTGAATCCAACTCATGGGCTGGAGCCAAGCCCAGCTGAACCCTAGCCAATTCACACACACGTGAACAAGAAATAAATGCTAATAAGCCATGTGGTTTGGAGGCTTTTCTTGCAGCATCGCTGCCATGATAACTAATAAATGCAGGTACCACGAGATACCTCATATTCCCATAACCAGCCCTTCCTTTTCTGTTTAAGCTAGCTTGAATTTTTTGTCACTTGCAATCAGAGAGCCGTAACTAATGTAATTGTTATACTGCTTTTGTCAATTTGTTTCCCTTGCTTTGAAAAGGAAGATCAATTGCTAGAAATCCACACATTTAATAGTGGCATGGTGGCTTGGAGAAACCATGCCCATTTTCCAAAATCTAAAGCAGCACA
Source organism: Mirounga leonina (assembly GCF_011800145.1). Taxonomy (NCBI): domain Eukaryota; kingdom Metazoa; phylum Chordata; class Mammalia; order Carnivora; family Phocidae; genus Mirounga; species Mirounga leonina. The sequence goes on along the minus strand of NW_023270433.1, from coordinate 23,312,134 downwards.
GCAAACTAAAGAAGAAAAAAATCATCTTTTATCATGATTTGCATCTTACCATTTTCTTGTCTGAAGAGAATCCAACTGCTACCCAGCCATCTGTGTCAGCGCTCAGCTCAAATTCCACGTCGGCCCCGATCATCCGGTAGCTAAGGAAATAGTCACACGTCTCCGCATTACAGCCTGGCTTGCCGTATCTGCAGGAGAGATCAAAACACAGCACTGCTGCTTCATCTCCTTACTCACAACACATTAAGAAGGCAACAGTGTGTCAGGCAGAGCGAAGCAAGATTACCAAGTAAATGAGATCTTTGCTACCAGGGATCTGAAAAACCACAGTTTCACTTGGGAGAGATCTTGGAAAAGATCTGTTCCTTTCTATCTACATACAATCTGAGGACCAGAGATGGGAAGGGGCTTGCTTGCATAGTGAGTCAGTAGCTGCTGGAGGACTTGAACCTGGGCCTCCACTCCCGGCCAGTGTTCTCAACATTATATTAGAGCTTCTCAGATAGTCGTTATTACTGAGTTATTTCTGAATCCCTTTCAGAGGAAGAAATTCTCAGAGTTAATAAACTGTTTTTGTGAATTAAATATATACCAGTTCTTTTTTACTTAGAAATTTTCATACAACTAAATTAACAAAAACTTACAAATTAAATATAAATTAAACTACAAACGCAGGAACATTTAAATTCTCAGCATCCGTGTGATGGATGGTGTAATCTTACTGAAGGTAGATTTTGCTTACCTGCATGGGGTATATCGGACCACACTGTGCAGGGTCCCTTGGATGAGCACTTTCTTACTACTAAACACGATTTCACTTTCCCCCACTCATCCGTTTGAGAGGTTGCAAAACCCTCATACATACATCAAATGAATACCTCATCTGGTATTCACTGAGCATGAATGCATCATTTATTTATAAAATCTGCCTTGGCTCTATCAGGCTATCACACAATTACCAATCAGGACGCCAGAGTACCGAGCAGCATAAACTGGTTATCCAGATAATCCGATTATGCATACATTCATCATTGTAAGGGGCATGATTGAAATGGAAACTCAAATTTAAATTTTCTTCCAGGGGACTTGTGGATCCTTTAAGAATCGGGAAGCCCTAGTGAGAGGGACATTGTTTTATGCCATTTTCAGAAGAACAGAAAACTGTAGCAATGGGTGGGACAAGGGAAGCTCAGGTGGAAGGTTATCTGAAGGAACAGGGCACAAAGCTGCCAAGCACTGACTGAAGAGGGAGGCAAGGAACATGCCAGGCAGGGACCCTGAATGGCTGGGAAGAGATGTGAGCTCAGGACAGTGTAGAACCGGGTAAAAACGCTAAATGAGTGTAAGGAAAGCTAAAGGAGGAACGAATGGGCCAGAAAACAAGTCACCCTGAAGCCAGGAGCTACTGAAATTCCCTCCCTTCTCAAAAATGTCCCCCAGTCACCAGACTTAACATTGCTGGCCATCTTCCTCAATAATAGTATTATTTGTATTCTTAAAAATTCCTAAGAGGGGCGCCTGGTTAAGTGTCTGCTTTCAGCTCAGGTCCTGGGATCCTGGGTCCTGGGATCAAGTCCCACATTGGGCTCCCTGCTCAGTGGGGAGCCTGCTTCTCCCTCTGCCCCTGCCCCCTGCTTGTGCTCTCTCTCATTCTCTCTCTCTCTCTCAAATAAATAAAATATATATTTTTTAAATTCCTTAGAAATACCCTTGTAATCCAAAGAAAACTCAAAACCCCTTTATTCGATTTTTTTCCTCCTTGGCCTTGAGCACTGAACAAAAGAAAAAAACATCCAGAACTTTCAGTGCAGTACCCATCACAACCTTTACGCAAGGACAATTTATTTTAGGAAATAACAGTTTCAAAGAGGAGGCGGCTTTTCCAACAAAGCGGAGCTGTCTGGCTGGGAGGCTCACCGTCTTTACTAGTGTTTGCTAGCTCCAGCCCATCATGTTTTGATAGAGCATGACTAGTAATCACGTGGGGACTCCCTAAATCTGAGATAACAAGCTCGCTACAATCATCAGTGTTCACGACTAGTTAGTATCATCCAGATACCCCAAAGTCATGACTCTTTATTTGAAAAGGAATTGGGTCTTAAATGTGTCAATCATGGTCTGTCCCGCTCACAGCCCAGCTAGTAATGCACAGCCCATGTCACCTGATTCTTTTTCATACAGCCAACTGGGCAGGAGTAGATACCTGGGCCAATGGCAGTATGGTCATAAATGAAAAACCAGAGAAGGATGTTCCAGTGCCAAGGAGCATTCGAGAGCTTATGGCCTCTAAGACTGAAAACTGGAGTGGCCATCGGAAACAGGCTGAAGCAATGAGGGGATGCAGGCCCCTGATGAGAATGAGCTATATGCAATTGAAATACTACCTTGAGAAGTAAATCAGTGCCTTAGCCTTAAAGTTAACCAACTCGCAGATCTACCAACCTAAAGCATCCCTTAGTTTTTCCACAGTCATCCACTTTGATTTTGGCAAATGGATCCACAGGAGGAGCAGTAGGGAAAGGGTAACCTAGACAGTGAGAATAAACAATGGTTAGAAAATCCAGCAACAGCTTTTTTCCAAGGAGAAATTTTTCTTTCTAATACGTTGACTATTTTCTACCACACGTTGTCTAGAAATGTTTAGGGCCTCAGAAAAGGGCTTTGTGTAAGCCTAATCACCCTCTTCATGAGGGGAGGGTGTAGGGCACACATCTTTGAGCCAGTCTTACATGTGAACTGAGAATTATGTGGCCTTTCCATCCTTTTACTGGCAGCGAACCTGAGGCAGAGAGGTGGCGTAATTTCACACAACCACAGGCCCACCACCATCCCTGGGAGCGTGAACATCACAATTTTCATACAATACCCATGCTCTAAGCGGGGGAAAAAAATCAACAATGAAATATTTGTATATGTGATAGTAGAGGTTTTCCATGTGTACCTATACATGATAATAGGATTTCCCCCTTTCTCTGAACTTCCATTTGTTATTAAGCTGTACAGGACATTTCCCTAGCTCACTAAATTCTTCAAACACAATCCTTTTTAACACCTGAGTATCTTTCTTGTAAGATCACTTCACATCCTAATGCATTCAACCACACGCTGAAGGGTAGGCCCGCACTATGCTTCCAGTTTGTGACAGCAAAGATTTTTCTCCTTGGCTGTTAACTCCATGCACACGGGAACCACGTGTGGGTCATCTTGGGTTCTCTGTCCAGCATCGTGCTCGGCACTGGACGCTGACTACATGATTGTCAAATGAATAAATAAAATCACCCACAGATATTAGGCAATGTAAATAAATGTAAACTTGAGGCTTTGTTTACTTTGTTCCATTATGATGTAGGAAAGATGTTGGGGTCTGGAGCCAATGACCAAGAAAGAATTCTTGAGACGTCTTTGGTGCAAAAAGGTGATTTTATGAAAGCACGGGGACAGGACCCGTGGGCAGAAGGAGCTGCACTCAGTCGTGAGGAGTGGCCCATTATGTCCTTTCAAGTTGGGAGGGGGTTAGGGAAAGCACAAGCCTCCCAGGTATTTTGGAAACAAGGTTTCCAGGACCTTGAGGGGGCCAGCTGTTGTTAGGAAAAGGTCATTTATTACTGTTTAGTAAAAACTCAGTCATGAGACCCTTCAGATGTATTATCAGTGGGTCATATGCTTGGGGGATGATTGCCAACATATATCTTGGTGGGTAGAGATAAAGGAAGTTTCCAAAGGAACTTTTATATGTCAAAGTAGACTTACAGGATCCTGGGGGTCAGGCCCTTAGCAAAGTACTAACATCGAGGCAGCTGAGTTCCTAGAGGAATGTCACTCTGCCTATTTCAAGGACTTGTCAATGGGCTATAAGTAGTAAGGAAACTTGATTTTTCTTTTGCCTTTGTTTCTCACATCACAGCAGATTATACTTTTAAAAAAGCCACTAGGCTATACTTTCCTGGCACACATCTGCACACTTTGGACAGTTCATTTCTATTACCCTAGATCTTGATCACCTGCTAAAATACAGTCCTAGTAGCTTTTTACCATCTTTAAGTAATTGGACCAAGTGTATTATTTTTTCTACTTTTATGCATATTTTATGCTGAGTCCTCAGTCTACTTTGGTACTCTAGACTGAGTCCAGCCTTGGACGAATTTTTTTTTCTCTTAACATGTACTGAGCAACTGCTTAATGGTACGAACTATGTTAAGCATCTTCATATATGTTCTTATTCTTACTACAATGTTGAGGCTGTTTTTTTCTCAGAATATTTATCCAGGAATGCAATGACTACTTATGTTTTAAAAATTCTATAGGTAACCGGGGTGCCTGGGTGGCTCAGGCAGTTGAGTGTGACTCTTGGTTTCAACTCAGGTCACGATCTCAGGGTCCTCGCCTTGGGCTCTGTGCTTAGCTGGGAGCTTGCTTGAGATTCTTTCTCTCCCTCTGCCCCTCCTGCTCACAGTCTCTCTCTCTCAAATAAATATTTTTTTGAAAAAATTCTATAGATGGGGCACGTGGGTGGCTCAGTTGTTAAGCATCTGCCTTCGGCTCAGGTCATGATCCCAGGGTCCTGGGATGGAGCCCTGCTTTGGGCTCTCTGCTCAGCTGGAAGCCTGCTTCTCCCCCTGCCACTCCCCCTGCTTGTGTTCCCTCTCTCCCTGTCTCTCTGTCAAATAAATAAATAAAATCTTTAAAAAAAAAAAAAAGAAAAAATTCTATGGGTAACTGAAAAAGACAGTTTCTCATAATGTTGCGTCTCGATTTCCCCATCTTCTGTTATCCTTACCACTTCCTAGCATCTAGAATAATACTTTGGCATATAGCAGATTTCCATCTCAATAAATGCCAGTTATTATTACTATGGGATTACTATTAAGTTTTGTAAACTGGACTGAGAACTAATAACCGTGGGGTAAGATCATCTCTAGAAGAATGGGTTTCTAAGCTCTAATTACGAGCAAGCTTTGGGAAAAAACTCACTTATTAATGTACCAAACTACCTTATTAGCATTGGCAAATGGCTTTTCAAGGCTTTTTTAGCAGTAATTTCCTATTCTCTTTTATGCTTCTAAAACTTGGAATGAGAACTTGTTTTGCCAAATGCATTTGGGCATATCTTATTCTCTTGTTTTGTAAGATGTTGTATAATAAAAAATTTAACTGGTTTTCATCCCTGGTCCTGGAGAGAGGCTCCGAATCCTTGGAACTTCCAAGCAGGGCTGTCTTTGTTATTCATGAGCCCCTTGGGATCACACCTGAGCTTGTGCTAAGAGATGAGATGACTCAGGATGGGGGCTAGTCCCCAGAAAAACCAACCATGTGACTAGAGGTTCGGGGCTGTCAGTTAGGCCCACCTCCAGGGACGGTTGGGAGGCTGGGGACTACATTTAATGATGTAGCCAGTGATTAAATCAGTAATATCTATGTAATGAGACCCCAGTAGAAACTCTGGACACAAGTCAGTGCTGCTTCCTGGTTGGTGAACAAACTAATACTGGCGAGGGTGACAAGGCCTGATTCCATGAGGAGAGGGCATAGAAACTCTGCATTTGGGAGACCTCCAGACTTCACTCCATGTGTGTCATCACCAGCTGTTCCTGAATTGTATCCTTTACAGTAAGTGCAGTGCTTTCCTGAACTCTATGAAACATTCGAGTGAATTACAAAATCTGAGGGGGGTTGTAGGTAGCCCCCAGGATTTGCAGCCAGTTGATCTAAAAGGAGAGCAGTCTTGTTATAGACCACTCCCTTTAGCTTGCGGGGCCTGAGCTAACTCTGGGTTATTAGCACCACAAATTAATTTCACTATACTAGTTGGGGTTGGCAGAATAATATTAAGCACAACAACATTACAATTTTCCCCTGAATTTAAATGACCTATTTGGCATAAATTTAGTTTGGCCCTCATGCCGGTATTTAAGCTCTTGTCTCTGAGCTACAACCCCAGCCTTCGATAGCCAACTCTGTGATGGGTTGAGCACTCTGCAAACCACATTTCTCCTTTGCCAGTTGGCTGGGCTCTGCTGAAACATTGGAGGGAGGCTAGGAGGCAGGAGGAAGGAAAGACCATTCCTTCCTATTGGGTTGCCGTCCCCTACACAAGTCCTCGGTGATGCTGCTTCACCCTTCCAGTGGCAAGTTGATGCCAGCTTTTTATCTAAATTCCCCTAACCAGCCTTGTCATGCCCTCAAAGGAACCAGCAGCAGCTGCGCAGAGAGGATGGGCTGCAGTTTTGCGGGGGTTCTCTTGGCTGAGCTTCTAGATTCTCACAGCTTCAAGCCCTGCTCTGTGCCCCGACCCCTCCCAGCACCCCAGTCCCAGGGGCAGTAGCTGCTTCCCGCCATTACTGTCTTTGTGCTCCTTTTTGTTTCTCCTGTCCCCCAACATCTACTTAGACAGCTGACTGGGCTGGTCATCCCGTTTAAAAAAAAACACACACACAAACAACTTAGAACTGGTTTCTATCTTTCTTTCTGATCAGATCTTGATGGAAAGAGACTGAACGGATTAATCCTTAAATACTGACACAGTGGGTTTGCAGGGTGTACCTTACCAGCCTTTCTCTTGGTAACTAGTTAGAGAGCAGCATCGTTCAACGGGATGTCGGACACGCTCTGTACAATTGCACTGGCCCATTATCTTGATGGCAGAATTTTAATTTTTAAGTATGTAGGTGCACCGAATTAAACTGATGACATTTCCTGGTTTATGGGATACTCCTATCAGTCTATGCAAAGCCCATCTTCTATTTTCCCCTAATCCGATCCTAAACCCACTTTCCTCCTGGTCTAGAGTATTTTCTAAGTATCCTTCTGCAAAGGCTGCAGGTTTTAACAAAATGAGCACTCTGACACATACACATCTTAGAAAAGCAATATTTTACTGTGATACACTGAAAGGGGGGTTGGAGGTAAGCTTCACATCTGTGCTAGCTCCTCAAAGGGCATGGAACTTTGCCTGCCCAGGGTGAGGTCCCGCCTTACCGCAAAAATCCTTCCATGTTCCCCACAACACCATCCTGAAAGTCTTGCGTGACTCCCTTATAAAATAATCACCGAAGTGCCTTTAGCAGAACCTGGATCTACCATAGAGGGTCCAGACCCAATTTTTCACTAAGCCAACAGCGCCACCCTGCCATGCTGCCCACAGCTGCAGTGCCCTGGCCATCCCATGGCCATGCACAGGTCTGGAAGCATCTGAGCAGAGCAGACTCGCAAAGGCCCCACCCCCACTCACCAGCCGCCATTCTTATGTTTATTTCTATCTATGTGTGCTCTTGAAAACTAGACGGCTTGTGTATGTCTTTAATCTGCATAAACGACCCTGTGTGGTACATCTTGTTCTATTTATTATTTTCCTTTGGAAATCTATCCCTATCTATAAAGGTGAGACCTGTTATTACTTCTGGCTGAAGAGCATTCTTTGATGTGCACATAACCACATTTTTTGAAATAACTCCCAATTGCCTTAATGTTTAAAGTGCCTTCAAGGGGCGCCTGGGTGGCTCAGTTGGTTAAGCGACTGCCTTCAGCTCAGGTCATGATCCCAGGGTCCTGGGATCGAGTCCCGCATCGGGCTCCCTGCTCTGCAGGGAGCCTGCTTCTCCCTCTCCCACTCCCCCTGCTTGTGTTCCCTCTCTCGCTGTGTCTCTCTCTCTGTCAAATAAATAAATAAATAAATAAATAAATAAAATCTTTAAAAAATAAATAAATAAAGTGCCTTCAATGTTTGCTTCATCAAATAATGAGGAGATGAAGTGCCTTACATATGTTTCTTGTGGACATATACAAAAGGTTTTTGTTTTGTTTCAGGAAACCCCAGAGAGCAATAGCTGGGTCACATCTTTATTGCACAAAGCTCAGTGAGATTAGTATTCAGACTAACAGCACTGGTTTACAATCCCATCCACAGTGCATGAGGTTCCGATTCCCCACCCCCACTCTTGCAGCTACTTGGTATCATCCGACATTCTCAATATTTTAATTTGTATTTCCCCAAGTACTAGTGGGGTTAAACATCTCTTTGTATCTGTATTAGCCACTTGGGTTTCCTTTTCTATGATGTTTATATACATAATCTCTGCGCTTTTTTTTAGACTTGGTTTTCGGTCTTTCTCGTGGGAGTTTATGTGTATTCTTTTTTTTTTTTTTTTTAAAGATTTTATTTATTTATTTGACAGAGAGAGACACAGTGAGAGCAGGATCACAAGCAGGGGGAGAGGGAGAGGGAGAAACAGGCTTCCCGCGGAGCAGGGAGCCCGATGCGGGGCTCGATCCCAGGACCCTGGGATCATGACCTGAGCCGAAGGCAGACGCTTAACGACTGAGCCACCCAGGCGCCCCTTTATGTGTATTCTTGATACTAACTCACTGTAGGTTTCAGATGCTGCATTCTTTCCCCCTTCTAGTCTGCCACCAATCTTACTTTTTTCTATAATATCCTTCCTTGGACCAAAATCTCTAAATGTGATGTAGCTGGGGAAATAATTTTTCTTCTTTCGGTTTGTGCTTTTAGATTCTTATCTCAGAGATTAATCTCCATTCTAAGGACATGAAGATCTTTCCCTACACGTTTATTTATTAACTTTGTAGTACTGCCTTTCACATTTAGACCTGACCCATTTGGAATTTATTTTTTTTATACGATGTGAAGAAAACAGTTTTATTTTTCTCCCTACACTGACTCAATTTTTCTCAATGCCATTTACTTAAATAACTCATCTTTTCCCTAGCAATTTATGAAGACACCTTGATATTTTACTGGTTCTTAGAGGAACACAGGTCTATTTCTGGGTTTTTCTGCTTTGTTCTCTGGTTTATTTGGCTGTTCCCGAGCCAAGACCACACTATATGAATTACTAGGCATTGTAACGTATCTCAGTAATTCACAGAACTTGATTCTTCCATGCAAAGGATAGATACTAATTTATCAAATTCTCTCCCCAAATGCTGTTGGGCTCTTGTATGGAACTGCGGTAAATGAATAGATGAATGGGGGCAGAGCTGACATCTTTATAATACCAAGTTACTCTTTCCAAGACCATGGTATATTTCCCATTTATTCCTTTTTTTTTTATATCACTTAATAGTTAAAATTTTTTCTCCACACAAGGACCAGGGCATTTTTGTTAGGCAAAATTTGGACAATATACAGATTTTTGTTGCTATTTTAGATGATATCTTGTTTTGACATTTTCTAGCTTATTGCTGCTAAAAACAAAGAGAGATTTTGGTTTACATATGCTGATCTTGCCTATGGCAACCTATTGCATTCTCCTGATTATGGATCTGTTGATTCTTTCTGATTTTCTATGTAAATACATCAAGGGAGCTAAAAAACATATATTTGCACAAAGACTTGTACACAGGTGTTCATGGCAGCATTATTCATAATTGCCAAAAATGGGAAATAACCCAAATATCCATCAGTTGGTGAGTATCTGTGGTTTCCTTTCTTGTCTAACTCCTAAACACTCTCTGTTCCTCTTCTGCAATCCCTTGAGCCTGTTTCGCCATCCTCCACTGGGTGGTTAATGGATTCTGGTCTGCTATTTATTGCTTCTAATTGACTGCTTGGCTCACAGCCCTCAGGTATTAATTTAGTACTTGATTCCTTGAAGTTTTAACCAGCAGCTGTCTGTTCAAATCTGAGAACTACTACACCAGCCTCTTTCACTGTCCGAACTGCCTGAATCATTGTTTTTGTTTATCAGAGTCAGAGAATGAAGTACAAAGGTCGAGGGGCTTTAGAAAATGGAAAATACGAAAAGCTCCACACACATGTGAATGGCCATCGAGCAAAGCTTTCTCCACGGCACTCCACCAGGAGGGAACCCGCAGTTCCCCACTGACTGCCTACCCCATTGGTTCTGAATCCCTTTCCTCAAGCCTGCCTGCCAAAATACCTCATTCAGCCTGTCCCACTGTACTTCCAAGTACAGCAGATCAACAGGGACCCTCTACTCCAAAGAGCTGGACAACTTGCACCATCTCATCCATAAAGTTAATCAACAAATCTATGTAGTTCCCTGCTACTTTCTAGCTGTGTGGCTTTAGCTATTTAAATTTTTCCGTGGGTCAGTTTTCTGAACTCGAAGTGGGGCTAATAGCATCTAAGTCAGAGGTTTACTGTAAGAATGAAAGTTAATATGGGTAAGGAACTGAGAACAGTACCTGGTGCACAGTAAGCACTTACTGAAAGTTAGCCCCAGTTAGTGTTATTATCAGACTACACTCATGGAGGATACATAGGTAAATCAGATGTAGGCTATTTACCTTTAAAGGACTTGCAGACTGGCAAGGTGATGAGTTAGGTATCCACATATAATACATGTACTTGTAGGAATAACACAGGCAGATGAAGGAATTTGTGCCCTTTTCCCCAAGCTCTGTCCTTCTCTCTACTGTCTTACTAGCTCTTTCCAGAGTAGGAAAAAATGTGGTCGGAACTTGATCAGAAATGGGCCACATTTTACAAGTGGTCAGATCACTGTGCCTTAAAGATAAGCAACCATGAATATGTTCCCTCTTTTCCTTCCAAGGCAGAGTATATTTCTAGGGACAAGTCAGTTACCACCCTCCATATGGCTGGCTAGTAAGGCTTCAGGGCATGCAAATCTTCATGGCAGGGACAAGAGAGCAGGAGGCTTTACTTGGGACTTAACACTAAGCCAAAAACACCCAACTCAGTTTTTTCAAAGAACCCTCAGAATAGAATATTTGCCCGTAATCATGAAGAAATCTATTTTACATTCTGTTGTTCTGAATATAAACTCCTAAACACTCTCAAGAGGAAGAGGTATGAATGGTAGGATTCGAGCACCAGGACCCTATCCAAACTCTTGATCATAGAGAGCAAAAAGGGTCAATGGCAGGGTTAGATTGTATGCTGCAAGAGAACATCCTCCCTTAATGGCAGGGGATGGGGAGAAGGAGAAAATCAGGGAAGGCTCCCTGAAAGAGGTAGCAGTGGTGTTAGGAATATAAAGATGAGTCGTATAGGCTAAGACAGGGGAAACCTTTAAGAATTCTAAAATCTAGCACAGTTAAGCGGTGCTGGGTGGGTCAGTTAAGTGTCCGACTCTTGATTTTAACTCAGGTCATGATCTCAGGGTCATGAGATGGAGCCCTGCAATGAGCTCCTTGCTGGGCATGGAACATGCTTAAGAATCTCTCTCTCGGGGCGCCTGGGTGGCTCAGATGGTTGAGCGTCTGCCTTCGGCTCAGGTCATGATCCCCGGACCGTCCTGGGATCGAGTCCCACATCGGGCTCCCTGCTGGGCAGGGAGCCTGCTTCTCCCTCTGCCTCTGCCTCTCTCTCTCTCTCTGACTCTCATGAATAAATAAATAAAACATTAAAAAAAAAAAAAAAGATTCTCTCTCTCTCCCTCTGCCCATCCCCCTACCCCTGCACTCTCTCTCCAAAAAACAAAACAAAACAAAACAACCCTAGCATAGTTAAACCAAAACAGAAATTTTAAAAAATGAACATGTTTAGGGGGCAATTAAAGATACCAAATTAGCCAGTTTTCAGCGCTGGCTTTGGGAGTCTTGGGCTATCGGGACACTGGAGAAATGGTTTCTAGACAGGGTGGTAATAGTGGGCTCTCTGGAAGTTTCAGTGAATTCTCCATCTCCATCAGTTTAATTCCCTTCTTTGAATTTACATACCACCAGGCCATCTTTTCATTGAAAACTCAGTTATTGGCTACTTTGAACCTGAGAAGGGGGTCCCCTGCACAGAGGAAACACGTAGTCCAATCACTAGAAAAGACAGCCCCATTTGTACTGATAGAAAGAAAGAGTAGTTTTTAGGCTGCCCGGGTGGCTCAGTCAGTTAAGCATCTGCCTTCAGCTCAGGTCATGATCTCAGGGTCCTGGGATCGAGCCCCAAGTCAGGCTCCCTGCTCAGCGGAGAGTCTGCTTCTCCCTCTGCCCCTCCCCACCCCTCGTGCTCTCATGCTCTCTCTCTGTCTCAAATAAATAAAATCTTAAAAAAAAAAAGAAGAAGAAGAAGGGGAGCGCCTGGGTGGCTCCATTGGTTGAGCATCGGCCTTCAGCTCAGGTCATGATCCCAGGGTCCTGGGATTGAGCCCTGCATTGGGCTCCCTGCTCAGCAGGGAGCCTGCTTCTCTCTCTGCCTGCCACTCTCCCTGCTTGTGCTCACTCTCTCTGTCAAATAAATAAGAATAAAATCTTAAAAAAAAAAAAGAAGAAGAAAGAGTAGTTTAAAGGCACTATTTCTACCTCTTCACTTGCCACTTCCTTCAAAATCAATCAGGGTCCCTCCTTTCTCCACTGAATTTATCCCAGCAAAATTCACCTCTCATTTCCCAAATCCATCAACTATTTCAAGCCTTCATGCTACTGGGCCTCACCATGGCTTGGGACACGGCATCCTGACACCCTCTTTCCCTTCACTTTCTGGGTTAGAACATCCACCGGGGATGTTTCCTGGGTCTGCTTCTCCCGCTCTGGCATACGCTTTAAGGCAATATCACTGATTATTTCTAAGGATCTTGAGAAAATCTCTATTCAGGATCCACAGGGCCAAAACCCAGGCCCAGGGTAATCTAGTAGAGGTGCTGCCCCAGAGAGGTTCAGCCCACAAACATCCCCACTAGCACCCACCAGCCGGGTGTAGGGTCTGCATTTGAAGATAGTGAAAGTGCTGGAGAGAAGAGAAGAAATGACAGTGAAATCCCTGGATAAGCAAAGGGGAGGAGTAAGAGAGGACGGTAAAAGGAAGCTGGGCCAAAGAGAAAATTCCAGATAAAGGAGTTGAAGCTTCATTCAGTGAGCAGGTTGGAACCATCATGGATTTCTGGGGGTTAGAGCTGAGCCTCCGGCGGCTGCATGTGCAGACCAGATGAGAGGGGCAAGCAGACAAACCAGGGATTTGTACACACATTACATGCCCTGTTGCCCTGTGGGGTCACCTCACTGCAATGCCCTCCCTCTTCTGGCTCATCAAAGTCTTTCATACTTCCTAGCTCAACTCTATAAAGCCTCCCTGATGGCTTCAGCCCCCTGACGTCCATGTTCATAAAACCGTCTGGACTCTACAACTAACTTCTTTCTCTCTGTATATACAAACGGACATACAGCATCTGACCTTGTTCTCCTCCGTCTGTTAGGGACATGTGCCCAATGAGAATATGAGCTCTCGGGTGCCATGCGTGAGTCACCTGGCAGCGTGCCGGGCTGACAACGAACAGAATAAATATGTATTAGATCCTTTCAGAAACAGATGGGCTTTGAAATGTTTGTTCGTTTCCAGGGTGATAGATGCTGCTTCGGCTTGTCTGTCCCCGCCCCTTCCCCCACCCCTCCTCCTCCCTGGCCACATGGCTGCCCAGCTAGAAGACTACATTTCCCAGCCTCTCTTGCAGCTAGGTCATGTCATGTTCTTGCCAAAGGAATGTGAACAGCAGTGACCTGTGTGACCAGGCTAAAAGGTAATGGCCTGTCCTGAATTTCCTCTTCTCCTTTCCTCAAGCTTGAACAAAGACATGCAACCATCTTCTACCACACCAATGAGGACAAAACTTTACTGGATGGTGGAACAAGATGGACTGACCTTGTGGAACAGAGCTGTCCCAACTGCCCAGACCAGTCAGACTCATGTGAGAAAAAAAATAAAGTACCTTATTTAAGCCACTATACGTAGGGGTCTCTGTTTCAGTGCTTGAACCTCTACCCAACTAATATATCTCCCCAAATCCATCCTTTCCATTTCAATACAATAATTCCAATTTTTTAACTGGGCATATTGCCTCTCAGCTAAAAAGCTAACTTTCCCAGCCTCCTTTGCATTTACATGTGGCCACATTGTGGCCAAGGAAGTATAATTGTTATATGGGACTTCTGAGTAATCTCCTTATGAAGTAGTTAGTGACCTTCCCACTTTCTCTTTCCCACTGTCTGGACAGTGAATGTAGTGGCTGGAGATCAAGTAGCCATTTTGGACCACACAGTTACATGTTAAGAATTGTGAAGAAGCAGAAGACCAGGATCCAGGGTCTCTGATGAGCATGGAGCCTCCAATACCAGCCCAGACTCCGTACTTATAGATTTCTTTACATGACAGAGAAACTTCTGTCTTATTTAAGCTATTAATGTGTGCTTGTTGTATACAGCTAAACCGAATCCTTCATAACAAATATACCCAGCATCATATCAGTTGCGGGGACATTTCAACCCCAATTTAATTCTTGCATATTCCTCTTAGCATAAAAATAGGAAAAATCACTACTTTCCAAACTGCAGAAGAAGCCAGTTTCTATGCCTTCTACAACAGAATCAGCTTGGCTTTTGTGCTCACTAAAGCAACTCCACAGGGAGGTCTGTAGCTGAAAAATCCCTAGTCTCTGGGCCCAGCAGCCCCCTACAATGGTGGCTCACAGTAGGGAACTCTAACATGGGTGATAACAGAAAAGAACTGGGATGGAAGTGGGCACGGAAATATGCCCCAGCTCTGATGGCAGGCAATCAGCAAGAACAGAACGCTGAAAGGTTAGGGCACTAGTCACTGTAAATTTAGGTCAATACAGACAGGGAGAAAATAAGACAGCATCACTTTAAATTGTGATTTCTGCTCCCCACCAGCTTCCCTGATCTCGCACACCCCAGGCCAGATGGCGGCCTCCTCCCCTAGCACCCGCTACCCCAACCCCGGACAGGGAGAGTGGAGGCCAGACGCCAAGAACCGGGGGAGCCTAGGCTCAGCCCCACCTGTCCGCAGCCTCCCAGGGCTCGGCTGACCACCTCCTTCTCCTGGCCTCAGTCTCCCTACCTGTAAAGCGGGCGGCGGGTGGAAGGCGCTGACAGTTCTCCGGGGTGCCTCCTGCGGGCCGGCGGGGGTCTGAGCAGTGCGCCCCCCATCCCAGTCCCTCGGTCCCAGAGCTACCTCCGTTGGCCTCCTCGCCAAACCGCCCCTCCGGCCCTGCTCCCGCGGCCGCCTCGGTCGCCCACCCCCGCCCCGCGTCTCCCTCTCGCAGCCTCACCCTCCTCCGACAGGTAGCGCAGGTCGTAGAACTCCCCGGCGAACGTGCCGTAGGAAGAGTCGTGGCGCGGCACCGCCTCGTCGGCGCCCGCGTCCCCCCGCACGCGGCCCCGGGGCCCCCGGCCCCCGGGGCCCGCGCCGTCGTCTGCGGGGCTGGCGGCGCAGGCGCCGGGCCCGGCCAGCAGCAGCAAGAGCAGCGGCACCCAGGCCCCCGGGCGCTGCCGGGGCGGTCGGGCCATGGCTGCGCACAGATCCCGCAGCCAGGCCGCTCGGGCCGCAGCGGGGCCGCCGCGGGCGCCGGGCCGGGACTGCGCC